>NC_087069.1:41986652-42059116 GCF_963678635.1 Symsagittifera roscoffensis | reverse complement strand
CCCCTAAGCCTCCTTTTCGTAGCAATCCTCCAATATTTCCAAAAGAATCTAAGTTTCTGATGAATATTCAACAAAGATCTTGTGGAGGGTTTAACTCGGAAACTTGTTATTTTTTGTTTGATTTTGTTGGTTAAAACTTTGGTCATGGAGACCAACTACTTCAAAACGGGAATTCCAATCGATTCCCAACGCTGTCTATTGTAGGGACGCGTCCCAACCTGACCCTTCTGTGGTAATTTTCTATGTCTTGATGTAGTTGTACACCCAGGAGTGCCATAAAAACACTATAAAACAGCAGTTCACTTCGTAACAAACATAGCCAAACAATATCTGGCTCGTGGACTTCAAACTCGAAAAAATTACAGTTTTATGATTAGATCATAAAATCTTTGTTTGTAGACTGCTTTGGGAAGTTATACTTTTTTTTTCCATTCAGCTTGGTCCATCCTGTAGGATTGATTCTCAACTCGCTTAGCTCATTATAATTGGAAAATTCTTTTAAAATTTGGTCTACGTTATACTCAAGGCGAGATAAAAACAATGGATTGAGCACAAGAGTGAAAGGAGTCTTTTGTGTATACCTTCTAGCCATCGTGAATGTACAAGACTTTTACTCTGAGAAAATCGCAGCTGGTCTACTAGAGGCTGCAACAAAACAACTGGTTTTTCTAAATTGTTTCGTCTTTCATTTCTTCGTTTGTAGCAATTTTTCTGAGACCAAGTTCGGGTCTTTCTGCAAAAAAAAACTTTTGATCAATAAAATCTCTAAACCGTCGAGGTCGACGTTGTTGTTTGAACTTTTGTCAATTTAGCGCACAAATTTGAAATGTTCGTTCAAAAACTTGGCATCGAAAATTTCTCAAATGGCCGACTGGACCATTAAAACCCAATTAACTACCTAGTTACCTTCCCAAAAATGATAACAATTATCATGTTTTCCAATTTCTGTTGCATTGAGCAAATTAGAAGTGTGTTTCACAATTCATAACTGGCTACTCAAACTTTGGCATCACAATTTCCGGCTACTTTCTTCTTCCCCCACCTTTCAAAACATCGACTTTTATGTTTGTCTTACGTAAATGCGCGATGTCACGATGTGAAGTCTGAAAATCAAATCTGTTCACAGTAGCCATTTTGTTCGCCATGCAAAAGTTCATTGTATTAAGACAACGTTAAATAAGCTTCCTAAATTTTAATAGCGCAATGTCCTCGAAAAGAGCGCAATGTCCTTATAGTACCAGTAATTTTTGAAATAAGCAGTTTCAAGTATTCGATTGAACCTTCTGAATTTCATTTTGAGATGCTAAAATTATTTTTTCAAAACATCAACAATTAAATTGTGTCTTTGGAACCAATTTGTGTTGCCTAAATTTTCGTTAGCATAATTTTCTTCTTTTTGTTAAGGTTAAGTACAGCGGGAGAAATTTTGTTTTTTTTTAGCTCCTACTTCATTTTTATGAGTTTTATGAACCAAGGGAATATGTAGCTGCAAAATGTTTTTGAGCGTACTGTAACTTTTCTTGTCTACTTATCTTTACAAGACCGGAAGACTCTGTGAATTCCTCAATTGATGTGCGAGACAATGCGGATGGCCATTTAAAGTTGATGCAAAGTACTTGGTTTGTGGCAAATGATTACCCCTGAAATTTTTAAGCAGCTCTTAAGAAAAAATTGAATTACAAATAGTACAAAACCTAAATCAAAATCAACAGGTGTTAAAAAAAACGGATACTCAGTTTGATTCTGGTCTCCAGGCCTGCATAGACCCTCCATACAAGTTTTCTTCATTTGACCATGAATTTATAATTCGTTATTTCGATAATGTTTTAATGTTCATGTATGTGCTTGATGCTAGCTTTGCACTTTCTGCAAGAAAAATAAATGGCGTTTCACACCTTGTCAAGTTATCCATCAATTTTGGACGTTCATTTTCTCATAACAGCGCTATGTCTGCGATTAGTTATTAGTTGCATTGAAGTTTTTACGCTGTTAAAAATTTAAGCTATACGACATATAATCATGCATTCCTGAACATTCAAGACGCGAGGCGAGTATTGCACACTGGACAAAAAATTACTGTCCTGTATTTTGTACGATTCAATTTCTAGAAAATTTTATCTGCATGGTCTAACGCTTCCGTATTGTTTAAAACTTCCGTCCAAAAGATTTGTTTTGATCTTCATTACAATTTTTGCACAAAACTTCTAATAAAAGTTTTAACATTTCTGCACCACAAACTTTGCAAATATATTATGAAAAGTTTACAAAATTATAAGTCGCAATTTCTTGTCTACGTTTTATTGTGGACTAAAACCAAAAAGATTTGGGAAAAAACCTAGGTTACAAAATGTGTCCCACTACTGTTGTGTATCGCATTTTCAATCTCAAAAAATTGCAATTTTAGTGTACTCATTCTATGATAATTGTCAAAAAAGCAGAAAACGATTTTCCCGTGTTTTTAAGTCTAGGTCTTCAATATTTGAACAAGAATTCTTCAAAAAAGTTTCGAGCAACTTTTCTCTTATTTCTCATTAAAGTTAGGAAAAGCTCGAAACGTTTTTATGCGAACGTTTTATGAGTTTTTTTAAACAATGGAAAATGCAAATAAATAATATTTTCATGTGTGTTGTACCTTCGATATGCTAGGTAGTGCTGAGGGTCATTCAGAGAAGATGCAGCCTCCTTGGTATGACACTTTGAAGTTTAAAGTAGTTTTTCAGAACAGCCAACTCTCAATTCTAGTAGAATACCTAAATCAGAATTATCAGGTCTTAAATGGAATCTTCGATTTTCAGTTTGGTTCCGGTTTCTGTAACATTTTCCGTCCTCATTCTTTCCAATAATTCTACATCAAAATACATTGGATTCTACATCGCAATACATCGAATAATTTTGTTCCAATTCTCATCAAGGTTTCAATCAATTTCAATTGTTATTCTTAAGATAAGAAAGTTTTGTCGGCAATTAGTTGCAATAAATTAGGAAGGCAATTTATGTTTTCTGTTGGATGGCATATAGCACTTAAGTCTCAAACACAACAGACGCGATGTGAGTGTTTCATTTTGGACATAAATTTACCTCCTGTAACTTTTACAGTTGATTTTCCTGAAGCAAATTGATTCAAGCTCTAACGCTTCTGTCGTATTGCCTACATTTTTCGTTCAAAAAATTTGTTTCGCACTTCTATACAGTTTTGCCCATAAACTCTGATATCAAAAATTATTTGTTCTGTTCCAAAAGTTTTTAAGGTTAAAATTCAAAAGTTACGAGAGTTACGAGTTACAAAAACTACCTTAATCGATTAGGGGAGGTTATCTTGCAATATTCGTTCAAAGACGATGCGATTCTGTAAAAGATTTGCAAGACTATCTTCAAACATATAAATTTTTTTTGAAAGAAGAGCTTTAAAAGCAAAGAATATCAAGTGGCTTTGGAAGAACAAGGAAGCCTTCTTAGCTACGCATACATACACCCAGACCGCTGGGGGTTTTCCTTCTTAAAACTTTAATTTTATTTCTGAGTTTTTTTTGTGATGGTCAGCTATTTTCAAATTTTGATTGAAAACATACACTTTTTTCTTTCAAAAAAAAGAAAAACACAGTTTGTATCAAATGAGAACATAAATTTTAGACATAAATTGAAGCAAAGATAATTACTAAAATTAAAAAATGAAAACCAGATTGTTTTTATCTGTTTTTATTCCCATAATTTCGTTTTTTCTTTAGTTTTTTTGTTGTTGACCGAGGCTAGAAAATCGAGGCTAGACTGTGCAATTTGTGAATTGTAAGCGGATTAAGCAACATGCCAAAATCAGATCTGGCATTCTTGCGGAATCCGAAACAATTTTTGCGGAACCTGAAACTGATTATGGAATCCATGAATAAATAATAATTTATGTATTTGGCAAAATTAAGCTGTCGCGGAGTCCGCAACTGTAAGTGGAATCCGCAAGTTCTCAGCTGAATCCACAAATTATAAGCGGATTTCGCAAACTGTAAACGGAATCCGCAAATTGTAAGCGGAACCTGCATAAATGCACGAAATCCACTAACGTTTGCGGTATTCGCTTACATTTCTGGAATCCGGAACATTTAACTATGTTCACTCGTTGCGGATTCCTCAACAAAACCAATGTGCCAATAAATTTTACATTACAAGTATTCATATGCGTAATATAGGCGAATTTTTCTAAGCGTATTTTGTATCATGTTGAAAGACTTGTCTCTGGAATCCAGGAACATACAGACACAAATACGTGCGTCTATCCAGTGCACAGTTTAGCATTGTAATGGTACAGGGCAGTAATAGTGGATAGTGCCGGCTCTCGTTTGGAAAAAAATCTAAAAAAAACTACAAAAAATAACTAAGTTTCCAATCTACAGCCGTTATTTAGCTGCCGAGTTTAATTGATGATTTTTGCAGTCTTCTAAAGAGTACTATTTTCTCTGACTGAACATAAAAACATTTAGTATAGTTTTAAAAAACAGAAAATGTTTTAGGGTTCTGCCCTAATACGAGCAAATTTCACTTGCGATAAAAAAAAACAACAAGAAAGCATGTAGATCGATTTTTTTCGAAATTGTAGATCGATTTTAAATCGAAAATTCATTAAAAAAAAATCTGTTGAATCAATTCAGGCTACTTATGAATCAAACACATACCAAAACAATCGAAAGCAAAATTTAGCATTGGAAAAAATCACCAAGAGGTCACAAAGCCGAAAAACTTTAACAGATACTCTTTAAGCCGATAGAAAACAACACGACTCAGGCTGCTCTTAAGTTAACAGGTCCCCCCGGCTCTCAAAACACAAAGAAAAAAAATTTGCTTATCAGTCGAAACAATAAGAGGCCAAAAATCCAAAATAATGGAGGCTGAAAAATATTAAGCAAAAAAAAATCATAGAAAAAACCAAAAACGCTGAAAAACAACTCAAAAAAACTAAAGACTAATAAAAAAATATTGTTTTACCGAAACGCACACACACTAGCACACACACACAAACACACACAAATCCACACACACGCTCCCCCGAGTCTTGAGGCAAAAAATTTTTAAAAATGCTTGAAAGCAACAAAATGCGGATCAGACAGATTTGAGTGCGGATCAGACTTGTGGGTCCTCAAAAAAAAACTTTTTTTTAAAAATTTTACTAGAAAAAGAAAACTTGAATTTCTACGAAAAACATTGACACTTCCAAACTCGACAACTCAAATATGACTAGAACAAAAATTACAATGAATTGGGACAAAAATTTTTTATAAAAAAAAACATAATGAACCCTTGAAAAGCATTAAAAAATTTATTAGCAATTCAGGAACGCGAGCCGTCATAGAGGATGTACATCCAAGTAAAATAAAAGATTATTTAAAGAAATTGATTTTGAAAAAAGGAAATTGCTTCAGCAAATCAATCCGCAATTGACTGAACAAAAAAAAAGAGACTAATTCTTAGAATTTTGTTAGCATATGATGAAAACGCAGAATTTTTTCTTCGAAACCCAAACTTGACTGTTTGTGATTTTTTTGTTATCCAGATTTTTGTTCAGCTGCACAATTGCTGTTGATTGAGGTTTACTTTTTCACATGTTGTACTATCATCTCATATATAGTATGAAGAGAATCTAATCAATTTTCTATCGGAAAAAAGTTTGTCACAAATTTTTTAATTTTTTGTTTCTGAGTCTGTGACATCGAATTAATTGGAATCACGCTCTACGCAAATAATAGCTTTTGAAACAAGCAATTTAAAATATATTTATCACTTCTTAAGTTAAACTCGAAAATTTTTTGTTCTCGTTCAGTTTTGCGTTCTCGTTCAGAGAGAATACTTGGGATGGTTATCTTACACAATATTGCAGGAACTTGGCAAGGATCCTGCAAAATAGCATCCCTCTTCCAATATTCTTGCAAGGTGCCTCCATCTTGGGTATTGGTCGCGAACTCTTGTATACGTTCTGTTGGGCACTAAAACCAAACAGATTTAAGAACCTTTCTCGTTTGCAAAATATATCCCACTACTGCTGTTTATCTTTTTTCTTACCAGTGCAATGACAACAAGGTGAGCTTTGTTAATCTTCAACAGAAATCGTGTGTAGAGACATTATCGGCATATTTACGACAATACGGACTCGGAATGAAAAATGTATAAAATCGAAAAATTTTAAAAATCTTTTTAAGCAGCATTTTGATGATTTTTTGCCAAGTGTAAAGTTTTCAAAAAACTTAACGCTCAATGCTTGAATGCTGATGATATTGAATTTTGACTTGTTATAACTAATATCAAAATTGCATGAAAGATGTGCAATGGTAATTTTTTCCTGATAAAGTTTTGTGCATACTGAATTAGAGCGCTAAGAAATTGATCTTAAAGGGACAAAAAATACACTTAGTTTGAAGGTTTGATTTCGCGTTTGGTTTAACTTTGAAAGAATAATTGGCACCATGCCCTCAATATTGAGAAAATCATGTCTTGTTTTATAATGCTGCATCTGATTATCCAAAAATGACAACAATTGAAGTCGAGATTTTGAAATTATATCTAAAATTGGCTACGCAATTTAGAAGGACCTGGGGCTCATCATGGTTAGTCACGTTAGCAGTTACGTTTTGAAGATGTCTTGGGATCGTCAGAGATCATTTTAATCCAAAGTATTTCATCTGATTAACTTAGCTTTCAGCTTATTTCGAGCACTTTTAAGTTTCACAGATTGTTAAACAATCAAGAGAATTCGTCTGGCTCAATTCAATCAAAAAAAAATCTTCATCTCAACTAATCTTCTCTTCTAAAAAAAAACAAAAGTGCAACGATAGTGAAAGTTTCAGCAAAAAAATCTTCAGTGAATAAAATTCCATGAGAATCACAGCGTGTACTTGTGTGTACAGTCAAATTATGTCAAATTAAAACTCGTTTTAAAACAAAAAGCAACAAAGTCAAATTTCACAAAAAAAAAAATCGGACAAGAAATTTGGCAGTTTCATTTCTGACATTTCGCTAAGTTTTAATAAGCTAGTTTTTGCTGCCGTGCAAAAATTTGATATGAATGGTACTTTTTTGCTCGAATTATTGGAAACCAATTCAATTTCTTATCTCAAATATACAAGGGCCCTAAAACCTCAAACTTCATATAAGCGACAGTTCAAGCACAATTCAAACTACTATGAGCTCAAAGCCACGGTAGCTCAAAATTACTTTTAGCTACCGATTATATGAAAACAGAAAAAAAATCCCTAATTATTTCCCAATTCAACTAAAAGCAAAAAAAATCCATAACCTTTTCTTTGTATTAAAATATGGCTCATCTTGACAAAAACGAAACAAATAATTCGTTATATAAAGAAAAATACTAGCTCTCGGGTTTTATTTACTGCTGATTGCAACCCAAAGCGTTATGTTGAAATTTCAATCGATATTAAAGCGTTTGGCTTACATATTAACATCTGCAACATTACCTGATGACCTTATAACCAACCTTTGCATTAGTAAAAATTCCTAAACAAAATAAAGTCATAAAACCTAGCTGTGAATTTTCTGTTGTTGTACGTCAAATGTGTCAATCAAATGTGTCAAAATCAAATACAAAGTTTTCTATCACATAACTATCAGTTGAGAACCAACAAAAATTCGTAGAAAAACGGAGATCCCGAAACAGCAGAAAAATTTAGCTGCTCATTCATGTTTTTTGCGCCTCAATCATCATTTTTTAACACCATAATAATCATCAAAAGTTATTAAGAGTAGTTGCAAAATTTTTTGATCGAGCTGTTATTAATTTTTTTTTACTTTGTTTGAACTTTGTTTCTGGAAATGATCGAGAAAAATAGAATTGTTTCAATGCAATAGAAAACTTTTGAACAACTTCTGGCCCAAGGGTTCGTCTAAAAAGGCACGTAATTTTTATCTTGTGTATTCAATTAAAAATTGTTTGATTCAGAAGCCAAAAAAAAAGTTTCACGAGCAATTCAGATCAAATGCAGTCAAAACAAACTTGGTTTTAAAATTAACAAATTTTTCCGTATTTTATATTTTCCGAGTTTCCGATTAATTTTGTCTCCTTTTGAGGACACCTGCTAAACGTTTTCACACCGAACGATTTTTCTAAAAAGGTTCGAGCAGGTACGAACCAACAATTGTTTCAACACTCAAAATTAAAGAAAATTGACCTGATACCACCTACTTCGATTGTGTTCGAAACTCTCTTTAGATTCAACAAATTGCTTTTTTTAGCAAAACATTAATATTACAAAACTTCTTTTTCATGCTTATAAGTTGAAATGAAAAACGTTTTTGGTTATTTGTTGAAAAGTGTAGATCCCAGAAAACCCAAAAATTTTCAATGCAATAGAAAACTTTTGAACAATTTCTGGCCCAAGGGTTCGTATAAAAAAGCAAGTAATTTTTATCTTGTGTATTCAATTGAAAATTGTTCGATTCAGAAACCAAAGAAAAATTTCACGAGCAATTCAGATCAAATGCAGTCAAAACAAACTTGGTTTTAAAATTAACAAATTTTTCCGTATTTTATATTTTCCGAGTTTCCGATTAATTTTGTCTCCTTTTGAGGACACCTGCTAAACGTTTTTACACCGAACGATTTTTCTAAAAAGGTTCGAGCAGGTACGAACCAACAGTTGTTTCAACACTCAAAATTAAAGAAAATTGACCTGATACCACCTACTTCGATTTTGTTCGAAACTCTCTTTAGATTCAACAAATTGCTTTTTTAGCAAAATATTAAAATTACAAAACTTCTTTTTCATGCTTATAAGTTGACCATGAAAAACATTTTTGGTTATTTGGTAGATCCCAGAAAACCCAAAAACTTTTGCCTATCAACCAATTTTTCTACTATTAACATCGAAAATTTTCATCAAATAAAGCAGTCATCAAAGAAATTCAAACCGCAGTTGCAAAAAATTGTCCCAAATTTTGTTTGATTTCTACAAGAATGTTCTGCGAAAAGAAACAGAAAAAAAAATCTAAAAACAAAATTAGTGTATGCTAATCATACCATTTTGGCTTCTTGCAATCATATACTCTCGATGATAAAAATATCACCAAATTTTCAAATATTTCAAAAGAAACCTTCTCAGATGAAATTTAAAAAGTTACCGTCAAAGTTCAAACATCAGTATTCCGAATACAGCACCCTTCAGAATGCAGAACTTCGAAAAAATTTACGGGAAAACGTGAAGCTTGATGCAAGTGTATAGTTCTTATTTTCTGCATGTTATCATCATAATTACCCTCAAATTTCTCATTTATCACTGCCATTACATCACGATCATTCAACTAATTAACAGAAAGCAAAGATAATTCCACAACACCGAGGAAAAATACGAAGTGTTTAATGAGAAAAATATGCTGTGATGGCTGTGTGAAGGGCCATCACTTTTTTAGTCTAAAAATTTTAACAAATGCTATTCAACTACCGCCATTAAGTGAGGAGCTTCTCTAAATTTCAACATCATACACAAAGAAGTGATTCTTTCAGACAACCATCCTATGCCCTGATTTCACTGTGAAAGATATCAAGAAATTTTTTTCTCTGGATTAACCATAATTTCGTTTTAAAAAAATATTCCAAGCATAGAAAAATTTGGTTTTTACAGTTTGGAATGGAACAGTAAGTGTCCTGGAATGATGTAAGTGTTTGGAGCTGATTGGAATGGAACAATAAGTTCAAAACGAGCAAAGCAATAGGGAAATATAACTGACTTTATTTTTTTTATAACGACAAACAGCTCAGCCAAGTTTCTGAAAAGACAAAACTACTGATTGAAAGACAGTAGCAAAATAGAAGACAAACTGAATTTCACCAAAAAAAGTTTTGTGAAAAAGTTTTCCGGTTCAAACTTTTTAACAAACTGGTTTAATGTTGTAATCTAGCAGTTACAGATGATTAGAAAGCAGTAGCTGAATGGAAAAAAGGACAAATGTGTCAAAACTAATCAACCGTGAGCTTTGCGTAAACTTGATTCAAACAAATTGAAAGAATACTCTAAATTTCACCTTTGAACATTATTTAAAAATGAGATTGCATAAGAGTACGTTTAGAAAATCTGATCCTCACAAAGCTAAGCATCCTTACGGATTGAAAACTTACCTAACGCATATCAGAGCTGCTGCAGTAATCGGCAGTGGAAGCAGGGGATTTTCAATCTTTTTTAGTTGAACTAGTCGAAAAAAAAAACATGTTTGGTGAAATTCAAGAATAATGCCAAGAAAATTTTTTTTTGATGCAACTTCTTGAAAAATTATTTTAAAAAAACACATTTTTTTTACTTATTTTTGTAGACTACAACCCAAAGCAGTTTGCTGCTATAAAAGTGCTTGCAGTTGAACCCATTCATTGATGCATCAAACGATGAATACAGCTTCTCCAAATCTGATTACACGAGAATCTATCAAAAGAACTTAACTGATTTTTTGTATTCGTAATCTGTTCAAACAGAAGAGAATCAAACTTCCCAAATAGACGCATCAAAGAAACATTGTCTGTAGAGTTGAACCGAGCCATTGTTTGCAGTAATCTAAAATTAAAAAAAAAGAAACTTTCTCTTGATTTCAATTAAGATCAGAACAATTAGAAAATAGGGCAAAATTATAAACAAAAACTTAGCCATTCGCAATATCTAAAAAAACTGCGATTTTACTTTTAATTTAGGTTTTTTGATTGATGTTAATAAGAAAAAAATGCGCAATTTACTTTTCCTCATTTTTTCGACACAACTGAAAATGGTGCAGTCAACCAGCGCCTTGCCGTAATTGTTTTCGTCACAGCGCTTTTTATCAAAACCTTATTTCTATCGGCTGCATAAGAAACAGCTATGAAAGAAGCTCCGCCATGAAAATTACATTGACTAAAACTGCTAAAAACGAAATGACTATGGTCGGGGTCAGAGACAGTTATCCGTAAACAAGTTGAACAAAAAAATACCCCAAAAATCTTTAATCCGGTTAAACTTAATCAGCGAGCTTCGTTCACATTAGATTGCTCGCAGTTGTTAGAAGACATGCATCTTGTACAAATAGTCAGTTAGTGCTTACGTCAACGCTTATGGTACTTGCTGTAGTGCAGAAATTGTAATTGTTTCTTCAGGTTTAGAACTTGCTTCCATTTTTGCTATCTGATGAATCCGATATCTGAGTTATGTCTATCTGCCAGCTTGCAGGAGCTTCTACGGCCTATGATCCCGCAAACAATCAACAGCAGGTATACCGTCTGCTTAAAAAATTTGTTCAGGTAAAAAAAGGAATCCGGTCATCCCCATTTTTGACCGCATCAACTATGTTTACTTGAGAGATGCTGAGGGCCTTCGTCAATTATGATGGAAAAGTAGCAAAATATTGGCATTGGAAAGTAGAGTGGGTAGTTTTCACGAAATTTTAAAGAAAAAAAAATAAAAAAAGATGAGCGGCTTTTTAACAATAGTATCTGGAGGCTCAAAAAGTTTTCAAATCAACCTAAAAATGAAGTCAATCTAGAATAGCTTCCAAGTAATATTAGAATAAATAGAAGTACGCCAAGAGTTGGTACTTATATTATGTATATATGTATATGTATACAGTTATATATTATATTACAGTATTTTTTAAACACCCCAAAAATTTGCTAACTGGCATTTGTTCTTTAAACGTATCAAACATTCAACAACTGCAAATGTTTAGTTTGACTTAATGACTATTTTTTTCATCGTTCTCAAGATTAAAGGGACACTAATCCTTTTCTTGGCACATGTTTACTTGCATTCAAAAACTAAGATGAACAACTTCCACAAATATGTCTAGTACTAACTTTCTTCAAACTAATTTTTAGCGTCGTTTTCTGTTTTTGCATGATGTTTTTGTTTCTTCTGTGAAAGTTTTTTTTTCTTCAAATAAAGATCAAAGCTTTTCGGCAAACAAACTTAGTTTCGAATCTTTGATTTTAAAATTTTTTTTCTTTTTCAAAAATTTAGAACCTTATGTCAAAACTGATTCTAGCTGTTATGTCTGAGCTAATGATCGGTTCATTCTTGGATAAATAAAGCAAAACAGACTTTGAATGTCTGAAAACTGAATGGCTTGAACATTATTTCCAATATATTCCTAAAATAGTAAAAATGTAATAAGGAAACTAACTGTCGGATCCAGCATTATTTGTTGTGGTACGCCATGATTTACAGTAGGCCAGCAATACTTCCTATCGCCAATTTTTACGCAGTCTTGGTCAAATAATTTTTTTTGCACTAGTTCACGAGCTTGACAAGAAATTCCGTATGAATCTAGTTTGTAAAGAAAACTTTAATGTGAGACACAATTGAATGCTTTAGCAAGTCCAGGAAAAACATCTAAGTTGTAATTGTTTGATTGTCGATACTACATCTTCAATAGGCTACTTACTTTTTCGGAAACAAGACTGAGTGTTGTTCAATTGATAAGTCTTTTCCAGAATTAAAATAATTTGCTCAAGTAGAAGGTGATGATAGTTTTTCAATATGATTTTGTTACCGATAATGTTCTGTACTTAATTACATCAAATGGATCTTGTTTTGTTTGTAAATTGGAAATTTGTAAGCTTTTTTGAGAAAACTGTGATACGATGTTTTTTATAACAAGGGCTAATTGAAAAAAGTGAGTGTTCCGCAAAAGAAAAATTTGTAGTTCTGATTGCCCAGAAGAGCAAATCCAGAATTCCTGCTATTTTTTTTTAAATACAAAAATTGTCATAGTTTTTTTTGTTGGAAGACGGAATTAAAACTGAGAAGAAAATGTTTTCATTTGGAGCTGTTTCCGAGGTCATTTCCTGAATATTTATCTAATTGTGAAAAAACAGATTTGGTTCAACCTGTGATTTTCTGTCTATTTTCTATTTATTCTTCGTTTTTGTTTTTTTTTTCCAATTGTTCGATTTGTTTTGTTTTCCCATTTGAAAACTGTTATTTTTTCCATTGCTCTTTTAAACAGATTTGAACCAATCAAATATTTCAAAAATATCATTTCAACGTTAAATTCTTCCATTTGATTGGTGCCGACAAAAAAACTGAGAAATATAAGAAATTGAATGAATTTTGAATTCAGAAAAACCGACAAGAGCAAAGGCAACTAAGGACGTGTTTAGTGATTTAGTGCACATCTGATTTCAATAGTCTGGAGAAAAACAAAGAACTTGGTATGAGTTGTACTCTCACAAAACCTTTTAACAACAAAACTAAAAGCCGTTACTGATCAAAGACTAGCAAAATTTCGAGTATCTGAACAAAATAGAGAGTCTCAAAATTGGGGCAATTGAAAAGCAATTTGCAGGCCCCAATATTGTTTCATTAAATTATTCAAATCAAAAGATACTACTTTTACAAAACAAATACCAGAACTGCTTGAGGAAGTCAAAGAGATACTTCATTACAGCATCAAAAATGGAACCCCTAGAGAAATCACAAATCGAAAAAAAATTTCAAGTAATGGAAACGAAAAAACGCTACTCGGCAACCATGCTACTCTGGAACCACTCAAAAAACCACACTAGCCTTGAGATGAGATAAATAATTGTTTCTTTTATTTAATGAGTCTGTTGTTGGGATCCATCTGTTCGGATCTGATTATCTTTGTCGGATTTCCAGTGGTTCAAGTTGAATTTGTTTTTGATTAAAAAATTTTTAATTTGTTTCGAACCATCGGAAGCAAAAAAATTATTAGCAGAAACAAATGTCCAAGGTTCTAACTCAAAATGTTCACTTCACTTAGAAGAAGCAATTCTGAGTCAATCATATTTCAATTACAAAACATGCAAATCATCACAAAGCATCAATAGGTCTTGCAGCTATCAACAAACATAAAAGTTGGGAGATTTCTTTGAAATCATTTGAAGTAAGTTGACATAGGCAATTTTCTTCAACTTTCGTTTTCCTTTGCAGTGAAGAGTCGAATCTGTCTGTAGCGCGGCTTTTTTACATTCTAAATCTTTAATGTAACGCACACCCTCTTCTTGTCGTATGTTCCTATTTCGTATATCTATTACAGATGTCGAGCACCTGACCATAGTTAATTATTTGACAGATTTGGCTTCTTATATAGTTTCGAGTCCAAGGTTGTCAGCATCATGAATCACATTATTCTGAATTGCTGATAACTTCTCTCCTTCTTTTTTACCAAGATAGACTTGCTGGGATTTTTCGACTTGCCCCAACTCACTTTTCTTAATTAGCTGGAAGCAGGGTTCAAAGTAAACTTTCCCCTTGTAGGATTTTTGATACCAAGCAAATCTCCCACTTCTTGTTTGATTTTTTTGGAAAATCAATGTAATTGGGACTAGTGTCTTTTCTTGAGTATATTTTGATTAGAAAAGCAAACCGTTGACTTGAGAAGAAATGAGAGAAATGATTTAGGGATTAAATGAAAAAGAAAGTAAACAGTATGCGTCATCTTGATTTCCATATATAGAAGAAGCTCCAAATACGGAGTGCTTATATAATGTTTCTATATATGGAAGCTGTGTAGGTGTTAGTGCTCCGATATAAATCTAAAGCTCTAAGCAAAAACCATTATTACAGATGGCTGCTGCTATGTATCAAGCTCTTCCCAGTTTTTATTCAGATTACTGTAAAAAACCGTTACATATTTCGTTTTCCAACGAGTTTCACGAAACATACCTGGTAACCCAGAAAAAATGTTTTTCTACTCAAAACTCTTTATGTTCTTTGGAGAATTGTAAGTTACTTTCAGTTTTAAAAGAAACATCTTTTAGCCAAACTTAGATAAATAAATTAGATAAATATATTTACATATATCAAGGAATTGACTGTCTTTACACGTTTTTCAAACACGGATTCTATTGAAGTCTTGTTACATCAATCGGAGAAGTATTCAAACAGCTTAGTTGGGCAATTCAACATAACTTACGATAGAAATGAGCCAAAAAGATGCCTAGTATTGCAAAAAAAACGACTAATTTGGAAAAAATTTAAGAGACATTGTCTAAGTTCTAATCAAAAGTTTGCTTCCACACGAACTCTTGGTTCAGCGTTTCTAGAGATAAAACGAAAATTTTAAGAATCAAAACATGAATCTGATTTGTTGAAGATATGTGATTGTTTGATTGGTTGTCATGGTTCTGTGCATAGTGATTATGTAAGCTTTGAGATAAAATATTAAACTGTCGTTATATCTTCCCATAACTTTTATGATACGACTTTAAAAACTAAGCTTTGTTTCAGGAAGGTTAATTTCAAAACGACAAAAGTGACAAAAATGAGTTAAAAACAAAAAGGTTAGTTTTCGAATTCGTTATCACTTTCTTCTTCATGTGCCACATCATGTTTTCTTCTCAACAAAGATAAGTTATCCTGTTGAATTTTTTAAATTTTTTTTTGTACTTTCTATCACGAGTTGTTTCAATTTTTCTTCAATCATGCAAGGAAATTCTTAAGGGACTGAAACAATTCTTCGGATCTCTGTAGAAGTTGTCAAATTCAACCATTTTCTTCAAAAATTATCATATGTTCTATGATCTATGATATTTTGCTCAATTGACTAGGAATTTTTATTAAATCTGAGAATCTTGATAGATTCGGTACCAATTTCAAACTGCATGCAGTAACTCGCCCGTTCTATTATGATTGGCTTCACTTTTTTGGGATAGTTTTCCATTTCTTCTAAAAAGTTTATTCATGTTGTTGGAATGAAATTCTTTAAAAACTATTCTTAATAATCACAACCCTGATTGAGTATCTTCATTAATATTTGGAAGAAAAAAGGCAAAATATATAAAATCTACAATTTTTTTCATCAATCTCATCACCTAAGAGTTAGTTCCGGAATTCTGATTAGATAAATTTTTTTCGAATGATTTTATTATTTTGAATATTCAGAAAATTTTAGAGGTTATTGTGTAAAGATTTTCTATAAAATTCGATGATTTAATCTGTAGATTTTAGAAATTAGAAGTTTCTAGAATTTAATGTGTAATGACGCCATGTTTTCTGGTGAAATTTTTCTTCAACTTTTACTGTACTATAAAAGTTAAAGTGTAATGACGTCATTTTCTCTGGTGGATTTTTTTTGCCTGAATCATTCAAAAGACACCTTCTTAGATCTGTCTGTCATGAAGCACGTCAGAACCTCGGATTGGCTTTTTCAAACAAAATTTCAATTTTTTGAGAATTCAATATTTGTCATAAGAATTCAGTAAGGTTAATTTTGATCCAGCTTGAACAGTTTTTGTTATCTAAATCCATGTAGTTTTCAATGCAATAAAAGGTACAAAAACATCTAAAAACTTTTGCAAGTTGTAGAATTTGATTTTTCTTTCTCGACAAGTATGCAAATTTATCATTCTTTTTTTGAGAGATGCAAAAATTGTTCTGACACAGAAAAGCCTAAATTTTTCGAAACTTTTCGCAAAATGTAAAAATTGTTTTGAATTTTTCACAATTGTGCAAAAATCTCTAGGAACCTATTTTAGTAAAATATATGTTTTTTTTTTGTTTTTCCAAAAATCATGTAAAGTTTTAACTTTGTTTTCTTTGATTTTGATCTAAGTTTGAGAGGATAGCTTGAAATTGATGAATCTATTAACACAAATCTCTGGAAATCTTATTATGAACCTGATCAAAAAGGATTTTGAACTTTGATTATCTTCAAAAAAAATGGAGGAAAAAAGAACTTTGCTGGGACTCTTTGACAAATTTGTGAATTGGTTAGGTAATGAAAACAACTTTTTGATCAGTTTCAAATTTTCAGGAAAAATCAAAAAAGTTTTCCTTATCAGGTGTAATTCAACCGTTAGCTTAAAGCGTTGATACTCAATAGTTGGTCTAACAATAATTTTCTTCGGTTGAGTCAGTTTATCTAAAGAGAACTTTACCTATTCGGATAATTCTGTTTTGTACCAAAAAAATAGCGGACGAAAAACTGTGAAAAAAAAATAAGATTCAACATCTCATCAATAAGAAATTCAATTGGGATTTTTCCTTTTTTCTTCTAAAATAACTCGAGGAAATTCAAATGGTTTTTGTAAGAAACTTTTCAAATAATTATTAGGGTTTTAAAAAAAATAACAAACAAATGAAAACACGGCTCGCAGCCTAAAGCACACTCCACGAGAAGGTAACACGAAAAATTTATATCAAAACAAAGTAAAACATGGCAAATAAAAACTTTATTGAAAAAATAAATGCAATACAAGAAAAACGAGATATCTGTGCAATTTTGATAAAGCTCTAGTGGTTTGATAAGTTTCGATAGAGAAGTTTTCTAGTAAATAGTATGAGACAATTTTAGCGCTTTTCTTAATCTTTTATTTATGACTTTGCTCAAAAGTTGTGATTGATGATGAAAGAAATTTGAGAAATTATCAGTTTCAAAATATTGTGAAAATTTCATTGGAGGTCAATCAGAAAAACTTCAATCCACTGTGAGAACTGGAATAGTGACCTGCTTTCGGGGAATTTGTTCTTATAAATTTCCGTAAAAGTACATAATATGAGCTAATAAGCGGATACGTTTTTGTGAGAAAATGGTAACAAAAATAGTGCATAATTATAAAACATCGACTAATTGTTTCGCTTTGCCAAGCGATCATTTTATAAACTTCGATCATTTTATAAAAGTTAGTGTATTTGGTTGAGTTTATAGTGTAGTGCGTTTTCGAGCAGATAAAGGGTAGTTTTTGCACCAAAAGTATTTGTTTCTTTACTTTTTTTGATACCTGACGTTGACAAAAAGATACAAATTTGGATAATGTAGTTAGATCTTGAACATTTCCAGATAATAATGTACATAAATCTGCACTGAGAATTCACTTCAAAACTAAATTAAAGTTTTTTGACAAAACAAATTAGAATTTATTTTTTTAGTACTTTTGCTTCAATTTTGGTTGTTAGTAATAGACAAAGATTCCAGTAAAAAAACATTGAAAAACGGGTGATTTTGTGTAAGGCAATTGGGTTTTCTTATTTTTGATCAAATAACTAACGTTACATAAAAGTTCAGATGTTTATGGATACTTTCTTTCGAACTATGGCGTCTGACACCGTTCGGGTAATTGATACATTTTTCCAATAACTTACCTATGTTTTTGGTTGAAATCAAGCAAAATTTGTTCTTGAGGAAGATGATAGATGAAGCATGAAATAAACCAATTTTTTTCTTTTGAATCGCATGAAAACCCGTATTTTTTTCTCAAAGATGACTTAGACATAGCCGATTCTGTTCTAAATTGTCTAATTATTTAACTTTCGAATTCTCTTCATTCTGAAAGATCTATGATATTTTGCTCAATTGACTAGGAATTTTTATTAAATCTGAGAATCTTGATAGATTTGGTACCAATTTCAAACTGCATGCAGTAACTCGCCCGTTCTATTATGATTGGCTTCACTTTTTGGGATAGTTTTCCATTTCTTCTAAAAAATTTATTCATGTTGTTGGAATGAAATTCTTTAAAAACTATTCTTAATAATCACAACCCTGATTGAGTATCTTCATTAATATTTGGAAGAAAAAAGGCAAAATATATAAAGTCTACAATTTTTTTCATCAATCTCATCACCTTAGAGTTAGTTCCGCAATTCTGATTAGATAAATTTTTTTCGAACGATTTTATTATTTTGAATATTCAGAAAAATCTAGAGGTTATTGTGTAATGATTTTCTATAAAATTCGAAGATTTAATCTGTAGATTTTAGAAATTAGAAGATTCTAGAATTTAATGTGTAATGACGACATGTTCTCTGGTGAAATTTTTCTACAACTTTTACTGTGCTATAAAAGTTAAAGTGTGTGACGTCATTTTCTCTGGTTGATTTTTTTTGCCTGAATCATTCAAAAAACACCTTCTTAGATCTGTCTGTCATGAAGCACGTCAGAACCTCGGATTGGCTTTTTCAAAGAAAATTTCATTTTTTTGAGAATTCAAAATTTGTTATAAGAATCCAGTAAGGTTAATTTTGATCCAGCTTGAACAGTTTTTGTTATCTAAATCCATGTAGTTTTCAATACAATAAAGTGTACAAAAACATCTAAGATTTTTTGCAAGATGTAGAATTTGATTTTTCTTTCTCGACAAGTATGCAAATTTATCATTCCTTTTTTTGAGAGATGCAAAAATTGTTTTGACAAAGAAAAGCCTAAATTTTTCGAAATTTTTCGCAAAATGTAAAAATTGCTTTTTAATTTTTTTGACAAGTGTGCGAAAGTCTCTAGGACCTTATTTTAGTACAATATATATGTTTTTTCTTTGATTTTCCAAAAATTATTTAAAGTTTTAACTTTTTTTTGTAAACAATAAAGCAAAAAACTAAAATTTTTTTTACAAAAAACGTGTTGACTCACTGCTTAGAAAGTTTCTACATTGATGTTTTTCACCGCTATTCGCTATGTTAAAACATTAGTTTTCTATTGTTTTTGATCAATAGGCATGCATAAAATAAATTTCTAATGATAAAAATTGAACTAAAAAACTAATAAAGATTAAATATTAAAGGTGCAATTAAAACGGTTATGATTTTTTTTATGGTGGTAAATGTGTTTCACTATTTTTCCCACAGAATACAAAAACATTTTTTTTTTGATAAAATACGGAAAATATTTCACGTTCTTCTACAAAAAACGGTGTTTCATTTCTTTTTCGACAAGATACGAAAAGTGTTCATTTTTTTTGACAAGATGCGAAAATAATTTCAGAAGTATTTTTTTTGAGAAGTATTTGTACTTTTGTGCAAATTTTTAGCGTTTTTTATGCAAAAAAATCGTAATATGTGTACAAATGTTGTATTGCAAATTTTTTTTTGTCTTCTAAAATATTTCAATAGTTTGGTGTGTCTTACCCTGAAATAAAAATTTATTCTCACAGCTAGAAGGAATAAGAAACAACGATAAAAGTTACAAAAGATGAAATGAATAACAAGCAAAAACTATTTACAAAAATTGATATTCAAAGAAGTGTCGAGTTTTGGAGGTTGTCTATAGAACGCAGAGCTGGTCCAGGTTGCAGTGGTTGTTGTGGTGGCCTGTTTTGATGCATTATTAACGAGAACCCTTCATCTTCGTCTACTCCAATGGGGTTCTCGGCTGATTCTGCATCCTCCCAAGGAAACAGGAAGTCGTTGACTGTTTGAGCCATATATCTAGAATCAGGAATGTGGCGGGGTGGGATTAGTTCATTCCCACATGCTCAGACAGTTCCTCCATCAGTTGCTTTGTTCCAAGTTGGTTCTCTATGATGGTACTTGCGTCGTATGGTATTTGATGAGATCCATTCGCATAACTTCCACCATGTGCCACACTTGGGTTGGGATGTCCATTCCTGCCAAAAAAATCCAGAGACTGATTCTCGCATTTGAATTTGTACTAGATCAGGCAAAAAATCTACCGAATACATAAGGTTGCTGTTTTGCACTGAGAAGATCTTTTTGAGCAAAAAAATGAGTAACAGATACAGAGTGAAAACAAAAGTAAGGACAGATTTAGAGCTGAGAGAGAAGGCAGTTAAAACATGAAAAAGAGCATCAAGACCCCAAACACCCCCTACCCCCCCCCCCCCACTACCCCGGCAATTTTTCCCCAACATATCCTACTTTTGTAAATCTAGCATCGTGGAAGCAATTGAAGGTTCTTGTAACAGCAGGAAGGTAGCATTAACTAATAGCATTAACTAATAATCAAACACGTTTAACTTGAAGTCAACACAGATGTTTGTTTCTACTCATAAAATGCGAGCATCAAAGACACGTTTTACAAATACAAAAAAAAACAATTGAACAAAATTCCGCCTTATATAATTTCAAAAACTGCCATTCCCTAGTCAAAACCTCCAATATACTGTTTCGTTGATAAATACAAAAAAAAAATCACTGAGATTTTTCATTAGAAATTCTGATTGTACGTAGAGAGTTCTAAAAAATTATGACACAGATTAGCACTTATGAGCTTACATCTTATTCTACAGCGCTGAATCAGACAAAAGGGGTGGTAATTAAAAAGCTTCCAAAATTGGTGCATTCTTCGATGCATCAATTGACGGGTCCCAACATAATTATCTGATGATATGTTTGGCTTACCTAAGGGAGCGACATCTGTAATTATTAAACCATTGATGATTCAACTGTTCAACCGATTGGCTTGAAGGTGAACGGAAAAAGACTTAGCCAAAGTACTTCTCTTTTTTGATTTCTCTGACCAATTTTGACAGCACGGCAGAGACTTGGCTAGTTCGCTGAGCTGTTTTTGCAATATTGGTCAGAAGCTAGTAGAAAGTCATGTACTTTGACTTTGACGTAAATTTGTGGGTTCAGTTTTTTGATTTTTGTTGTTTCGTCTCTAGTCGTGTCCAGTCAGCTTTTACCTACTTTTTTTGGAAACTTTGTTGGCAAAGTCGTATTTAATCAGAAATAAAGCTCCATTTCAGAAACGTTTCAGACATTGTCGTTTCCATTGTCGTAGTTTTCTCAACAAGTCAGTTGATTTTTTTGTATATTATGAATAGGAAACTGTTGATTTTCAAGTAGAAAGTCAGATTCTTTAATTTTGATGTAAGTTTGAGAGGATAGCTTAAAATTGATGAATCTTTTAACACAAATGTCTGGAAATCTTATTATGAACCTGATCATGAAGGATTTTGAACTCTTGATTATCTCCAAAAAAATGGAGGAAAAAAGAACTTTGCTGAGATTCTTTGACAAATTTGTGAATTGGGTAGTTAATGAAAACGACTTTTGATCAGTTTCAAATTTTCAAGAAAAAACAAAAAGTTCTTCCTTATCAGGTGTAATTCAACCTCTAGCTTAAAGCGTTGATACTCAATAGTTGGTCTAACAATAATTTTTTTCGGTTGAGTCAGTTTCGCTAAAGAGAACTTTACCTAGTCGGATGACTCTGTTTTGTACCAAAAATAAAGCGTACAGAAAACTGTGAAAAAAAATTAAGATACAACATTTCATCAATAAGGAATTCAATTGGGATTTTTCCTTTTTTTTCTTCTAAAGTAACTCGAGGAAATTCAAATGGTTTTTGTTAGAAACTTTTCAAATAATTATTACGGTTTAAAAAAAATAACAAACAAATGAAAACACGGCACGCAGCCTAAAGCACACTCCACGAGAAGGTAACACCAAAAATTTATATCAAAACAAAGTAGACATGGCAAATAAAAACTTTTTTGAAAAAATGCAATACAAGAAAAACTAGATATCTGTGCAATTTTGATAAAGCTCTAGTGTTTTGATAAACTTTGATAGAGAATTTTTCTAGTAAATAGTATGAGACAATTTTAAAGCTTTTCTTAATCTTTTATTTATGGTTTTGCTCAAAAGTTGTGATTGATGATGAAAGAAACTTGAGAGATTATCAGTTTCAAATTCTTGTGAAAATTTCATGGGAAGTCGATCAGAAAAACTTCAATTCACTGTGAGAACTGGAATAGTGACCTGCTTTCGGGGATTTTGTTGTTATAAATTGCCGTAAAAGTACATAATATGAGCTAATAAGCGGATACGTATTTGTGAGAAAAAGGTAACAAAACTAGTGTATAATTATAAAACATCGACTAATTGTTTCGCTTTGCCAAGCAGTCATTTTAATAACTTCCCAAGTTAGAGTATTTGGTTGAGTTTATAGTGTAGTGCGTTGTCGAGCAGATAAAGGGTGGTTTTTGCACCAAAAGTTTTTTTTTGATACCTGACGTTGACAAAAAGATACAAATTTGGAAAATTTAGTTGGATCTTGAACATTTCCAGATAATAATTTACATAAATTTGCACTGAGAATTCACTTCAAAACTAAATTAAAAATTTTTTACAAAACAAATTAGAATTTTTTTCTTTAGGATTTTTGCTTCAATTTCGGTTGCTAGTAATAGAGTAAGATTCCAGTAAAAAAACATTGAAATAAGGGTGATTTTGTGTAGGGCAATTGAGTTTTTGTTATTTTTGATCAAGTAACTAACGTTACATAAAAATTCAGATGTTTATGGATACTTTCTTTCGAAGTATGGCCTATGACACCGTTTGGTTAATTGATACATTTTTCCAATAATTTACTGTTTTTGATTGAAATCAAGCAAAATTTGTTCTTAAGGAAGATGATAGATGAAGCATAAAAAAAAATGGCTGTCAAGATCTACATTTTTTAAATTTTGTTAGCTTAACAAATTTGTTGTGATTGTAAAACTTTTTTACAGAAAATACTAAGAATTTTGTTAGAGTTTCTTAAGCTAGCTGATAATTTTACTAGAAATCGATGTATATTCTCTCCATTCGTATGATAATTAAAGTAAAGCGAATCAAACATTCATACTGTGAAATTTATGTTTTCGCTCTGGTTTGCTTCAATATTCTTCCAATTGAAAAAGTGGGAGGAAATATAGAATAATGTTGAATCAAACATGCTTACGTTTTATATTAAAAGGTTTTATTTGACGCAGCTTTATGTCCATGTCTCTTTTATGAGTTGAAATTGATAAAGCGTTTTTTTGGTAGATTAAGAAAAAACAGAAATTCAGAACTAAAACTCATTGCGAAACTCTAAAAAGTTCTAGCATAAAAATTTTCAGATAATATCCAAAAAAAACTGCTCTTATTTCATTCGTCAAAATTTTCTCAAAATTACACTTATAATTTTTTTTGACCATCTTTTATGTATTCTCTTTTAAACATATTAAAGGATTTCAATTCTCTCACACTTAACTAGGTCTTAGAAAAATTGGGCAAAATGAAAATAAAAAAAAAACATTACGAATAGTTCGCAAGTATTTGATTTTTTTTTGGTAAGAAAACTGTATTTCTGCAATCAAAGTGATTATTTGATTTAAAAAAATTTATCTGCTAAACGTAAACTCGCATAAAACACAATGAAAATTCAGGCATTTGAGGTGTACCACTAATTTTACTTCTACCAGCAAAGTGTTCGTTTAATTGGTACTATGGTCCTTCTAGTTTCTTCGGTGCTGCCTGAATTTTCATGCAAAGTGAGTGCAATAACGAGTCACTTTATAAGGCAGAAAGTGGGAATTAACTTAGAATATAGGACTTTTTCGGAAAAATCATGATAAATTTTGTCGTAGAAGAAAATTAGATAACATGAACAGTTATGAAGAAATTTTTGATGTAAATTGGAGAGGATAGCTTGAAATTGATGAATCTTTTAACAGAAATCTCTGGAAATCTTATTATAAACCTGATCATGAAGGATTTTGAACTTTAATTATCTTCAAAAAATTGGAAGAAAAAAGAACTTTGCTGGGAGTCTTTGTCAAATTTGTGAATTGGGTAGTTAATGAAAACAACTTTTTGATCAGTTTCAATTTTTCAAGAAAAAAAAACAAAAAATTCTTTCTTATCAGGTGTAATTCAGCCGTTAGCTTAAACCTTTGATACTCAAAAGTTGGTCTAACAATAATTTTCTTCAGTTGAGTCAGTTTCTCTAAAGAGAACTTTTCCTAGTCGGATAACTCTGTTTTGTACAAAAAAAACGTACAAAAAACTGTGAAAAAAACTAATATTCAACATCCATTTCATCAATAAGAAAATCAATTGGAATTTTTCCTTTTTTCTTCTAAAGTAACTCGAGGAAACTCAAATGGTTTTTGTAAAAATTTTTTCAAATAGTGATTAAGGTTTTCAAAAAAATAACAAACAAATGAAAACATGGCTCGCAGCCTAAAGCACACTCCACGAGAAGGTAACACTAAAAATTTATATCAAAAACAAGTAAACATGGCAAATAAAAATTTATTGAAAAAACGCAATACAAGAAAAACTAGATATCTGCGCAATTTTGATAAACTCTAGTATTTCGATAAATTTTGATAGAGAATTTTTCTAGTAAATAGTATGAAACAATTTTCACTGCTTTTTTAAATCTTTTATTTATGATTTTGCTCAAAAGTTGTGATTGATGATGAAAGAAACTTGAGAGATAATCAAATTCAAGATATTGTGAAAATTTCATTGGAAGTCGATCAGAGAAACTTCAATCCACTGTGAGAACTGGAATAGTGACCTGCTTTCGGGGATTTTGTTGTTATAAATTTCCGTAAAAGTACATAATATGAGCTAATAAGCGGATACGTGTTTGTGAGAAAATGGTAACAAAAATAGTGCATAATTATAAAACATCGACTAATTGTTTCGCTTTGCCAAGCGATCATTTTATAAACTTCCCAAGTTAGTGTATTTGGTTGAGTTTATAGTGTAGTGCGTTTTCGAGCAGATTAAGGGTGGTTTTTGCATTAAAAGTATTTATTTTTTCACTTTTTTGATACCTGACGTTGACAAAAAGATTCAAATTTGGATAATTTAGTAAGATCTTGAACATTTCCAGATAATAATTTGCATAAATCTGCACTGAGAAATCTCTTCAAAACTAAATTAAAATTTTTAGACAAAAGAAATTAGAATTTCTTTCTATAGGATTTTTGCTTCAATTTCGGTTGTTAGTAATAGACTAAGAATTCCAGTAAAAGACACTAAAACACGGTTGATTTTGCGTAGAGCAATTGAGTTTTCGTTATTTTAAATAAAATTACTAACGTTACTTAAAATTTCAGATGTTTATGGATACTTTCTTTCGAACTATGGCCTCTGACACCGTTCGGTTAATTGATACATTTTTCCAATAACTTACCTATGTTTTTGGTTGAAATCAAGCAAAATTTGTTCTTAAGGAAGATGATAGATGAAGCATAAAAAAAAATGGCTGTCAAGATCTACATTTTTTAAATTTTGTTAGCTTAACAAATTTGTTGTGATTGTAAAACTTTTTTACAGAAAATACTAAGAATTTTGTTAGAGTTTCTTAAGCTAGCTGATAACTTTAGCAGAAATTGATGTATATTCTCTCCATTCGTATGATAATTAAAATGAAGCGAGTCAAACATTCATACTGTGAAATTTATGTTTTTGCTCTGGTTTGCCTCAATATTCTTCCAATTGAAAAAGTGGGAAGAAAAATAGAATAATGTTGAATCAAACATGCTTAGGTTTTATATTAAAATGTTTTATTTGACGCAGCTTTATGTCCATGTCCTTTTTATGAGTTTAAATTGATAAAGGGTTTTTTTGGTAGATTAAGAAAAAGCAGAAATTCAGAACTAAAATTCATTGCGAAACTCTAAAAAGTTCTGCCATAAAAGTTCTGCAGATCCAAAAAAAACTGCTCTTATTTCATTCATCAAAATTTTCTCAAAATTACACTTATAATTTTTTTCGACCATCTTTTATTTATTCTCTTTTAAACTTATTAAAGGATTTCAATTCTCTCACACTTAACTGGGTCTTAGAAAAATTGGGCAAAATGAAAATTAAAAAAAAAACATTCTGAATAGTTTG
Organism: Symsagittifera roscoffensis; assembly: GCF_963678635.1. Lineage (NCBI taxonomy): Eukaryota > Metazoa > Xenacoelomorpha > Acoela > Convolutidae > Symsagittifera > Symsagittifera roscoffensis. Next base: position 42,032,813 of record NC_087069.1, on the reverse strand, counting down.
CAAGTATTTGATTTTTATTGGTAAGAAAACTGTATTTTTGCATTCAAGGTGGTTATTTAATAAAAAAAATTTATCTGCTAAACGTAAACTCGCATAAAACACAATTATATTTCAGACATTTGAGGTGTACCACTAATTTTACCTCTACCAGCAAAGTGTTCGTTTAATTGATACTATGTTCCTTCTAATTTCTTCGGTGCTGCCTGAATTTTTATGCAAAGTGAGTGCAATAACGAGTCACTTTATAAAGCAGAAAGTGGGAATTAACTTAGAATATAGGACTTCTTCGGAAAAATCATGATAAATTTTGTCGTAGAAGCAAATTAGATAATATGAACAGTTATGAAGAAGTTTTTGATGTAAATTGGAGAGGATAGCTTGAAATTGATGAATCTTTTAACACAAATCTCTGGAAATCTTATTATAACCCTGATGACGAAGGATTTTTGAACTTTGATTATCTTTAAACAAATGGAAGAAAAAAGAACTTTGCTGGGAGTCTTTGTCAATTTTGTGGATTGGGTAGTTAATGAAAACGACTTTTTTATCAGTTTCAAATTTTCAAGAAAAAACAAAAAATTCTTCCTTATCAGGTGTAATTCAGCCGTTAGCTTAAAGCTTTGATACTCATTAGTTGGTCTAACAATAAATGCCTTCGGTTGAGTCAGTTTCTCTAAAGAGAACTTTACCTAGTCGGATAACTCTGTTTTGTACAAAAAAAAACGTACAAAAAACTTTGAAAAAACTAATATTCAACATCCATTTCATCAATAAGAAAATCAATTGGAATTTTTTCCTGTTTTTTTTCTAAAATAACTCGAGGAAACTGCTTATGTTTAGCCTAGCTAATATCTGTTCAACACCAGCAACGTTTGATAAGCAGAAAATCTGTGGAGTAAGAGAAAAAGAGTGTACTTCAATCAAAATTTAATGAATTTTGTCAAATTGTAGAAAAATGTCTCTAAAATTTCGTCTAACTTTTCTCATTTTTCAATACCATCATAAATTTGATAAAAAGTGTGGTTAATTTGGTCAGTTGAGCAAGATTTTTGAAAATTTTCAGAAGTTGCATTGATTTTAATTATTGAAAATATTTTTCCAGAAATTTCATTTACTATGCTATAATTCTTCAATGGAGCCGGTTCAATAACTAAGTTTACTTTTACCCTGACAATGAAAGACTTGTAAAGAAAACATATGAGAACTGTAAGTGAAAAATTATGGGTAGATATTGAGTCTAATATGAAACGCTTTTACTACTTGTTAAAAAATATGGTAATTTTCACGTTTTTGCCAATAATTCGAAAGTTTCAGCATGGGTTCAGCTAATCTGAGCGTTGCTGTTACTTTTCACAACACTATAAACCACGCATCTTGGCTTAAATTTGATCAAATTTTTTTTTTTTTTTTATTTAAGGAATAAATCAAGAAAAAAACTCATATTTTCAATCAAAGTTTTAATTCATTGTCTAAACTTGATACCAATTAATCAACAATTTGTCTTTTCACTCTTTTCACATTATATATGAATTTTTTTTTAATAAAAAATTGAAGGGCGATTAGAAAAATTAGCCAAAAGCTGCAAAACTTTTTCCAAAAAATTGAGTTTTTTCTCAAAAATTTGAGATTTTTTCCAGAAACTTGAGATTTTTTTTCCAAAAACTTGATAGTTTTGCAACAAACTATCCATCTGATACCTTATAAGACGTTGAAAAATCGATTCCCTATTTTAATACATAGGATTTCAAACATTTCATTTGGAATCTTAAACAATGATGTATTGGTAAATCGGGCGCCAAAAACTTTTTGAAAATTTTTCTCGAAAATAGCATCCTACAATCTCAAACTCTGAAACATATAATCTTAATACATGGAAAATTTTTTCCTTATGTGAATACATGGAGCGCTGACCGGATAATCTATAGCCTATGTTAATACATGAAATGAGCACCCCTCCCCCCTCCAACTCCCCCACCCCCGGCGATTTTGCCCCAAAAAATCCTACTACTGTTATTGAAAATCCAGCATCGCGGATGCGAACGAAGCTTCGTGTAACAGCAGGAAGGTAGCATTAACTAATAGCATTAACTAACAATCAAACCCGTTTAACTTGAAGTCAACACAGATGTTTGTTTCTACTCATAAGCATTAACTAACTTATCATATTCTATCTTAGATTAAATGCGAGCAGCAAAGACCCGTTTTCCAAATACAAAGAAAAATAATTGAACTAAATTCCGCCTTTTATATTTTTTAAAAACCGCCACTCCCGAATCAAAACCTCCAATAAACTGTTTCGTTGACCAAGACAAAGAAGAAATCCATGAGATGTTTTTATTAGAAATTTTGCTTGCACGTAGAGAGTTTAAAAAAATTATGACAAAGATTAGTACTTATTAGCTTACATCTTATACTACAGCGCTGAATCAGACAAAGGGGTGGTTATTAAAAAGCTTTCAAAATTAGTACATTCTTCGGTGCATCAAATGACGGGTCCCAACATAATTATCAGATGATATATTTGACTTACCTAAGGGAGCGACATCTGTAATTATTAAACCATTGATGATTCAACAGTCCGACCGATTGGCTTGAAGGTGAAAGATAAAAGACTTAGCCAAAGTACTTCTCTTTTTTGTTTTCTCTGAGAAATTTTGACAACACGGCTGAGGCTTGGCTAGTTCGCTGAGCTATTTTTGTAATTTCAAGTAATGGAAACGAAAAAACGCTACTCGGCAACCATGCTACTCTGGAACCACTCAAAAAACCACAATAGCCTTGAGATGAGATAAATAATTGTTTCTTTTATTTAATGAGTCTGTTGTTGGAATCCATCTATTCGGATCTGATTATCTTTATCGGATTTCCAGTGGTTCAAGTTGAATTTGTTTCTGCTTAAAAAATTTTTAATTTGTTTCGAACCATCGGAACCAAAAAAATTATTAGCAGAAACAAATGTCCAAGGTTCTAACTCAAAATGTTCACTTCACTTAGAAAAAGCAATTCTGAGTCAATCATATTTCAATTACAAAACATGCAAATCATCACAAAGCATCAATAGATCTTGCAGCTATCAACAAACATAAAAGTTGGGAGATTTCTTTGAAATCATTTGAAGTAAGTTGACATAGGCAATTTTCTTCAAGTTTTCGTTTTCCTTTGCAGTGAAGAGTCGAATCTGTCTGTAGCGCGGCTTTTTCACACTCTAAATCTTTAATGTAACGCACACCCTCTTCTTGTCGTATGTTCCTATTTCGTATATCTATTACAGATGTCGAGCACCTGACCATAGTTAATTATTTGACAGATTTGGCTTCTTATATAGTTTTGAGTCCAAGGTTGTCAGCATCATGAATCACATTATTTTGAATTGCTGATATCTTCTCTCCTTCTTTTTTACCAAGATAGACTTGCTGGGATTTTTCGACTTGCCCCAACTCACTTTTCTTAATTAGCTGGAAGCAGGGTTCAAAGTAAACTTTCCCCTTGTAGGATTTTTGATACCAAGCAAATCTCCCACTTCTTGTTTGATTTTTTGAGTGCTTTTATAATGTTTCTATATATGGAAGCTGTGTAGGTGTTAGTGCTCCGATATAAATCTAAAGCTCTAAGCAAAAACCATTATTACAGATGGCTGCTGCTATGTATCAAGCTCTTCCCTGTTTTTATTCAGATTACTGTAAAAAACCGTTACATATTTCGTTTTCCAACGAGTTTCACGAAACATACCTGGTAACCCAAGAAAAATGTTTTTCTACTCAAAACTCTTTATGTTCTTTGGAGAATGGTAAGTTACTTTCAGTTTTAAAAGAAACATCTTTTAGCCAAACTTAGATAAATAAATTAGATAAATATATTTACATATATCAAGGAATTGACTGTCTTTACACGTTTTTCAAACACGGATTCTATTGAAGTCTTGTTACATCAATCGGAGAAGTATTCAAACAGCTTAGTTGGGCAATTCAACATAACTTACGATAGAAATGAGCCAAAAAGATGCCTAGTATTGCAAAAAAAAACGACTAATTTGGAAAAAATTTAAGAGACATTGTCTAAGTTCTAATCAAAAGTTTGCTTCCACACGAACTCTTGGTTCAGCGTTTCTAGAGATAAAACGAAAATTTTAAGAATCAAAACATGAATCTGATTTGTTGAAGATATGTGATTGTTTGATTGGTTGTCATGGTTCTGTGCATAGTGATTATGTAAGCTTTGAGATAAAATATTAAACGGTCGTTATATCTTCCCATAACTTTTATGATAAGACTTTAAAAACTAGGCTTTTTTTCAGGAAAGTTAATTTCAAAACGACAAAAGTGACAAAAATGAGTTAAAAACAAAAAGGTTAGTTTTCGAAATCGTTATCACTTTCTTCTTCATGTGCCACATCATGTTTTCTTCTCAACAAAGATAAGTTATCCTGTTGAATTTTTTAATTTTTTTTTGTACTTTCTATCACGAGTTGTTTCAATTTTTCTTCAATCATGCAAGGAAATTCTTAAGGGACTGAAAAATTTCTTCGGATCTCTGTAGAAGTTCAAAATCAACCATTTTCTTCAAAAATTATCATATGCAGTGAATGTGTAAATGTTCACTTGTAAGCAATTGAAACTATTTCCCTTTCCCAGATCCACAATTTCACCAGTTTTTTTTCTTTTGAATCTCATGAAAACCCGTACTTTTTTCTCAAAGATGACTTAGACATAGCCGAATCTTTTCTAAATTCTCTAATTATTTAACTTTCGAATTCTCTTCATTCTGAAAGATCTATGATATTTTGCTCACCTGACTAGGAATTTTTATTAAATCTGAGAATCTTGATAGATTCGGTACCAATTTCAAACTGCATGCAGTAACTCGCCCGTTCTATTATGATTGGCTTCACTTTTTTGGGATAGTTTTCCATTTCTTCTAAAAAGTTTATTCATGTTGTTGGAATGAAATTCTTTAAAAACTATTCTTAATAATCACAACCCTGATTGAGTATCTTCATTAATATTTGGAAGAAAAAGGCAAAATATATAAAATCTACAATTTTTTTCATCAATCTCATCACCTTAGAGTTAGTTCCGGAATTCTGATTAGATAAATTTTTTTTCGAATGATTTTATTATTTTGAATATTCAGAAAATTTTAGAGGTTATTGTGTAATGATTTTCTATAAAATTCAAAGATTTAATCTGTAGATTTTAGAAACTAGAAGATTCTAGAATTTAATGTTTAATGACGCCATGATTTCTGGTGAAATTTTTCTTAAACTTTTAATGTACTATAAAAGTTAAAGTGTAATGACGTCATTTTCTCTGGTGGATTTTTTTGCCTGAATCATTCAAAAGACACCTTCTTAGATCTGTCTGTCATGAAGCACGTCAGAACCTCGGATTGGCTTTTTCAAACAAAATTTCAATTTTTTGAGAATTCAATATTTGTTATAAGAATTCAGTAAGGTTAATTTTGATCCAGCTTGAACAGTTTTTGTTATCTAAATCCATGTAGTTTTCAATGCAATAAAAGGTACAAAAACATCTAAGATTTTTTGCAAGATGTAGAATTTGATTTTTCTTTCTCGACAAGTATGCAAATTTATCATTCTTTTTTTGAGAGATGCAAAAATTGTTCTGACACAGAAAAGTCTAAATTTTTCGAAACTTTTCGCAAAATGTAAAAATTGTTTTGAATTTTTCACAAGTGTGCAAAAATCTCTAGGAACTTATTTTAGTAAAATATATGTTTTTTCTTTGTTTTTCCAAAAATCATGTAAAGTTTTAACTTTGTTTTCTTTGATTTTGATGTAAGTTTGAGAGGATAGCTTGAAATTGATGAATCTATTAACACAAATCTCTGGAAATCTTATTATGAACCTGATCAAGAAGGATTTTGAACTTTGATTATCTTCAAAAAAAAATGGAGGAAAAAAGAACTTTGCTGGTACTCTTTGACAAATTTGTGAATTGGTTAGGTAATGAAAACATCTTTTTGATCAGTTTCAAATTTTCAAGAAAAATCAAAAAAATTTTCCTTATCAGGTGTAATTCAACCGTTAGCTTAAAGCGTTGATACTCAATAGTTGGTCTAACAAAAATTTTCTTCGGTTGAGTCAGTTTATCTAAAGAGAACTTTACCTAGTCGGATAATTCTGTTTCGTACCAAAAATAAAGCGTACGAAAAACTGTGAAAAAAAATAAGATTCAACATCTCATCAATAAGAAATTCAATTGGGATTTTTCCTTTTTTCTTCTAAAATAACTCGAGGAAATTCAAATGGTTTTTGTAAGAAACTTTTCAAATAATTATTAGGGTTTTAAAAAAAAATAACAAACAAATGAAACCACGGCTCGCAGCCTAAAGCACACTCCACGAGAAGGTAACACCAAAAATTTATATCAAAACAAAGTAAAACATGGCAAAAAAAAACTTTATTGAAAAAATAAATGCAATACAAGAAAAACGAGATATCTGTGCAATTTTGATAAAGCTCTAGTGGTTTGATAAGTTTCGATAGAGAAGTTTTCTAGTAAATAGTATGAGACAATTTTAGCGCTTTTCTTAATCTTTTATTTATGATTTTGCTCAAAAGTTGTGATTGATGATGAAAGAAATTTGAGAAATTATCAGTTTCAAAATATTGTGAAAATTTCATTGGAAGTCAATCAGAAAAACTTCAATCCACTGTTAGAACTGGAATAGTGACCTGCTTTCGGGGAATTTGTTCTTATAAATTTCCGTAAAAGTACATAATATGAGCTAATAAGCGGATACGTTTTTGTGAGAAAATGGTAACAAAAATAGTGCATAATTATAAAACATCGACTAATTGTTTCGCTTTGCCAAGCGATCATTTTATAAACTTCGATCATTTTATAAAAGTTAGTGTATTTGGTTGAGTTTATAGTGTAGTGCGTTTTCGAGCAGATAAAGGGTAGTTTTTGCACCAAAAGTATTTGTTTCTTTACTTTTTTTGATACCTGACGTTGACAAAAAGATACAAATTTGGATAATGTAGTTAGATCTTGAACATTTCCAGATAATAATGTACATAAATCTGCACTGAGAATTCACTTCAAAACTAAATTAAAGTTTTTTGACAAAACAAATTAGAATATATTTTTTTAGTACTTTTGCTTCAATTTTGGTTGTTAGTAATAGACAAAGATTCCAGTAAAAAAACATTGAAAAACGGGTGATTTTGTGTAAGGCAATTGGGTTTTCTTATTTTTGATCAAATAACTAACGTTACATAAAAGTTCAGATGTTTATGGATACTTTCTTTCGAACTATGGCGTCTGACACCGTTCGGGTAATTGATACATTTTTCCAATAACTTACCTATGTTTTTGGTTGAAATCAAGCAAAATTTGTTCTTGAGGAAGATGATAGATGAAGCATGAAATAAACCAATTTTTTTCTTTTGAATCGCATGAAAACCCGTATTTTTTTCTCAAAGATGACTTAGACATAGCCGATTCTGTTCTAAATTGTCTAATTATTTAACTTTCGAATTCTCTTCATTCTGAAAGATCTATGATATTTTGCTCAATTGACTAGGAATTTTTATTAAATCTGAGAATCTTGATAGATTTGGTACCAATTTCAAACTGCATGCAGTAACTCGCCCGTTCTATTATGATTGGCTTCACTTTTTGGGATAGTTTTCCATTTCTTCTAAAAAATTTATTCATGTTGTTGGAATGAAATTCTTTAAAAACTATTCTTAATAATCACAACCCTGATTGAGTATCTTCATTAATATTTGGAAGAAAAAAGGCAAAATATATAAAGTCTACAATTTTTTTCATCAATCTCATCACCTTAGAGTTAGTTCCGCAATTCTGATTAGATAAATTTTTTTCGAACGATTTTATTATTTTGAATATTCAGAAAAATCTAGAGGTTATTTTGTAATGATTTTCTATAAAATTCGAAGATTTAATCTGTAGATTTTAGAAATTAGAAGATTCTAGAATTTAATGTGTAATGACGACATGTTCTCTGGTGAAATTTTTCTACAACTTTTACTGTGCTATAAAAGTTAAAGTGTGTGACGTCATTTTCTCTGGTTGATTTTTTTTGCCTGAATCATTCAAAAAACACCTTCTTAGATCTGTCTGTCATGAAGCACGTCAGAACCTCGGATTGGCTTTTTCAAAGAAAATTTCATTTTTTTGAGAATTCAAAATTTGTTATAAGAATCCAGTAAGGTTAATTTTGATCCAGCGTGAACAGTTTTTGTTATCTAAATCCATGTAGTTTTCAATACAATAAAGTGTACAAAAACATCTAAGATTTTTTGCAAGATGTAGAATTTGATTTTTCTTTCTCGACAAGTATGCAAATTTATCATTCCTTTTTTTTGAGAGATGCAAAAATTGTTTTGACACAGAAAAGCCTAAATTTTTCGAAATTTTTCGCAAAATGTAAAAATTGTTTTTTAATTTTTTTGACAAGTGTGCGAAAGTCTCTAGGACCTTATTTTAGTAAAATATATATGTTTTTTCTTTGATTTTCCAAAAATTATTTAAAGTTTTAACTTTTTTTTTGTAAACAATAAAGCAAAAAACTAAAATTTTTATTACAAAAAACGTGTTGACTCATTGCTTAGAAAGTTTCTACATTGATGTTTTTCACCGCTATTCGCTATGTTAAAACATTAGTTTTCTATTGTTTTTGATCAATAGGCATGCATAAAATAAATTTCTAAAGGATAAAAATTGAACTAAGAAACTAATAAAGATTAATATTAAAGGTGCAATTAAAACGGTTATGATTTTTTTTAGGCAAGATGGTAAATGTGTTTCACTATTTTTCCCACAGAATACAAAAACATTTTTTTTTTGATAAAATACGGAAAATATTTCACGTTCTTCTACAAAAAACGGTGTTTCATTTCTTTTTCGACAAGATACGAAAAGTGTTCATTTTTTTTGACAAGATGCAAAAATAATTTCAGAAGTATTTTTTTTGAGAAGTATTTGTACTTTTGTGCAAATTTTTAGCGTTTTTTATGCAAAAAAAATCGTAATATGTGTACAAATGTTGTATTGCAAACTTTTTTTTGTCTTCTAAAATATTTCAATAATTTGGTGTGTCTTACCCTGAAATAAAAATTTATTCTCACAGCTAGAAGGAATAAGAAACAACGATAAAAATTACAAAAGATGAAATGATTAACAAGCAAAAACTATTTACAAAAATTGATATTCAAAGAAGTGTCGAGTTTTGGAGGTTGTCTATAGAACGCAGAGCTGGTCCAGGTTGCAGTGGTTGTTGTGGTGGCCTGTTTTGATGCATTAATAACGAGAACCCTTCATCTTCGTCTACTCCAATGGGGTTCTCGGCTGATTCTGCATCCTCCCAAGGAAACAGGAAGTCGTTGACTGTTTAAGCCATATATCTAGAATCAGGAATGTGGGGGGGGGGGGTGGGATTAGTTCATTCCCACATGCTCAGACAGTTCCTCCATCAGTTGCTTTGTTCCAAGTTGGTTCTCTATGATGGTACTTGCGTCGTATGGTATTTGATGAGATCCATTCGCATAACTTCCACTATGTGCCACACTTGGGTTGGGATGTCCATTCCTGCCAAAAAAATCCAGAGACTGATTCTCGCATTTGAATTTGTACTAGATCAGGCAAAAAATCTACCGAATACATAAGGTTGCTGTTTTGCACTGAGAAGATCTTTTTGAGCAATAAAATGAGTAACAGATACAGAGTGAAAACAAAAGTAAGGACAGATTTAGAGCTGAGAGAGAAGGCAGTTAAAACATGAAAAAGAGCATCAAGACCCCCCACCCCCCCCCCACTACCCCGGCAATTTTTCCCCAACATATCCTACTTTTGTTACTGAAAATCTAGCATCGTGGAAGCAATTGAAGGTTCTTGTAACAGCAGGAAGGTAGCATTAACTAATAGCATTAACTAATAATCAAACACGTTTAACTTGAAGTCAACACAGATGTTTGTTTCTACTCATAAAATGCGAGCATCAAAGACACGTTTTACAAATACAAAAAAAAACAATTGAACAAAATTCCGCCTTATATAATTTCAAAAACTGCCATTCCCTAGTCAAAACCTCCAATATACTGTTTCGTTGATAAATACAAAAAAAATCACTGAGATTTTTCATTAGAAATTCTGATTGTACGTAGAGAGTTTTAAAAAGTTATGACACAGATTAGCACTTATGAGCTTACATCTTATCCTACAGCGCTGAATCAGACAAAAGGGGTGGTTATTAAAAAGCTTCCAAAATTGGTGCATTCTTCGATGCATCAAATGACGGGTCGCAACATAATTATCTGATGATATGTTTGACTTACCTAAGGGAGCGACATCTGTAATTATTAAACCATTGATGATTCAACTGTTCAACCGATTGGCTTGAAGGTGAACGCAAAAAAGTCTTAGCCAAAGTACTTCTCTTTTTTGATTTCTCTGACCAATTTTGACAGCACGGCAGAGACTTGGCTAGTTCGCTGAGCTGTGTTTGCAATATTGGTCAGAAGCTAGTAGAAAGTCATGTACTTTGACTTTGACGTAAATTTGTGGGTTCAGTTTTTTGATTTTTGTTGTTTCGTCTCTAGTCGTGTCCAGTCAGCTTTTACCTACTTTTTTTGGAAACTTTGTTAGCAAAGTCGTATTTAATCAGAAATAAAGCTCCCTTTCAGAAACGTTTCAGACATTGTCGTTTCCATTGTCGTAGTTTTCTCAACAAGTCAGTTGATTTTTTTGTATATTATGAATAAGAAACTGTTGATTTTCAAGTAGAAAGTCAGATTCTTTAATTTTGATGTAAGTTTGAGAGGATAGCTTAAAATTGATGAATCTTTTAACACAAATGTCTGGAAATCTTATTATGAACCTGATCATGAAGAATTTTGAACTCTTGATTATCTTCAAAAAAAAATGGAGGAAAAAAGAACTTTGCTGAGATTCTTTGCCAAATTTGTGAATTGGGTAGTTATTGAAAACGGCTTTTGATCAGTTTCAAATTTTCAAGAAAAAACAAAAAGTTCTTCCTTATCAGGTGTAATTCAACCTCTAGCTTAAAGCGTTGATACTCAATAGTTGGTCTAACAATAATTTTCTTCGGTTGAGTCAGTTTCGCTAAAGAGAACTTTACCTAGTCGGATTACTCTGTTTTGTACCAAAAATAAAGCGTACAGAAAACTGTGAAAAAAAATTAAGATTCAACATTTCATCAATAAGGAATTCAATTGGGATTTTTCCTTTTTTTTCTTCTAAAGTAACTCGAGGAAATTCAAATGGTTTTTGTTAGAAACTTTTCAAATAATTATTAGGGTTTAAAAAAAAATAACAAACAAATGAAAACACGGCACGCAGCCTAAAGCACACTCCACGAGAAGGTAACACCAAAAATTTATATCAAAACAAAGTAGACATGGCAAATAAAAACTTTTTTGAAAAAATGCAATACAAGAAAAACTAGATATCTGTGCAATTTTGATAAAGCTCTAGTGTTTTGATAAACTTTGATAGAGAATTTTTCTAGTAAATAGTATGAGACAATTTTAAAGCTTTTCTTAATCTTTTATTTATGGTTTTGCTCAAAAGTTGTGATTGATGATGAAAGAAACTTGAGAGATTATCAGTTTCAAATTTTTGTGAAAATTTCATGGGAAGTCGATCAGAAAAACTTCAATTCACTGTGAGAACTGGAATAGTGACCTGCTTTCGGGGATTTTGTTGTTATAAATTGCCGTAAAAGTACATAATATGAGCTAATAAGCGGATACGTATTTGTGAGAAAATGGTAACAAAACTAGTGTATAATTATAAAACATCGACTAATTGTTTCGCTTTGCCAAGCAGTCATTTTAATAACTTCTCAAGTTAGAGTATTTGGTTGAGTTTATAGTGTAGTGCGTTGTCGAGCAAATAAAGGGTGGTTTTTGCACCAAAAGTTTTTTTTTTGATACCTGACGTTGACAAAAAGATACCAATTTGGAAAATTTAGTTGGATCTTGAACATTTCCAGATAATAATTTACATAAATTTGCACTGAGAATTCACTTCAAAACTAAATTAAAAATTTTTGACAAAACAAATTAGAATTTTTTCCTTAAGGATTTTTGCTTCAATTTCGGTTGCTAGTAATAGAGTAAGATTCCAGTAAAAAAACATTGAAATAAGGGTGATTTTGTGTAGGGCAATTGAGTTTTTGTTATTTTTGATCAAGTAACTAACGTTACATAAAAATTCAGATGTTTATGGATACTTTCTTTCGAAGTATGGCCTATGACACCGTTCGGTTAATTGATACATTTTTTAATAACTTACTGTTTTTGATTGAAATCAAGCAAAATTTGTTCTTAAGGAAGATGATAGATGAAGCCTAAAATAAAAATTGGCTGTCGAGATCTACATTTATCCAATTTTGTTAGCTGAACAAATTTGTTGTGATTGTAAAATTTTTTTACAGAAAATACTAAGAATTTTGTTAGAGTTTCTTAAGCTAGCTGATAATTTTACTAGAAATCGATGTATATTCTCTCCATTCGTATGATAATTAAAGTAAAGCGAATCAAACATTCATACTGTGAAATTTATGTTTTCGCTCTGGTTTGCTTCAATATTCTTCCAATTGAAAAAGTGGGAGGAAATACAGAATAATGTTGAATCAAACATGCTTACGTTTTATATTAAAAGGTTTTATTTGACGCAGCTTTATGTCCATGTCTCTTTTATGAGTTGAAATTGATAAAGCGTTTTTTTGGTAGATTAAGAAAAAACAGAAATTCAGAACTAAAACTCATTGCGAAACTCTAAAAAGTTCTAGCATAAAAATTTTCAGATAATATCCAAAAAAAACTGCTCTTATTTCATTTATCAAAATTTTCTCAAAATTACACTTATAATTTTTTTTGACCATCTATTATGTATTCTCTTTTAAACTTATTAAAGGATTTCAATTCTCTCACACTTAACTAGGTCTTAGAAAAATTGGGCAAAATGAAAATTAAAAAAAAAACATTACGAATAGTTTGCAAGTATTTGATTTTTTTTGGTAAGAAAACTGTATTTCTGCAATCAAAGTGATTATTTGTTTTAAAAAAATTTATCTGCTAAACGTAAACTCGCATAAAACACAATAAAAATTCAGGCATTTGAGGTGTACCACTAATTTTACCTCTACCAGCAAAGTGTTCGTTTAATTGGTACTATGGTCATTCTAGTTTCTTCGGTGCTGCCTGAATTTTCATGCAAAGTGAGTGCAATAACGAGTCACTTTATAAGGCAGAAAGTGGGAATTAACTTAGAATATAGGACTTCTTCGGAAAAATCATGATAAATTTTGTCGTAGAAGAAAATTAGATAACATGAACAGTTATGAAGTAATTTTTGATGTAAATTGGAGAGGATAGCTTGAAATTGATGAATCTTTTAACAGAAATCTCTGGAAATCTTATTATAAACCTGATCATGAAGGATTTTGAACTTTAATTATCTTCAAAAAATTGGAAGAAAAAAGAACTTTGCTGGGAGTCTTTGTCAAATTTGTGAATTGGGTAGTTAATGAAAACAACTTTTTGATCAGTTTCAATTTTTCAAGAAAAAAAAACAAAAAATTCTTTCTTATCAGGTGTAATTCAGCCGTTAGCTTAAACCTTTGATACGCAAAAGTTGGTCTAACAATAATTTTCTTCAGTTGAGTCAGTTTCTCTAAAGAGAACTTTTCCTAGTCGGATAACTCTGTTTTGTACAAAAAAACGTACAAAAAACTGTGAAAAAAACTAGTATTCAACATCCATTTCATCAATAAGAAAATCAATTGGAATTTTTCCTTTTTTCTTCTAAAGTAACTCGAGGAAACTCAAATGGTTTTTGTAAAACTTTTTTCAAATAGTGATTAAGGTTTTCAAAAAAATAACAAACAAATGAAAACACGGCTCGCAGCCTAAAGCACACTCCACGAGAAGGTAACACTAAAAATTTATATCAAAAACAAGTAAACATGGCAAATAAAAAATTTATTGAAAAAACGCAATACAAGAAAAGCTAGATATCTGCGCAATTTTGATAAATTCTAGTATTTCGATAAATTTTGATAGAGAATTTTTCTAGTAAATAGTATGAAACAATTTTCACTGCTTTTTTAAATCTTTTATTTATGATTTTGCTCAAAAGTTGTGATTGATGATGAAAGAAACTTGAGAGATAATCAAATTCAAGATATTGTGAAAATTTCATTGGAAGCCGATCAGAGAAACTTCAATCCACTGTGAGAACTGGAATAGTGACCTGCTTTCGGGGAATTTGTTCTTATAAATTTCCGTAAAAGTACATAATATGAGCTAATAAGCGGATACGTTTTTGTGAGAAAATGGTAACAAAAATAGTGCATAATTATAAAACATCGACTAATTGTTTCGCTTTGCCAAGCGATCATTTTATAAACTTCGATCATTTTATAAAAGTTAGTGTATTTGGTTGAGTTTATAGTGTAGTGCGTTTTCGAGCAGATTAAGGGTGGTTTTTGCAATAAAAGTATTTTTTTTTTCACTTTTTTGATACCTGACGTTGACAAAAAGATTCAAATTTGGATAATTTAGTGTAGTAATTATCAAATATAATTTAGTGTATTTGGTTGAGTTTATAGTGTAGTGCGTTTTCGAGCAGATTAAGGGTGGTTTTTGCAATAAAAGTATTTTTTTTTTCACTTTTTTGATACCTGACGTTGACAAAAAGATTCAAATTTGGATAATTTAGTAAGATCTTGAACATTTCCAGATAATAATTTGCATAAATCTGCCTTGAGAAATCTCTTCAAAACTATATTAAAATTTTTAGACAAAACAAATTAGAGTTTCTTTCTATAGGATTTTTGCTTCAATTTCGGTTGTTAGTAATAGACTAAGAATTCCAGTAAAAGACACTAAAACACGGTTGATTTTGCGTAGAGCAATTGAGTTTTCGTTATTTTAAATCAAATTACTAACGTTACTTAAAATTTCAGATGTTTATGGATACTTTCTTTCGAACTATGGCCTCTGACACCGTTCGGTTAATTGATACATTTTTCCAATAACTTACCTATGTTTTTGGTTGAAATCAAGCAAAATTTGTTCTTAAGGAAGATGATAGATGAAGCATAAAAAAAATTGGCTGTCAAGATCTACATTTTTTAAATTTTGTTAGCTTAACAAAATTGTTGTGATTGTAAAACTTTTTTACAGAAAATACTAAGAATTTTGTTAGAGTTTCTTAAGCTAGCTGATAACTTTAGCAGAAATCGATGTATATTCTCTCCATTCGTATGATAATTAAAATGAAGCGAGTCAAACAGTCATACTGTGAAATTTATGTTTTTGCTCTGGTTTGCCTCAATATTCTTCCAATTGAAAAAGTGGGAAGAAAAATAGAATAATGTTGACTCAAACATGCTTACGTTTTATATTAAAATGTTTTATTTGACGCAGCTTTATGTCCATGTCTCTTTTATGAGTTTAAATTGATGAAGAGTTTTTTGGTAGATTAAGAAAAAGCAGAAATTCAGAACTAAAATTCATTGCGAAACTCTAAAAAGTTCTGCCATAAAAGTTCTGCAGATCCAAAAAAAACTGCTCTTAATTCATTCATTAAAATTTTCTCAAAATTACACTTATAATTTTTTTCGACCATCTTTTATTTATTCTCTTTTAAACTTATTAAAGGATTTCAATTCTCTCACACTTAACTGGGTCTTAGAAAAATTGGGCAAAATGAAAATTAAAAAAAAACATTCTGAATAGTTTGCAAGTATTTGATTTTTATTGGTAAGAAAACTGTATTTTTGCATTCAAGGTGGTTATTTAATAAAAAAAATTTATCTGCTAAACGTAAACTCGCATAAAACACAATTATATTTCAGACATTTGAGGTGTACCACTAATTTTACCTCTACCAGCAAAGTGTTCGTTTAATTGATACTATGTTCCTTCTAATTTCTTCGGTGCTTCCTGAATTTTTATGCAAAGTGAGTGCAATAACGAGTCACTTTATAAAGCAGAAAGTGGGAATTAACTTAGAATATAGGACTTCTTCGGAAAAATCATGATAAATTTTGTCGTAGAAGCAAATTAGATAATATGAACAGTTATGAAGAAGTTTTTGATGTAAATTGGAGAGGATAGCTTGAAATTGATGAATCTTTTAACACAAATCTCTGGAAATCTTATTATAACCCTGATGACGAAGGATTTTTGAACTTTGATTATCTTTAAACAAATGGAAGAAAAAAGAACTTTGCTGGGAGTCTTTGTCAATTTTGTGGATTGGGTAGTTAATGAAAACGACTTTTTTATCAGTTTCAAATTTTCAAGAAAAAACAAAAAATTTTCCTTATCAGGTGTAATTCAGCCGTTAGTTTAAAGCTTTGATACTCATTAGTTGGTCTAACAACAAATTCCTTCGGTTGAGTCAGTTTCTCTAAAGAGAACTTTACCTAGTCGGATAACTCTGTTTTGTACAAAAAAAACGTACAAAAAACTTTGAAAAAACTAATATTCAACATCCATTTCATCAATAAGAAAATCAATTGGAATTTTTCCTGTTTTTTTCTAAAATAACTCGAGGAAA
The DNA here is from genome assembly GCF_963678635.1 of Symsagittifera roscoffensis. Lineage (NCBI taxonomy): Eukaryota > Metazoa > Xenacoelomorpha > Acoela > Convolutidae > Symsagittifera > Symsagittifera roscoffensis. The sequence continues at coordinate 42,016,230 of NC_087069.1, read as the reverse complement.
CTGCTTATGTTTAGCCTAGCTAATATCTGTTCAACACCAGCAACGTTTGATAAGCAGAAAATCTGTGGAGTATGAGAAAAAGAGTGTACTTCAATCAAAATTTAATGAATTTTGTCAAATTGTAGAAAAATGTCTCTAAATTTCATCTAACTTTTCTCATTTTTCAATACCATCATAAATTTGATAAAAAGTGTGGTTAATTTGGTCAGTTGAGCAAGATTTTTGAAAATTTTCACAAGTTGCATTGATTTTAATTATTGAAAATTTTTTTCCAGAAATTTCATTTACTATGCTATAATTCTTCAATGGAGCCGGTTCAATAACTAAGTTTACTTTTACCCTGACAATGAAAGACTTGTAAAGAAAACATATGAGAACTGTAAGTGAAAAATTATGGGTAGATATTGAGTCTAATATGAAACGCTTTTACTACTTGTTAAAAAATATGGTAATTTTCACGTTTTTGCCAATAATTCGAAAGTTTCAGCATGCGTTCAGCTAATCTGAGCGTTGCTGTTACTTTTCACAACACTATAAACCACGCATCTTGGCTTAAATTTGATCAAATTTTATTTATTTTTTTTATTTAAGGAATAAATCAAGAAAAAAACTCATATTTTCAATCAAAGTTTTAATTCATTGTCTAAACTTGATACCAATTAATCAACAATTTGTCTTTTCACTCTTTTCACATTATATATGATTTTTTTTTAATAAAAAGATGGAGGGCGATTAGAAAAATTAGCCAAAAGCTGCAAAACTTTTTCCAAAAAATTGAGTTTTTTCTCAAAAATTTGAGATTTTTTCCAGAAACTTGAGATTTTTTTTCCAAAAACTTGATAGTTTTGCAACAAACTATCCATCTGATACCTTATAAGACGTTGAAAAATCGATTCCCTATTTTAATACATAGGATTTCAAACATTTCATTTGGAATCTTAAACAATGATGTATTGGTAAATCGGGCGCCAAAAAATATTTTTTGAAAATTTTTCTCGAAAATAGCATCCTACAATCTCAAACTCTGAAACATATAATCTTAATACATGGAAAATTTTTTCCTTATGTGAATACATGGAGCGCTGACCGGATAATCTATAGCCTATGTTAATACATGAAATGAGCACCCCTCCCCCCTCCAACTCCCCCACCCCCGGCGATTTGCCCCAAAAAATCCTACTACTGTTATTGAAAATCCAGCATCGCGGATGCGAACGAAGCTTCGTGTAACAGCAGGAAGGTAGCATTAACTAATAGCATTAACTAACAATCAAACCCGTTTAACTTGAAGTCAACACAGATGTTTGTTTCTACTCATAAGCATTAACTAACTTATCATATTCTATCTTAGATTAAATGCGAGCAGCAAAGACCCGTTTTCCAAATACAAAGAAAAATAATTGAACTAAATTCCGCCTTTTATATTTTTTAAAAACTGCCACTCCCGAATCAAAACCTCCAATAAACTGTTTCGTTGACCAAGACAAAGAAGAAATCCATGAGATGTTTTTATTAGAAATTTTGCTTGCACGTAGAGAGTTTAAAAAAATTATGACAAAGATTAGTACTTATTAGCTTACATCTTATACTACAGCGCTGAATCAGACAAAGGGGTGGTTATTAAAAAGCTTTCAAAAATAGTACATTCTTCGGTGCATCAAATGACGGGTCCCAACATAATTATCAGATGATATATTTGACTTACCTAAGGGAGCGACATCTGTAATTATTAAACCATTGATGATTCAACAGTCCGACCGATTGGCTTGAAGGTGAAAGATAAAAGACTTAGCCAAAGTACTTCTCTTTTTTGTTTTCTCTGAGAAATTTTGACAACACGGCTGAGGCTTGGCTAGTTCGCTGAGCTATTTTTGTAATTTCAAGTAATGGAAACGAAAAAACGCTACTCGGCAACCATGCTACTCTGGAACCACTCAAAAAACCACACTAGCCTTGAGATGAGATAAATAATTGTTTCTTTTATTTAATGAGTCTGTTGTTGGAATCCATCTATTCGGATCTGATTATCTTTATCGGATTTCCAGTGGTTCAAGTTGAATTTGTTTCTGCTTAAAAAATTTTTAATTTGTTTCGAACCATCGGAACCAAAAAAATTATTAACAGAAACAAATGTCCAAGGTTCTAACTCAAAATGTTCACTTCACTTAGAAAAAGCAATTCTGAGTCAATCATATTTCAATTACAAAACATGCAAATCATCACAAAGCATCAATAGATCTTGCAGCTATCAACAAACATAAAAGTTGGGAGATTTCTTTGAAATCATTTGAAGTAAGTTGACATAGGCAATTTTCTTCAAGTTTTCGTTTTCCTTTGCAGTGAAGAGTCGAATCTGTCTGTAGCGCGGCTTTTTCACACTCTAAATCTTTAATGTAACGCACACCCTCTTCTTGTCGTATGTTCCTATTTCGTATATCTATTACAGATGTCGAGCACCTGACCATAGTTAATTATTTGACAGATTTGGCTTCTTATATAGTTTTGAGTCCAAGGTTGTCAGCATCATGAATCACATTATTTTGAATTGCTGATAACTTCTCTCCTTCTTTTTTACCAAGATAGACTTGCTGGGATTTTTCGACTTGCCCCAACTCACTTTTCTTAATTAGCTGGAAGCAGGGTTCAAAGTAAACTTTCCCCTTGTAGGATTTTTGATACCAAGCAAATCTCCCACTTCTTGTTTGATTTTTTGAGTGCTTTTATAATGTTTCTATATATGGAAGCTGTGTAGGTGTTAGTGCTCCGATATAAATCTAAAGCTCTAAGCAAAAACCATTATTACAGATGGCTGCTGCTATGTATCAAGCTCTTCCCTGTTTTTATTCAGATTACTGTAAAAAACCGTTACATATTTCGTTTTCCAACGAGTTTCACGAAACATACCTGTTAACCCAAGAAAAATGTTTTTCTACTCAAAACTCTTTATGTTCTTTGGAGAATGGTAAGTTACTTTCAGTTTTAAAAGAAACATCTTTTAGCCAAACTTAGATAAATAAATTAGATAAATATATTTACATATATCAAGGATTTGACTGTCTTTACACGTTTTTCAAACACGGATTCTATTGAAGTCTTGTTACATCAATCGGAGAAGTATTCAAACAGCTTAGTTGGGCAATTCAACAAAACTTACGATAGAAATGAGCCAAAAAGATGCCTAGTATTGCAAAAAAAAACGACTAATTTGGAAAAAATTTAAGAGACATTGTCTAAGTTCTAATCAAAAGTTTGCTTCCACACGAACTCTTGGTTCAGCGTTTCTAGAGATAAAACGAAAATTTTAAGAATCAAAACATGAATCTGATTTGTTGAAGATATGTGATTGTTTGATTGGTTGTCATGGTTCTGTGCATAGTGATTATGTAAGCTTTGAGATAAAATATTAAACTGTCGTTATATCTTCCCATAACTTTTATGATAAGACTTTAAAAACTAGGCTTTTTTTCAGGAAAGTTAATTTCAAAACGACAAAAGTGACAAAAATGAGTTAAAAACAAAAAGGTTAGTTTTCGAATTCGTTATCACTTTCTTCTTCATGTGCCACATCATGTTTTCTTCTCAACAAAGATAAGTTATCCTGTTGAATTTTTTAATTTTTTTTTGTACTTTCTATCACGAGTTGTTTCAATTTTTCTTCAATCATGCAAGGAAATTCTTAAGGGACTGAAAAATTTCTTCGGATCTCTGTAGAAGTTGTCAAAATCAACCATTTTCTTCAAAAATTATCATATGCAGTGAATGTGTAAATGTTCACTTGTAAGCAATTGAAACTATTTCCCTTTCCCAGATCCACAATTTCACCAGTTTTTTTTCTTTTGAATCTCATGAAAACCCGTACTTTTTTCTCAAAGATGACTTAACTTAAATAATTTTTCTAAATTCTCTAATTATTTAACTTTCGAATTCTCTTCATTCTGAAAAATCTATGATATTTTGCTCACCTGACTAGGAATTTTTATTAAATCTGAGAATCTTGATAGATTCGGTACCAATTTCAAACTGCATGCAGTAACTCGCCCGTTCTATTATGATTGGCTTCACTTTTTTGGGATAGTTTTCCATTTCTTCTAAAAAGTTTATTCATGTTGTTGGAATGAAATTCTTTAAAAACTATTCTTAATAATCACAACCCTGATTGAGTATCTTCATTAATATTTGGAAGAAAAAGGCAAAATATATAAAATCTACAATTTTTTCATCAATCTCATCACCTTAGAGTTAGTTCCGGAATTCTGATTAGATAAATTTTTTTCGAATGATTTTATTATTTTGAATATTCAGAAAATTTTAGAGGTTATTGTGTAATGATTTTCTATAAAATTCGAAGATTTAATCTGTAGATTTTAGAAATTAGAAGATTCTAGAATTTAATGTGTAATGACGCCATGTTTTCTGGTGAAATTTTTTGCCTGAATCATTCAAAAGACACCTTCTTAGATCTGTCTGTCATGAAGCACGTCAGAACCTCGGATTGGCTTTTTCAAACAAAATTTCAATTTTTTGAGAATTCAATATTTGTTATAAGAATTCAGTAAGGTTAATTTTGATCCAGCTTGAACAGTTTTTGTTATCTAAATCCATGTAGTTTTCAATGCAATAAAAGGTACAAAAACATCTAAAAACTTTTGCAAGATGTAGAATTTGATTTTTCTTTCTCGAAAGGTATGCAAATTTATCATTCTTTTTTTGAGAGATGCAAAAATTGTTCTGACACAGAAAAGTCTAAATTTTTCGAAACTTTTCGCAAAATGTAAAAATTGTTTTGAATTTTTCACAAGTGTGCAAAAATCTCTAGGAACTTATTTTAGTAAAATATATGTTTTTTCTTTGTTTTTCCAAAAATCATGTAAAGTTTTAACTTTGTTTTCTTTGATTTTGATGTAAGTTTGAGAGGATGGCTTGAAATTGATGAATCTATTAACACAAATCTCTGGAAATCTTATTATGAACCTGATCAAGAAGGATTTTGAACTTTGATTATCTTCAAAAAAAAATGGAGGAAAAAAGAACTTTGCTGGTACTCTTTGACAAATTTGTGAATTGGTTAGGTAATGAAAACACCTTTTTGATCAGTTTCAAATTTTCAAGAAAAATCAAAAAAATTTTCCTTATCAGGTGTAATTCAACCGTTAGCTTAAAGCGTTGATACTCAATAGTTGGTCTAACAAAAATTTTCTTCGGTTGAGTCAGTTTATCTAAAGAGAACTTTACCTAGTCGGATAATTCTGTTTCGTACCAAAAATAAAGCGTACGAAAAACTGTGAAAAAAAAATAAGATTCAACATCTCATCAATAAGAAATTCAATTGGGATTTTTCCTTTTTTCTTCTGAAATAACTCGAGGAAATTCAAATGGTTTTTGTAAGAAACTTTTCAAATAATTATTAGGGTTTTAAAAAAAAAAACAAACAAATGAAAACACGGCTCGCAGCCTAAAGCACACTCCACGAGAAGGTAACACCAAAAATTTATATCAAAACAAAGTAAAACATGGCAAAAAAAACTTTATTGAAAAAATAAATGCAATACAAGAAAAACGAGATATCTCTGCAATTTTGATAAAGCTCTAGTGGTTTGATAAGTTTCGATAGAGAAGTTTTCTAGTAAATAGTATGAGACAATTTTAGCGCTTTTCTTAATCTTTTATTTATGATTTTGCTCAAAAGTTGTGATTGATGATGAAAGAAATTTGAGAAATTATCAGTTTCAAAATATTGTGAAAATTTCATTGGAAGTCAATCAGAAAAACTTCAATCCACTGTGAGAACTGGAATAGTGACCTGCTTTCGGGGAATTTGTTCTTATAAATTTCCGTAAAAGTACATAGTATGAGCTAATAAGCGGATACGTTTTTGTGAGAAAATGGTAACAAAAATAGTGCATAATTATAAAACATCGACTAATTGTTTCGCTTTGCCAAGCGATCATTTTATAAACTTCGATCATTTTATAAAAGTTAGTGTATTTGGTTGAGTTTATAGTGTAGTGCGTTTTCGAGCAGATAAAGGGTAGTTTTTGCACCAAAAGTATTTGTTTCATTACTTTTTTTGATACCAGACGTTGACAAAAAGATACAAATTTGGATAATGTAGTTAGATCTTGAACATTTCTAGATAATAATGTACATAAATCTGCACTGAGAATTCACTTCAAAACTAAATTAAACTTTTTTGACAAAACAAATTAGAATTTATTTTTTTAGTACTTTTGCTTCAATTTTGGTTGTTAGTAATAGACTAAGATTCCAGTAAAAAAACATTGAAAAACGGGTGATTTTGTGTAAGGCAATTGGGTTTTTGTTATTTTTGATCAAATAACTAACGTTACATAAAAGTTCAGATGTTTATGGATACTTTCTTTCGAACTATGGCGTCTGACACCGTTCGGGTAATTGATACATTTTTCCAATAACTTACCTATGTTTTTGGTTGAAATCAAGCAAAATTTGTTCTTGAGGAAGATGATAGATGAAGCATAAAAAAAACCAATTTTTTTCTTTTGAATCGCATGAAAACCCGTATTTTTTTCTCAAAGATGACTTAGACATAGCCGATTCTGTTCTAAATTGTCTAATTATTTAACTTTCGAATTCTCTTCATTCTGAAAGATCTATGATATTTTGCTCAATTGACTAGGAATTTTTATTAAATCTGAGAATCTTGATAGATTTGGTACCAATTTCAAACTGCATGCAGTAACTCGCCCGTTCTATTATGATTGGCTTCACTTTTTGGGATAGTTTTCCATTTCTTCTAAAAAATTTATTCATGTTGTTGGAATGAAATTCTTTAAAAACTATTCTTAATAATCACAACCCTGATTGAGTATCTTCATTAATATTTGGAAGAAAAAAGGCAAAATATATAAAGTCTACAATTTTTTTCATCAATCTCATCACCTTAGAGTTAGTTCCGCAATTCTGATTAGATAAATTTTTTTCGAACGATTTTATTATTTTGAATATTCAGAAAAATCTAGAGGTTATTGTGTAATGATTTTCTATAAAATTCGAAGATTTAATCTGTAGATTTTAGAAATTAGAAGATTCTAGAATTTAATGTGTAATGACGACATGTTCTCTGGTGAAATTTTTCTACAACTTTTACTGTGCTATAAAAGTTAAAGTGTGTGACGTCATTTTCTCTGGTTGATTTTTTTTGCCTGAATCATTCAAAAAACACCTTCTTAGATCTGTCTGTCATGAAGCACGTCAGAACCTCGGATTGGCTTTTTCAAAGAAAATTTCATTTTTTTGAGAATTCAAAATTTGTTATAAGAATCCAGTAAGGTTAATTTTGATCCAGCGTGAACAGTTTTTGTTATCTAAATCCATGTAGTTTTCAATACAATAAAGTGTACAAAAACATCTAAGATTTTTTGCAAGATGTAGAATTTGATTTTTCTTTCTCGACAAGTATGCAAATTTATCATTCCTTTTTTTGAGAGATGCAAAAATTGTTTTGACACAGAAAAGCCTAAATGTTTCGAAATTTTTCGCAAAATGTAAAAATTGTTTTTTAATTTTTTTGACAAGTGTGCGAAAGCCTCTAGGACCTTATTTTAGTAAAATATATATGTTTTTTCTTTGATTTTCCAAAAATTATTTAAAGTTTTAACTTTTTTTTTGTAAACAATAAAGCAAAAAACTAAAATTTTTATTACAAAAAACGTGTTGACTCATTGCTTAGAAAGTTTCTACATTGATGTTTTTCACCGCTATTCGCTATGTTAAAACATTAGTTTTCTATTTTTTTTTGATCAATAGGCATGCATAAAATAAATTTCTAAAGGATAAAAATTGAACTAAGAAACTAATAAAGATTAATATTAAAGGTGCAATTAAAACGGTTATGATTTTTTTTAGGCAAGATGGTAAATGTGTTTCACTATTTTTCCCACAGAATACAAAAACATTTTTTTTTTTTATAAAATACGGAAAATATTTCACGTTCTTCTACAAAAAACGGTGTTTCATTTCTTTTTCGACAAGATACGAAAAGTGTTCATTTTTTTTGACAAGATGCGAAAATAATTTCAGAAGTATTTTTTTTGAGAAGTATTTGTACTTTTGTGCAAATTTTTAGCGTTTTTTATGCAAAAAAAATCGTAATATGTGTACAAATGTTGTATTGCAAACTTTTTTTTGTCTTCTAAAATATTTCAATAATTTGGTGTGTCTTACCCTGAAATAAAAATTTATTCTCACAGCTAGAAGGAATAAGAAACAACGATAAAAATTACAAAAGATGAAATGAATAACAAGCAAAAACTATTTACAAAAATTGATATTCAAAGAAGTGTCGAGTTTTGGAGGTTGTCTATAGAACGCAGAGCTGGTCCAGGTTGCAGTGGTTGTTGTGGTGGCCTGTTTTGATGCATTAATAACGAGAACCCTTCATCTTCGTCTACTCCAATGGGGTTCTCGGCTGATTCTGCATCCTCCCAAGGAAACAGGAAGTCGTTGACTGTTTAAGCCATATATCTAGAATCAGGAATGTGGGGGGGGGGGGTGGGATTAGTTCATTCCCACATGCTCAGACAGTTCCTCCATCAGTTGCTTTGTTCCAAGTTGGTTCTCTATGATGGTACTTGCGTCGTATGGTATTTGATGAGATCCATTCGCATAACTTCCACTATGTGCCACACTTGGGTTGGGATGTCCATTCCTGCCAAAAAAATCCAGAGACTGATTCTCGCATTTGAATTTGTACTAGATCAGGCAAAAAATCTACCGAATACATAAGGTTGCTGTTTTGCACTGAGAAGATCTTTTTGAGCAATAAAATGAGTAACAGATACAGAGTGAAAACAAAAGTAAGGACAGATTTAGAGCTGAGAGAGAAGGCAGTTAAAACATGAAAAAGAGCATCAAGACCCCCCACCCCCCCCCCCCCCCCCACTACCCCGGCAATTTTTCCCCAACATATCCTACTTTTGTTACTGAAAATCTAGCATCGTGGAAGCAATTGAAGGTTCTTGTAACAGCAGGAAGGTAGCATTAACTAATAGCATTAACTAATAATCAAACACGTTTAACTTGAAGTCAACACAGATGTTTGTTTCTACTCATAAAATGCGAGCATCAAAGACACGTTTTACAAATACAAAAAAAAAACAATTGAACAAAATTCCGCCTTATATAATTTCAAAAACTGCCATTCCCTAGTCAAAACCTCCAATATACTGTTTCGTTGATAAATACAAAAAAAAATCACTGAGATTTTTCATTAGAAATTCTGATTGTACGTAGAGAGTTTTAAAAAGTTATGACACAGATTAGCACTTATGAGCTTACATCTTATCCTACAGCGCTGAATCAGACAAAAGGGGTGGTTATTAAAAAGCTTCCAAAATTGGTGCATTCTTCGATGCATCAAATGACGGGTCGCAACATAATTATCTGATGATATGTTTGACTTACCTAAGGGAGCGACATCTGTAATTATTAAACCATTGATGATTCAACTGTTCAACCGATTGGCTTGAAGGTGAACGCAAAAAAGTCTTAGCCAAAGTACTTCTCTTTTTTGATTTCTCTGACCAATTTTGACAGCACGGCAGAGACTTGGCTAGTTCGCTGAGCTGTTTTTGCAATATTGGTCAGAAGCTAGTAGAAAGTCATGTACTTTGACTTTGACGTAAATTTGTGGGTTCAGTTTTTTGATTTTTGTTGTTTCGTCTCTAGTCGTGTCCAGTCAGCTTTTACCTACTTTTTTTGGAAACTTTGTTAGCAAAGTCGTATTTAATCAGAAATAAAGCTCCCTTTCAGAAACGTTTCAGACATTGTCGTTTCCATTGTCGTAGTTTTCTCAACAAGTCAGTTGATTTTTTTGTATATTATGAATAAGAAACTGTTGATTTTCAAGTAGAAAGTCAGATTCTTTAATTTTGATGTAAGTTTGAGAGGATAGCTTAAAATTGATGAATCTTTTAACACAAATGTCTGGAAATCTTATTATGAACCTGATCATGAAGGATTTTGAACTCTTGATTATCTTCAAAAAAAAATGGAGGAAAAATGAACTTTGCTGAGATTCTTTGCCAAATTTGTGAATTGGGTAGTTATTGAAAACGGCTTTTGATCAGTTTCAAATTTTCAAGAAAAAACAAAAAGTTCTTCCTTATCAGGTGTAATTCAACCTCTAGCTTAAAGCGTTGATACTCAATAGTTGGTCTAACAATAATTTTCTTCGGTTGAGTCAGTTTCGCTAAAGAGAACTTTACCTAGTCGGATGACTCTGTTTTGTACCAAAAATAAAGCGTACAGAAAACTGTGAAAAAAAATTAAGATTCAACATTTCATCAATAAGGAATTCAATTGGGATTTTTCCTTTTTTTTCTTCTAAAGTAACTCGAGGAAATTCAAATGGTTTTTGTTAGAAACTTTTCAAATAATTATTAGGGTTTAAAAAAAATAACAAACAAATGAAAACACGGCACGCAGCCTAAAGCACACTCCACGAGAAGGTAACACCAAAAATTTATATCAAAACAAAGTAGACATGGCAAATAAAAACTTTTTTGAAAAAATGCAATACAAGAAAAACTAGATATCTGTGCAATTTTGATAAAGCTCTAGTGTTTTGATAAACTTTGATAGAGAATTTTTCTAGTAAATAGTATGAGACAATTTTAAAGCTTTTCTTAATCTTTTATTTATGGTTTTGCTCAAAAGTTGTGATTGATGATGAAAGAAACTTGAGAGATTATCAGTTTCAAATTTTTGTGAAAATTTCATGGGAAGTCGATCAGAAAAACTTCAATTCACTGTGAGAACTGGAATAGTGACCTGCTTTCGGGGATTTTGTTGTTATAAATTGCCGTAAAAGTACATAATATGAGCTAATAAGCGGATACGTATTTGTGAGAAAATGGTAACAAAACTAGTGTATAATTATAAAACATCGACTAATTGTTTCGCTTTGCCAAGCAGTCATTTTAATAACTTCTCAAGTTAGAGTATTTGGTTGAGTTTATAGTGTAGTGCGTTGTCGAGCAAATAAAGGGTGGTTTTTGCACCAAAAGTTTTTTTTTGATACCTGACGTTGACAAAAAGATACAAATTTGGAAAATTTAGTTGGATCTTGAACATTTCCAGATAATAATTTACATAAATTTGCACTGAGAATTCACTTCAAAACTAAATTAAAAATTTTTGACAAAACAAATTAGAATTTTTTCCTTAAGGATTTTTGCTTCAATTTCGGTTGCTAGTAATAGAGTAAGATTCCAGTAAAAAAAACATTGAAATAAGGGTGATTTTGTGTAGGGCAATTGAGTTTTTGTTATTTTTGATCAAGTAACTAACGTTACATAAAAATTCAGATGTTTATGGATACTTTCTTTCGAAGTATGGCCTATGACACCGTTCGGTTAATTGATACATTTTTCCAATAACTTACTGTTTTTGATTGAAATCAAGCAAAATTTGTTCTTAAGGAAGATGATAGATGAAGCCTAAAATAAAAATTGGCTGTCGAGATCTACATTCATCCAATTTTGTTAGCTGAACAAATTTGTTGTGATTGTAAAATTTTTTTACAGAAAATACTAAGAATTTTGTTAGAGTTTCTTAAGCTAGCTGATAATTTTACTAGAAATCGATGTATATTCTCTCCATTCGTATGATAATTAAAGTAAAGCGAATCAAACATTCATACTGTGAAATTTATGTTTTCGCTCTGGTTTGCTTCAATATTCTTCCAATTGAAAAAGTGGGAGGAAATATAGAATAATGTTGAATCAAACATGCTTACGTTTTATATTAAAAGGTTTTATTTGACGCAGCTTTATGTCCATGTCTCTTTTATGAGTTGAAATTGATAAAGCGTTTTTTTGGTAGATTAAGAAAAAACAGAAATTCAGAACTAAAACTCATTGCGAAACTCTAAAAAGTTCTAGCATAAAAATTTTCAGATAATATCCAAAAAAAACTGCTCTTATTTCATTTATCAAAATTTTCTCAAAATTACACTTATAATTTTTTTTGACCATCTATTATGTATTCTCTTTTAAACTTATTAAAGGATTTCAATTCTCTCACACTTAACTAGGTCTTAGAAAAATTGGGCAAAATGAAAATTAAAAAAAAAACATTACGAATAGTTTGCAAGTATTTGATTTTTTTTGGTAAGAAAACTGTATTTCTGCAATCAAAGTGATTATTTGTTTTAAAAAAATTTATCTGCTAAACGTAAACTCGCATAAAACACAATAAAAATTCAGGCATTTGAGGTGTACTTTTAATTTTACCTCTACCAGCAAAGTGTTCGTTTAATTGGTACTATGGTCATTCTAGTTTCTTCGGTGCTGCCTGAATTTTCATGCAAAGTGAGTGCAATAACGAGTCATTTTATAAGGCAGAAAGTGGGAATTAACTTAGAATATAGGACTTCTTCGGAAAAATCATGATAAATTTTGTCGTAGAAGAAAATTAGATAACATGAACAGTTATGAAGAAATTTTTGATGTAAATTGGAGAGGATAGCTTGAAATTGATGAATCTTTTAACAGAAATCTCTGGAAATCTTATTATAAACCTGATCATGAAGGATTTTGAACTTTAATTATCTTCAAAAAATTGGAAGAAAAAAGAACTTTGCTGGGAGTCTTTGTCAAATTTGTGAATTGGGTAGTTAATGAAAACAACTTTTTGATCAGTTTCAATTTTTCAAGAAAAAAAAACAAAAAATTCTTTCTTATCAGGTGTAATTCAGCCGTTAGCTTAAACCTTTGATACGCAAAAGTTGGTCTAACAATAATTTTCTTCAGTTGAGTCAGTTTCTCTAAAGAGAACTTTTCCTAGTCGGATAACTCTGTTTTGTACAAAAAAACGTACAAAAAACTGTGAAAAAAACTAGTATTCAACATCCATTTCATCAATAAGAAAATCAATTGGAATTTTTCCTTTTTTCTTCTAAAGTAACTCGAGGAAACTCAAATGGTTTTTGTAAAATTTTTTTCAAATAGTGATTAAGGTTTTCAAAAAAATAACAAACAAATGAAAACACGGCTCGCAGCCTAAAGCACACTCCACGAGAAGGTAACACTAAAAATTTATATCAAAAACAAGTAAAAATGGCAAATAAAAAATTTATTGAAAAAACGCAATACAAGAAAAACTAGATATCTGCGCAATTTTGATAAATTCTAGTATTTCGATAAATTTTGATAGAGAATTTTTCTAGTAAATAGTATGAAACAATTTTCACTGCTTTTTTAAATCTTTTATTTATGATTTTGCTCAAAAGTTGTGATTGATGATGAAAGAAACTTGAGAGATAATCAAATTCAAGATATTGTGAAAATTTCATTGGAAGTCGATCAGAGAAACTTCAATCCACTGTGAGAACTGGAATAGTGACCTGCTTTCGGGGAATTTGTTCTTATAAATTTCCGTAAAAGTACATAATATGAGCTAATAAGCGGATACGTTTTTGTGAGAAAATGGTAACAAAAATAGTGCATAATTATAAAACATCGACTAATTGTTTCGCTTTGCCAAGCGATCATTTTATAAACTTCGATCATTTTATAAAAGTTAGTGTATTTGGTTGAGTTTATAGTGTAGTGCGTTTTCGAGCAGATTAAGGGTGGTTTTTGCATTAAAAGTATTTATTTTTTCACTTTTTTGATACCTGACATTGACAAAAAGATTCAAATTTGGATAATTTAGTAAGATCTTGAACATTTCCAGATAATAATTTGCATAAATCTGCCTTGAGAAATCTCTTCAAAACTATATTAAAATTTTTAGACAAAACAAATTAGAGTTTCTTTCTATAGGATTTTTGCTTCAATTTCGGTTGTTAGTAATAGACTAAGAATTCCAGTAAAAGACACTAAAACACGGTTGATTTTGCGTAGAGCAATTGAGTTTTCGTTATTTTAAATCAAATTACTAACGTTACTTAAAATTTCAGATGTTTATGGATACTTTCTTTCGAACTATGGCCTCTGACACCGTTCGGTTAATTGATACATTTTTCCAATAACTTACCTATGTTTTTGGTTGAAATCAAGCAAAATTTGTTCTTAAGGAAGATGATAGATGAAGCATAAAAAAAAAATTGGCTGTCAAGATCTACATTTTTTAAATTTTGTTAGCTTAACAAATTTGTTGTGATTGTAAAACTTTTTTACAGAAAATACTAAGAATTTTGTTAGAGTTTCTTAAGCTAGCTGATAATTTTACTAGAAATCGATGTATATTCTCTCCATTCGTATGATAATTAAAGTAAAGCGAATCAAACATTCATACTGTGAAATTTATGTTTTCGCTCTGGTTTGCTTCAATATTCTTCCAATTGAAAAAGTGGGAGGAAATATAGAATAATGTTGAATCAAACATGCTTACGTTTTATATTAAAAGGTTTTATTTGACGCAGCTTTATGTCCATGTCTCTTTTATGAGTTGAAATTGATAAAGCGTTTTTTTGGTAGATTAAGAAAAAACAGAAATTCAGAACTAAAACTCATTGCGAAACTCTAAAAAGTTCTAGCATAAAAATTTTCAGATAATATCCAAAAAAAACTGCTCTTATTTCATTTATCAAAATTTTCTCAAAATTACACTTATAATTTTTTTTGACCATCTATTATGTATTCTCTTTTAAACTTATTAAAGGATTTCAATTCTCTCACACTTAACTAGGTCTTAGAAAAATTGGGCAAAATGAAAATTAAAAAAAAAACATTACGAATAGTTTGCAAGTATTTGATTTTTTTTGGTAAGAAAACTGTATTTCTGCAATCAAAGTGATTATTTGTTTTAAAAAAATTTATCTGCTAAACGTAAACTCGCATAAAACACAATAAAAATTCAGGCATTTGAGGTGTACTTTTAATTTTACCTCTACCAGCAAAGTGTTCGTTTAATTGGTACTATGGTCATTCTAGTTTCTTCGGTGCTGCCTGAATTTTCATGCAAAGTGAGTGCAATAACGAGTCATTTTATAAGGCAGAAAGTGGGAATTAACTTAGAATATAGGACTTCTTCGGAAAAATCATGATAAATTTTGTCGTAGAAGAAAATTAGATAACATGAACAGTTATGAAGAAATTTTTGATGTAAATTGGAGAGGATAGCTTGAAATTGATGAATCTTTTAACAGAAATCTCTGGAAATCTTATTATAAACCTGATCATGAAGGATTTTGAACTTTAATTATCTTCAAAAAATTGGAAGAAAAAAGAACTTTGCTGGGAGTCTTTGTCAAATTTGTGAATTGGGTAGTTAATGAAAACAACTTTTTGATCAGTTTCAATTTTTCAAGAAAAAAAAACAAAAAATTCTTTCTTATCAGGTGTAATTCAGCCGTTAGCTTAAACCTTTGATACGCAAAAGTTGGTCTAACAATAATTTTCTTCAGTTGAGTCAGTTTCTCTAAAGAGAACTTTTCCTAGTCGGATAACTCTGTTTTGTACAAAAAAACGTACAAAAAACTGTGAAAAAAACTAGTATTCAACATCCATTTCATCAATAAGAAAATCAATTGGAATTTTTCCTTTTTTCTTCTAAAGTAACTCGAGGAAACTCAAATGGTTTTTGTAAAATTTTTTTCAAATAGTGATTAAGGTTTTCAAAAAAATAACAAACAAATGAAAACACGGCTCGCAGCCTAAAGCACACTCCACGAGAAGGTAACACTAAAAATTTATATCAAAAACAAGTAAAAATGGCAAATAAAAAATTTATTGAAAAAACGCAATACAAGAAAAACTAGATATCTGCGCAATTTTGATAAATTCTAGTATTTCGATAAATTTTGATAGAGAATTTTTCTAGTAAATAGTATGAAACAATTTTCACTGCTTTTTTAAATCTTTTATTTATGATTTTGCTCAAAAGTTGTGATTGATGATGAAAGAAACTTGAGAGATAATCAAATTCAAGATATTGTGAAAATTTCATTGGAAGTCGATCAGAGAAACTTCAATCCACTGTGAGAACTGGAATAGTGACCTGCTTTCGGGGAATTTGTTCTTATAAATTTCCGTAAAAGTACATAATATGAGCTAATAAGCGGATACGTTTTTGTGAGAAAATGGTAACAAAAATAGTGCATAATTATAAAACATCGACTAATTGTTTCGCTTTGCCAAGCGATCATTTTATAAACTTCGATCATTTTATAAAAGTTAGTGTATTTGGTTGAGTTTATAGTGTAGTGCGTTTTCGAGCAGATTAAGGGTGGTTTTTGCATTAAAAGTATTTATTTTTTCACTTTTTTGATACCTGACGTTGACAAAAAGATTCAAATTTGGATAATTTAGTAAGATCTGGAACATTTCCAGATAATAATTTGCATAAATCTGCCTTGAGAAATCTCTTCAAAACTATATTAAAATTTTTAGACAAAACAAATTAGAGTTTCTTTCTATAGGATTTTTGCTTCAATTTCGGTTGTTAGTAATAGACTAAGAATTCCAGTAAAAGACACTAAAACACGGTTGATTTTGCGTAGAGCAATTGAGTTTTCGTTATTTTAAATCAAATTACTAACGTTACTTAAAATTTCAGATGTTTATGGATACTTTCTTTCGAACTATGGCCTCTGACACCGTTCGGTTAATTGATACATTTTTCCAATAACTTACCTATGTTTTTGGTTGAAATCAAGCAAAATTTGTTCTTAAGGAAGATGATAGATGAAGCATAAAAAAAAAATTGGCTGTCAAGATCTACATTTTTTAAATTTTGTTAGCTTAACAAATTTGTTGTGATTGTAAAACTTTTTTACAGAAAATACTAAGAATTTTGTTAGAGTTTCTTAAGCTAGCTGATAACTTTAGCAGAAATCGATGTATATTCTCTCCATTCGTATGATAATTAAAATGAAGCGAGTCAAACAGTCATACTGTGAAATTTATGTTTTTGCTCTGGTTTGCCTCAATATTCTTCCAATTGAAAAAGTGGGAAGAAAAATAGAATAATGTTGACTCAAACATGCTTACGTTTTATATTAAAATGTTTTATTTGACGCAGCTTTATGTCCATGTCTCTTTTATGAGTTTAAATTGATGAAGAGTTTTTTTGGTAGATTAAGAAAAAGCAGAAATTCAGAACTAAAATTCATTGCGAAACTCTAAAAAGTTCTGCCATAAAAGTTCTGCAGATCCAAAAAAAACTGCTCTTAATTCATTCATCAAAATTTTCTCAAAATTACACTTATAATTTTTTTCGACCATCTTTTATTTATTCTCTTTTAAACTTATTAAAGGATTTCAATTCTCTCACACTTAACTGGGTCTTAGAAAAATTGGGCAAAATGAAAATTAAAAAAAAAACATTCTGAATAGGTTGCAAGTATTTGATTTTTATTGGTAAGAAAACTGTATTTTTGCATTCAAGGTGGTTATTTAATAAAAAAAATTTATCTGCTAAACGTAAACTCGCATAAAACACAATTATATTTCAGACATTTGAGGTGTACCACTAATTTTACCTCTACCAGCAAAGTGTTCGTTTAATTGATACTATGTTCCTTCTAATTTCTTCGGTGCTTCCTGAATTTTTATGCAAAGTGAGTGCAATAACGAGTCACTTTATAAAGCAGAAAGTGGGAATTAACTTAGAATATAGGACTTCTTCGGAAAAATCATGATAAATTTTGTCGTAGAAGCAAATTAGATAATATGAACAGTTATGAAGAAGTTTTTGATGTAAATTGGAGAGGATAGCTTGAAATTGATGAATCTTTTAACACAAATCTCTGGAAATCTTATTATAACCCTGATGACGAAGGATTTTTGAGCTTTGATTATCTTTAAACAAATGGAAGAAAAAAGAACTTTGCTGGGAGTCTTTGTCAATTTTGTGGATTGGGTAGTTAATGAAAACGACTTTTGATCAGTTTCAAATTTTCAAGAAAAAACAAAAAGTTCTTCCTTATCAGGTGTAATTCAACCTCTAGCTTAAAGCGTTGATACTCAATAGTTGGTCTAACAATAATTTTCTTCGGTTGAGTCAGTTTCGCTAAAGAGAACTTTACCTAGTCGGATGACTCTGTTTTGTACCAAAAATAAAGCGTACAGAAAACTGTGAAAAAAAATTAAGATTCAACATTTCATCAATAAGGAATTCAATTGGGATTTTTCCTTTTTTTTCTTCTAAAGTAACTCGAGGAAATTCAAATGGTTTTTGTTAGAAATTTTTCAAATAATTATTAGGGTTTAAAAAAAATAACAAACAAATGAAAACACGGCACGCAGCCTAAAGCACACTCCACGAGAAGGTAACACCAAAAATTTATATCAAAACAAAGTAGACATGGCAAATAAAAACTTTTTTGAAAAAATGCAATACAAGAAAAACTAGATATCTGTGCAATTTTGATAAAGCTCTAGTGTTTTGATAAACTTTGATAGAGAATTTTTCTAGTAAATAGTATGAGACAATTTTAAAGCTTTTCTTAATCTTTTATTTATGGTTTTGCTCAAAAGTTGTGATTGATGATGAAAGAAACTTGAGAGATTATCAGTTTCAAATTTTTGTGAAAATTTCATGGGAAGTCGATCAGAAAAACTTCAATTCACTGTGAGAACTGGAATAGTGACCTGCTTTCGGGGATTTTGTTGTTATAAATTGCCGTAAAAGTACATAATATGAGCTAATAAGCGGATACGTATTTGTGAGAAAATGGTAACAAAACTAGTGTATAATTATAAAACATCGACTAATTGTTTCGCTTTGCCAAGCAGTCATTTTAATAACTTCTCAAGTTAGAGTATTTGGTTGAGTTTATAGTGTAGTGCGTTGTCGAGCAAATAAAGGGTGGTTTTTGCACCAAAAGTTTTTTTTTTGATACCTGACGTTGACAAAAAGATACAAATTTGGAAAATTTAGTTGGATCTTGAACATTTCCAGATAATAATTTACATAAATTTGCACTGAGAATTCACTTCAAAACTAAATTAAAAATTTTTGACAAAACAAATTAGAATTTTTTCCTTAAGGATTTTTGCTTCAATTTCGGTTGCTAGTAATAGAGTAAGATTCCAGTTAAAAAAACATTGAAATAAGGGTGATTTTGTGTAGGGCAATTGAGTTTTTGTTATTTTTGATCAAGTAACTAACGTTACATAAAAATTCAGATGTTTATGGATACTTTCTTTCGAAGTATGGCCTATGACACCGTTCGGTTAATTGATACATTTTTCCAATAACTTACTGTTTTTGATTGAAATCAAGCAAAATTTGTTCTTAAGGAAGATGATAGATGAAGCCTAAAATAAAAATTGGCTGTCGAGATCTACATTCATCCAATTTTGTTAGCTGAACAAATTTGTTGTGATTGTAAAATTTTTTTACAGAAAATACTAAGAATTTTGTTAGAGTTTCTTAAGCTAGCTGATAATTTTACTAGAAATCGATGTATATTCTCTCCATTCGTATGATAATTAAAGTAAAGCGAATCAAACATTCATACTGTGAAATTTATGTTTTCGCTCTGGTTTGCTTCAATATTCTTCCAATTTAAAAAGTGGGAGGAAATATAGAATAATGTTGAATCAAACATGCTTACGTTTTATATTAAAAGGTTTTATTTGACGCAGCTTTATGTCCATGTCTCTTTTATGAGTTGAAATTGATAAAGCGTTTTTTTGGTAGATTAAGAAAAAACAGAAATTCAGAACTAAAACTCATTGCGAAACTCTAAAAAGTTCTAGCATAAAAATTTTCAGATAATATCCAAAAAAAACTGCTCTTATTTCATTTATCAAAATTTTCTCAAAATTACACTTATAATTTTTTTTGACCATCTATTATGTATTCTCTTTTAAACTTATTAAAGGATTTCAATTCTCTCACACTTAACTAGGTCTTAGAAAAATTGGGCAAAATGAAAATTAAAAAAAAACATTACGAATAGTTTGCAAGTATTTGATTTTTTTTGGTAAGAAAACTGTATTTCTGCAATCAAAGTGATTATTTGTTTTAAAAAAATTTATCTGCTAAACGTAAACTCGCATAAAACACAATAAAAATTCAGGCATTTGAGGTGTACCACTAATTTTACCTCTACCAGCAAAGTGTTCGTTTAATTGGTACTATGGTCATTCTAGTTTCTTCGGTGCTGCCTGAATTTTCATGCAAATTGAGTGCAATAACGAGTCACTTTATAAGGCAGAAAGTGGGAATTAACTTAGAATATAGGACTTCTTCGGAAAAATCATGATAAATTTTGTCGTAGAAGAAAATTAGATAACATGAACAGTTATGAAGAAATTTTTGATGTAAATTGGAGAGGATAGCTTGAAATTGATGAATCTTTTAACAGAAATCTCTGGAAATCTTATTATAAACCTGATCATGAAGGATTTTGAACTTTAATTATCTTCAAAAAATTGGAAGAAAAAAGAACTTTGCTGGGAGTCTTTGTCAAATTTGTGAATTGGGTAGTTAATGAAAACAACTTTTTGATCAGTTTCAATTTTTCAAGAAAAAAAAACAAAAAATTCTTTCTTATCAGGTGTAATTCAGCCGTTAGCTTAAACCTTTGATACGCAAAAGTTGGTCTAACAATAATTTTCTTCAGTTGAGTCAGTTTCTCTAAAGAGAACTTTTCCTAGTCGGATAACTCTGTTTTGTACAAAAAGACGTACAAAAAACTGTGAAAAAAAACTAGTATTCAACATCCATTTCATCAATAAGAAAATCAATTGGAATTTTTCCTTTTTTCTTCTAAAGTAACTCGAGGAAACTCAAATGGTTTTTGTAAAATTTTTTTCAAATAGTGATTAAGGTTTTCAAAAAAATAACAAACAAATGAAAACACGGCTCGCAGCCTAAAGCACACTCCACGAGAAGGTAACACTAAAAATTTATATCAAAAACAAGTAAACATGGCAAATAAAAAATTTATTGAAAAAACGCAATACAAGAAAAACTAGATATCTGCGCAATTTTGATAAATTCTAGTATTTCGATAAATTTTGATAGAGAATTTTTCTAGTAAATAGTATGAAACAATTTTCACTGCTTTTTTAAATCTTTTATTTATGATTTTGCTCAAAAGTTGTGATTGATGATGAAAGAAACTTGAGAGATAATCAAATTCAAGATATTGTGAAATTTTCATTGGAAGTCGATCAGAGAAACTTCAATCCACTGTGAGAACTGGAATAGTGACCTGCTTTCGGGGAATTTGTTCTTATAAATTTCCGTAAAAGTACATAATATGAGCTAATAAGCGGATACGTTTTTGTGAGAAAATGGTAACAAAAATAGTGCATAATTATAAAACATCGACTAATTGTTTCGCTTTGCCAAGCGATCATTTTATAAACTTCGATCATTTTATAAAAGTTAGTGTATTTGGTTGAGTTTATAGTGTAGTGCGTTTTCGAGCAGATTAAGGGTGGTTTTTGCATTAAAAGTATTTATTTTTTCACTTTTTTGATACCTGACGTTGACAAAAAGATTCAAATTTGGATAATTTAGTAAGATCTTGAACATTTCCAGATAATAATTTGCATAAATCTGCCTTGAGAAATCTCTTCAAAACTATATTAAAATTTTTAGACAAAACAAATTAGAGTTTCTTTCTATAGGATTTTTGCTTCAATTTCGGTTGTTAGTAATAGACTAAGAATTCCAGTAAAAGACACTAAAACACGGTTGATTTTGCGTAGAGCAATTGAGTTTTCGTTATTTTAAATCAAATTACTAACGTTACTTAAAATTTCAGATGTTTATGGGTACTTTCTTTCGAACTATGGCCTCTGACACCGTTCGGTTAATTGATACATTTTTCCAATAACTTACCTATGTTTTTGGTTGAAATCAAGCAAAATTTGTTCTTAAGGAAGATGATAGATGAAGCATAAAAAAAAAATTGGCTGTCAAGATCTACATTTTTTAAATTTTGTTAGCTTAACAAATTTGTTGTGATTGTAAAACTTTTTTACAGAAAATACTAAGAATTTTGTTAGAGTTTCTTAAGCTAGCTGATAACTTTAGCAGAAATCGATGTATATTCTCTCCATTCGTATGATAATTAAAATGAAGCGAGTCAAACAGTCATACTGTGAAATTTATGTTTTTGCTCTGGTTTGCCTCAATATTCTTCCAATTGAAAAAGTGGGAAGAAAAATAGAATAATGTTGACTCAAACATGCTTACGTTTTATATTAAAATGTTTTATTTGACGCAGCTTTATGTCCATGTCTCTTTTATGAGTTTAAATTGATGAAGAGTTTTTTTGGTAGATTAAGAAAAAGCAGAAATTCAGAACTAAAATTCATTGCGAAACTCTAAAAAGTTCTGCCATAAAAGTTCTGCAGATCCAAAAAAAACTGCTCTTAATTCATTCATCAAAATTTTCTCAAAATTACACTTATAATTTTTTTCGACCATCTTTTATTTATTCTCTTTTAAACTTATTAAAGGATTTCAATTCTCTCACACTTAACTGGGTCTTAGAAAAATTGGGCAAAATGAAAATTAAAAAAAAACATTCTGAATAGTTTGCAAGTATTTGATTTTTATTGGTAAGAAAACTGTATTTTTGCATTCAAGGTGGTTATTTAATAAAAAAAATTTATCTGCTAAACGTAAACTCGCATAAAACACAATTATATTTCAGACATTTGAGGTGTACCACTAATTTTACCTCTACCAGCAAAGTGTTCGTTTAATTGATATTATGTTCCTTCTAATTTCTTCGGTGCTTCCTGAATTTTTATGCAAAGTGAGTGCAATAACGAGTCACTTTATAAAGCAGAAAGTGGGAATTAACTTAGAATATAGGACTTCTTCGGAAAAATCATGATAAATTTTGTCGTAGAAGCAAATTAGATAATATGAACAGTTATGAAGAAGTTTTTGATGTAAATTGGAGAGGATAGCTTGAAATTGATGAATCTTTTAACACAAATCTCTGGAAATCTTATTATAACCCTGATGACGAAGGATTTTTGAGCTTTGATTATCTTTAAACAAATGGAAGAAAAAAGAACTTTGCTGGGAGTCTTTGTCAATTTTGTGGATTGGGTAGTTAATGAAAACGACTTTTTTATCAGTTTCAAATTTTCAAGAAAAAACAAAAAATTTTCCTTATCAGGTGTAATTCAGCCGTTAGTTTAAAGCTTTGATACTCATTAGTTGGTCTAACAACAAATTCCTTCGGTTGAGTCAGTTTCTCTAAAGAGAACTTTACCTAGTCGGATAACTCTGTTTTGTACAAAAAAAAACGTACAAAAAACTTTTAAAAAACTAATATTCAACATCCATTTCATCAATAAGAAAATCAATTGGAATTTTTCCTGTTTTTTTCTAAAATAACTCGAGGAAACTGCTTATGTTTAGCCTAGCTAATATCTGTTCAACACCAGCAACGTTTGATAAGCAGAAAATCTGTGGAGTAAGAGAAAAAGAGTGTACTTCAATCAAAATTTAATGAATTTTGTCAAATTGTAGAAAAATGTCTCTAAAATTTCGTCTAACTTTTCTCATTTTTCAATACCATCATAAATTTGATAAAAAGTGTGGTTAATTTGGTCAGTTGAGCAAGATTTTTGAAAATTTTCAGAAGTTGCATTGATTTCAATTATTGAAAATATTTTTCCAGAAATTTCATTTACTATGCTATAATTCTTCAATGGAGCCGGTTCAATAACTAAGTTTACTTTTACCCTGACAATGAAAGACTTGTAAAGAAAACATATGAGAACTGTAAGTGAAAAATTATGGGTAGATATTGAGTCTAATATGAAACGCTTTTACTACTTGTTAAAAAATATGGTAATTTTCACGTTTTTGCCAATAATTCGAAAGTTTCAGCATGGGTTCAGCTAATCTGAGCGTTGCTGTTACTTTTCACAACACTATAAACCACGCATCTTGGCTTAAATTTGATCAAATTTTATTTATTTTTTTTATTTAAGGAATAAATCAAGAAAAAAACTCATATTTTCAATCAAAGTTTTAATTCATTGTCTAAACTTGATACCAATTAATCAACAATTTGTCTATTCACTCTTTTCACATTATATATGAATGTTTTTTTAAATAAAAAGATGAAGTGCGATTAGAAAAATTAGCCAAAAGCTGCAAAACTTTTTCCAAAAAATTGAGTTTTTTCTCAAAAATTTGAGATTTTTTCCAGAAACTTGAGATTTTTTTTCCAAAAACTTGATATTTTTGCAACAAACTATCCATCTGATACCTTATAAGACGTTGAAAAATCGATTCCCTATTTTAATACATAGGATTTCAAACATTTCATTTGGAATCTTAAACAATGATGTATTGGTAAATCGGGCGCCAAAAACTTTTTGAAAATTTTTCTCGAAAATAGCATCCTACAATCTCAAACTCTGAAACATATAATCTTAATACATGGAAAATTTTTTCCTTATGTGAATACATGGAGCGCTGACCGGATAATCTATAGCCTATGTTAATACATGAAATGAGCACCCCTCCCCCCTCCAACTCCCCCACCCCCGGCGATTTTGCCCCAAAAAATCCTACTACTGTTATTGAAAATCCAGCATCGCGGATGCGAACGAAGCTTCGTGTAACAGCAGGAAGGTAGCATTAACTAATAGCATTAACTAACAATCAAACCCGTTTAACTTGAAGTCAACACAGATGTTTGTTTCTACTCATAAGCATTAACTAACTTATCATATTCTATCTTAGATTAAATGCGAGCAGCAAAGACCCGTTTTCCAAATACAAAGAAAAATAATTGAACTAAATTCCGCCTTTTATATTTTTTAAAAACTGCCACTCCCGAATCAAAACCTCCAATAAACTGTTTCGTTGACCAAGACAAAGAAGAAATCCATGAGATGTTTTTATTAGAAATTTTGCTTGCACGTAGAGAGTTTTAAAAAATTATGACAAAGATTAGTACTTATTAGCTTACATCTTATACTACAGCGCTGAATCAGACAAAGGGGTGGTTATTAAAAAGCTTTCAAAAATAGTACATTCTTCGGTGCATCAAATGACGGGTCCCAACATAATTATCAGATGATATATTTGACTTACCTAAGGGAGCGACATCTGTAATTATTAAACCATTGATGATTCAACAGTCCGACCGATTGGCTTGAAGGTGAAAGATAAAAGACTTAGCCAAAGTACTTCTCTTTTTTGTTTTCTCTGAGAAATTTTGACAACACGGCTGAGGCTTGGCTAGTTCGCTGAGCTATTTTTGCAATACTGGTCAGAAGATAGTTTATTTTATCTGCTGCAGGAAAAACTTAACAGAGAGCTATTAATAAAGACCGTGTATGAACTGGCTGATTCTGCTATGAAAAAAAAACTTCATTAACAAGCATTGCAACAAAATAAAAAAAGTGCCAGATAATAACTTGATGGTGGTCGGAATCAAAGGGAAAAGTCAATGAACAGATTGAAAACAAGAGAACCCTCTAAATCGTCCGGGCTTCTTTGAACAACCACAATTCAAAAAGCAATCTTTGATCACTCTATACAGCTGGCGAATGTTGAGCGGGTTGGTTTGATTTGTGGTAAGCTGTAAGAGCACCAGTGAAAGTTGTCGTTATTTGCTGTAAAGGTGAAAACGTTATATGTCTCTCTGAAGAATTGCAAGCAAATTTGACATTCTTAGCACCTTCAGCTAGAGTCTGACCAAGTTGCCAAGGTCCTGTTCAGGAGAAGAAGAAGAAGTCTGTTCGTATGATACCAAACAGAGGTATGCAGAAGACAGACGATCGAAAAAAAAATTAATCATGCTGATTGCTGCTGTCTCCAGGTATCACTGCCATCGATGACAAAAGTGAAAGCTCGACGAACAATCGGGCAGCAACATTCCGCTCAATCCGTTTTTATCAGAAAGGGTTCAGTCTGTATCTTTGTATACTGGATAGCAGATAGTATATGTGTAAAGTCAGTTAATTGCTCGAATAGGTCTGAGAGCTCTGATTATACAAAAAATGAGCATCTCATGAATGGGATGTTCATGAGCTGCCAATTTCAAGACATGGTGGAAAGGGTGAGAGGGGCGACTCCTAGACTTTTTTAGTGAAGAAAATTCCTCCTTGTATCGGAGATATAAGGCATTCGGTCTTTGGGTTCAGACTTCTGCTGTGATGAAGAAAAAAAGAAATACTCCAAGTTTCAGTCTAGAGCGCAGAATTCCTTGCTATGAAAACCATTTCAAATCGAAAAAATTGGCTTTGGATATAGTGAAAAAGTACTGGCTTAAGCTTCTTCAGATGCATTTGTTGGCACATGTTTGCTTTGTATAATAAATTGATCCAAATTAGGTCTTCAAATTTGATTTAACTTGATGAAATTGAACTTTTGGAACAGTTTAAGAATCAATAATTTAATTATTAACTTTATAAGCTTTAGCTCAATTAGATTAAACCGTTTTTTGGAACTAAAAGTTTTCAAGCCCTCTAACGTTGACCGAGATATTGATATTCAAAACATTTTAATAGTTTTGCTCCAGATTAAAGGTTGATTGTTTAAACTGAATTAATATAAGCTTATTATGCTTATGCCAACACCGATTTTTTTTTTGGTTTTTTTTATGTAAATGTACTACATTGCAATCATTTTACCCAATATGGCTCTGTTCCGACCGCATAAAAACACAAATTTCTCCAACTTTTTCCCGCCTCAATTATTGACACTTCTACTGTCTCGAGGCATATTTTTCCATGGAAGGAACTAGAAGTCTTGATTACAATCCACACCCGCAAAATATGCTTAGAAATACTCAGTCAAAAAATATATCAAGCTGTGTTTGATACAAGCAAACTAGGTTTTTGGACGGATTCGAACTAAATTGGCTATATTTCATTTGATTCGCAGAAGAAAAACTATGACAGGTTGTTTTTGATCCATGTCTGCTACGTTTTTATTGGTACGATCCAGTATTGCTTTCTTTTGACCGAACATATAGTTAAGCGTCTTTACAGTTTATGGTTATTAAAATTTACAGCTTCGTTTTTTGAGACCCTGTATTGAATTAAAAAATAAACGTTTACTTAACAGGCACCAGATTATCCAAGTTGAATTTCACAGAAATTGGAAGTTTAACTTGTTGCATCATTTCAACATTACAGAATTAGTTTCAACTAAGAAATAATGACACTTGTTTTTTTTATAGAATTCCGTACTGTTTTGAACAAAAAAAACTGAAGTATGCAATACGTTTATGTGCTTTATTTGAACAAATCAAAAAAGTGAAAGAAAAAATTAAAACTACGTGCTGGCGAAAAAAATTAATTGAAGTGTGCTCACAAGCGGAAAAATGAGCGAAGATTTTTTCACTATTCTGAAGTTTTCTGAACAAACAGATACACGGTTGAAACTTGAGCAGATGGTAGATTAAAATGTCTCATGAATATATCCGGGTAAAAAATTTGTATGCAAGCCGTTGTTTAGACCATTAATTAGAGGGCGTCAGAGAGGTGTTCATAGTGCTATAAAAATCACGTAAACTGCAGAAGCAAAGTTTCAATTTTTGGTTTTAAAAAAATTCTTTAGAAATCTAAGTGTCCACGTTAGGCCCTCATTTTGGTTTCCCATCCCCTGAAACGGCATAAAGAACTGCTTAATTAGCAAACAACGTCTGTCTCAGAGTTTAAGAAATTCTTATTTTTGTTTTCATTATTTTTAAAACCATGTGTAGGAAAACCTGATTTTTTAGCTTTTCAAGGAAGCCTTTTGTGTCCAAGTTTTCGGGGGAAGAACCTAATCGATCTTATCATTTTTCATGACCCACCTAATAATAAAATTGGAGTTTTAGGGGACTATAATCGATTATTTTCAAGATTCAAAACCTTCAACATTCAAAATTTTGAACATTCTTTATTTTCAAAATCTTATATAATCGATTATGCTCCATATTGGATTCAAAACAATCTAGTGTTTTTTGATCATAAAGTAAATGAAAATCGATTGATTTTTGCAATTAAGAAAAGTTCCTTCTACGTTTTGCAGCTTTCTGCAAAACTAGGATCCGAACGAACATGTTCGTCCCTGTGTACATATCCCGTCCCCTCCCCTCCCAACGTTCGATCGAGATCAGCCCCTACTTTCACCTTCCCAAACTTTTCAACCCTCTTACCACACACACACACAAACACACACGCACATACCAATACAACTCCCCATACCTCCTTCACAGTGGGCAGGGGATAAAAGGGAGGTGGCGGGAGATAGGACGAGAGGTGAGGTAAACTGTGAGAGGGATCAAAATGCTTAGGCGATACGTTCAGCAACGAACCCCCTCCCCCGGCGGTGATTCTTCTAAAAAAACGTTAAAGATAAGACGGGGGACGAGGGAAGTAAAATGAATAATCGATTAGAATGGATTTTATTGTTTTGCCAAAAAAGAATTTTATAATCTATTTTCTTTGAATTTTGTGGAGACTGACCGTGAAAACCTAATACAAACGATTAAAACCCATGAAACTCTAATGCGGGTTTACCGAAAACGGCAGTAGTTAAAAATGTGAACTTCCATTTTCTGTTGCACGTGACAGTACAAATTTCACCAAACAGAAAACGTACTAAGAAACTGAAGTTTCAAAATTGCATTCGAATACTCGAAAAAGCAGTACAAACTAATGCGATTTTTCAGACACTTCTAGTTTTTCAATAAACTCAAACCCAACATAGAACACTGAGTTTTTAGCTAACAAACCAAAAAACCGGCAAGCATTCCATATTTTTGATTTCTTTTTTTTTTAAAAAAAACATGCTACTTTTATAAATTTTTAACACAGAAAACTCGTTTTGTATTTCAGGACAATAACTCAAACTTTAAAAAATCCAAATGCTATTTTTAAGTTTTGTTCAACTTTCAACCTATTGAAACGAATTAGCACCAAAAAAGAAAGCTTTAACAAAAAACCTGTAATTCGAGAAATTGGAAAAACCTTTTCATCTGTAGTTTTTTATTCAAAGATATCTTTTGATCTGATTCTGATTAGTTTTTACAACCAACAACTCAACATCACGAGCAAAACTGCCAAACTTGCAAAACTTTCAAAATTGTTCATTTTCTCAGTAGTTAATTTTATAAATTTTTCCTAGAAAACTAGACGAGAATACAAAACAGAGGTCATTGATAACAAACAACCCTTTTTTGAGGTTTCTCATGACTATTTTCCATCTTAGTCACCCAAATTCCAGTTATTTGTCAGTACAAATTTATCTGCAATTTAGCTCAATTTAGCCTAAGTTAATTATTATATGCAAAAAAAACGACAAAAAAACAATTAAAAAAAAACTTTCGTTTGAAAAAATTGGCAAGCTCAACGAAGCGCTTTTTATAAATTATTGGTGAATTTTTAAAAAAGATAGATGAAAAATCATGAATTTTATCAGTAATTACGAAAACAGAAAAATGGAAACAGACTAAAACGAAAATTGAGCTAAAAAATCGACATCAACAATTACAAAAACTTTCAAAAATGCAACAAAATCAGTCCGTGAGTTTGAAACCTTTCTGATGAAACACAAAACCTGGTGATAAATTTTGAGACTTTGCTTACTGATATAGATTGCTTAAAAAATATAATACAAAAAATGGAACGCGTAGTTATACCGATGCGCAAGA
>NC_087069.1:41722703-41986452 GCF_963678635.1 Symsagittifera roscoffensis | reverse complement strand
CCGAATTGTTTATAAAATCAGTATCAGCTCTGAATTTGACTAATAAAAAACCTTTATTTTCAATCGCCAATTGAAATAGACCATACCGTTTCTTTGTTCATCACCGATATAGTTGCTAAGAAATGGTTTCAAGTTTACAAACGCATGGACTACGATATAAACTAAACAACAAAAAAACTTCAATTCATACAAAGGAAAATCAATTGCTGATCATTTTATGAAGAATCAAACCTAGAACCATGTTCTAGGATTTGAAAAATTTAAAAGGTTTAAAGGAATCAGTGCAAAGTATCAAAGACTTCCAATTTCAAATTTGTGTTTATTAGAAATTCTAAACCTAAATCAAAAATGTAAAACGTTTTTCTTATGAGGACCTTGCTTTAAAAACAGAAAATTACGAATTTTTGATCGAAATTTTCCAAAAAGTGCCTAAAAACGCCTTTTTTGCCTTTTTTCGAAAATTTGGCTGCTCTTGTCAAATTAAGGTCAAATTGAGGTCTTTATAGTTGTTTAGAAGAGCTCAGAAAATCTTTTTGGTTGGCCTAAACAAAAAGTCGACAATTTTTTTTTTAATTTTGAAAATCTGCCCCCCCTCTCGAAAAAATCCTAGATCCGCGGCCGGATACAATCGAATCAAGAAAAACTGCATATAGGAAGTTTTTGCTCCGCAACTGTTTCCGGGACATTATTACAGACAATCTTAAATTAGCTATTTTGCTTAACTCTTCATTTCTTGGTTAGGGTTTATTTTTCAGACATAACACTTTGGGTAGATACGATCAAAAAACTCATAATACATCAAAGTTTCCGGATTTAAAAAATTGCTCGAATGCGAGAACACCTACGAGAACACACTACTTCACCACTTGAACTTAAGCTTTCCGATTTTAGGTTTTTTACACAGCAGGATCTAACTTAAAAACGTGAAGCATAGCGATCCCGGCACAACCACTTGGGCACTCAAAGATGAAGCAATTAACTTTTACGATCGCATTAAACTTCTTTTTAAGAGGTTCAAAAAAAAACACGATGTTTACACTCAAAAACTCAGGCTTCATGACATTGCTCAACAAAAATTCAAGAAAAACCCAAATTAAGATAAAGTTGCTGCGCAAATCTTCTCGAGACAAGACTACAGAAAAATTTCTAATTTGATTAACTAACCAGTTACATGTCAGAATTGTTTTTTCCGCTTCAGTCATAATGTGTGGAGCAGATACTATCAATAAAGTTCATAATTTACAACACAGTTTGTCGGATTTACGAGTTCACAGTTTGTCGGATTTACAAAATCAGGTCGACAGCTTTTTTAGCCGCAAGAACACACCACTTGAACAAAAATTTTCCTATTTTAGTTTTTACACAATATTCGAAGGTAGGAAAAAAATTATAAACGTTAACCATAGAGAACATGGTAGACGCGCTTGTGCTATGAAAGATGAAGCAAATAGCATTTACAATCACTATAAATTTATTTTCAAGCAGTTTGTTATCAAAAACAATGTACCGACTCAAATTTTAAATAAAACTCTGGCTACTTTTTTTCAAAAAAAAATGATTAAAAAAACCACAAAACTGGAAGTCAAAGTCAAGATCTGCTGCAACATCGCATATGTTCAATTTTTGATAAGTGATTAATTGAAAGAATATTTTTTTTAAGACAGCCATATAAGAGAAGCAAAATATGGCTTTCGAACATCACAATTAACTATATTGGCACCATTAACAACATTGAATCAATTCGAACATCGGATGAAAGGAACAAACATATTGCTGCAGCTCTTCTCAATCTTTCCAGAGCATTTGACTCCATCGATCACAAACAAGTTAAATCAAAACTCAAAACTTTAGAAGTCTCAATTAACTCGATAAAGTTGACACAAAAAACACAAAAAAACTGTTGTAAACTTTAAAGAATCAGATTGCATTGACTTGTTTTAAGGTTTTCCGCAAAGAACAGTACTAGGAAAACTCATTTTCAACCTATACATAATAGATCTGAATCAATAATTACCAATATAACTGTTGATGATACAAAGCTGAATATTGAAAACTAAAATTTGCATACTGCTATAAATCGAATAGAAATTTATTGCAAAGAAGGGACTACTTTGAAGAATAGTACTTGAAACTGAATGCCAAAAAAAAACAAATTTCACATTTTTTAAGCAAACTTAGTGACAGCCATAACAGGTACGTTTGTTTTTAAATGAAACAAAAAACAAAGAAATCACACACACTAAGTTACCAGCAGAAAGTTCAAGTTATATGAAGAATGGGTTGTTGTATAAAACATTGCAATCTAACAAAAAAAACATTTTTTTGACGAAAAATGAGACTCGCTCTAATGAAGGCTCTCGTTTTTGGCCAGCTGTAATGTCAAGCTGTTTTACTCTACGGAATATCAAAACATCTATAAACATCACTTGAGAAACAATGGAGTTGGGCAGTAAAAACATGTTGCAATCGACTAAAATACGATTTATCTTCTGATTTAAAAACAAAATTTCAAAAGTCTCATTAAAGTTTTTCCTGGATTGGAAACAAGCGTACCAATTCCCGAAAATTAAATTTATTTATAAGTTGTTTATACAAAATTGAATTACCAAAACCATCAGCTGACTGATCATCGTGGAACAAAAACTCATCTTCACGCAGCGACATAATACTTTTTTTAGAAAAAACTCCTTCAAAAATATGTTCCAAGATGGACCATTAAAACAAATTTTAGAAAAAAAGCTTTAGTTTACGATATCCTTAAAGTGAACTTCACATTTTTTTTTCGTAGTCTTTGCTTTGAAGATAAAGATAACTTGAAAAAAAGTTAAACTCATTTGAAATCCCCAATTACCTCGACTAATTACCTCGACTATTAGTAATTTTCAAATTAATATTTTAGTTTTCATTATTTATTTTTGTTTATAACTGATCAATAGTATAAACTTAAATTTAAATCGCAATGTTCAAAGTTCTTTTTTCCACTCAAAAACGAAAAGCCATGAAGTTTTTCAGAGCCAAAAAACACGTAAAACGCCAAGAAAAGGCCAACGTGAAAAAAGAACTACTTTTAATTATTTTTAGCTTTATTTCAAAAATTTACGATGTTGTCTAATAAACTTGATTAAAAAAATCCATCATAGCGGTGTGCTATTATTTTTCTTGCTCACAGAAAAAACAGTTAAAATAGCATTTTTTTCAAAAAAACAAACAAAACTGAATGATTATAGAAAATGATAACAAGTGGAAAATTCTGCCATAATTTTAACTGATGACAGTTCAGTTTTTAGATCAAGATCAGATTAGCCCCACTTCCGTCTCTATTTTCAGAAACTGCTTCCTCCATTTTTGAATCAGCTTCTCCTGTGCGTCCAGTTCTTCCCTTCTCATCTAAAAAAAAGATTAATATCCAATTACTTCAATACTTATTTTTATATAAAATTTTGGTGTTCTTCCATGATGCAATTTTTTGGATAAGTTTCGTAAATAATCAACAAAATGTAACCTTCTGGAGAGCATGACTTTTTTTTTCTTCTTCTTTTCTGACAAAGGTCATCGAACAGTTTTTAGGAAGGAAAGCAACAGCGGCCTAGGGCAGTTGGATACAAGTGAATTACCTCTTCTCTGGATTTCCTCCATTCCAGTGATTTGACCTCATCAATGTGTCTGTCGATCTGTTGCATCTTCTTCTGAACTTCGTCGTTCATACAAACGAGGATGGTGGATGGAACTGTGTTTGATATTCGATCCATCGCAATTTCTAATTTTAAAAAAAAGCTCAATTATCTTGAAAAATACCAATTTATATATTTTCCCCATATATTCCTTCTGTTCGATTCAAGAAATGTTTTGCCGGGTTCAATTTTTGAGCCTACTCTGGTTGACCTCCATATTCTGAAGTGCATACCCGCACTCATTAATAAAAAAGATTAGATTATAATGGTTTTTTATTGTCAGTCTCCACAAATTTTAAAAAGAATTGATTATAATCAATTAAAAATGGTATATAGTGTTACCATTTTCGAAACAATAAAAATCATTATAATAAATTATAATCTAATTTTTTTTTCGAAAACTTTTTCCTCAAATTTTATTGAATTATAATCCATTTATAATGGATTATAATCCATTATTATTCAACAAAAGTCATCGCTTCATTTTGTTTTAATTTTGTTGTGTTTTGTGTGCTTTTCAGTTGGTTACTGAACTACAAGAAACTTTGTTTTGTATTTCTAGCCAGGGGTGAGGGACGGACGCCCCTTCTCCCCCCTCAGGGATTCGAACCCCTGCCGAACCGAAGGGTCCCCCTTTGAACTATCTTGATATATCCACTTTTGATGACGGAGCCTAAAACATTTTTAAAAATGCCCTTGGAGCCAATATATACTAAGTAAGAGGGGGGGGGGGGGGGTTTGCCAAAAGAAAAAGCTATTTTTCGGTTAAAATTTTCCAAAAAGTGCCTAAAAATGCTTTTTTGGTCTGTTTTTTCAAAATTATGCCTTCGGCCCAGAAAATGTGGCCAAAACAGGTTCTTTTTAGTGCTTTGAGAGAGCTCAGAAAATCAATTTGGTCGATTTAAAAAATATGTTTGAAAACTTTTTGAAAATCCCCCCCTCTATAAAATCCTAGATCCGCCCCTGTTTATAGCTTAAACTTAAATTAAATGTGATTTTTACTGTGTTTTTATGCAAAATAGCTATAAAATCATCCATTAAGATTGATTTATTTTTTGTTAGATAAAAGTTTGATAGTAAAAGGGCTTGTAATCTATTATAACAGATTATAAGACATTATAAGAGACTTTCGGAAAAAATATAATTGATTATAGTTCTTTAGAATGTCACCAAAAATGTTATTATTTTAATGGATTACAAATCTTTTAAACATCTAAAATTGTCACTTATAATTAATTATAGTTTTGCTAAAAGTACGATTATAATTATAAATAATCGATTTTTTTTTACTGAGTCTGAGTCTGACACTATACTTGAAGTCTGAGGATAAACCTTTTCATTAAGTTATCGCACAATTTCTTTAAAAGATTTAAAGATTCTCAATATCAATTTTTTGACAACACTAAAGCTTGACGTGTTTATGACGAAAAAAATGGGATAAATTGTTTTTGGCATGTGTTTTGACGCCGACTTTTGTTTAATAAGAGAACTTTGGTCATCAAAATTAGGTCATGACGAAAAGATGCTGTGGTTTTTTTTTATTAGAAAAAAAATTGAAGTCCCGAAATTTCCTGTCAAGTTTTTTCAAATGCTTTGAATCACATGCGCATTCCTACAAAAGGTTTTCCTTTCTTGTTTCTTTCTTTCTTTATTCATTCTGCTACAAAAGTAATAGTATTTACAGTTGCTCACCAACTTGTAAAAAATTGGCCATAAGCTTTTGTCTATAAAAGAAAGTTTGCCTATGAAAACACAATGCATTTGTCAACGCTTGTCTATGATTGCGCCCAAAACAACTTTTGTCTATGAAACGACGTTTGTCTATGGAACCAACACAGTTTCTGCGAAAGTGTCATACGTCTCCTCGGAGTGTAGCCTGTATTTAGACAACCTCGTATTCATACTCGTCAGTATTTAGACAAATACTGTATGAACCAATCAGAATCGAGAAAAGACATAAATAACCAAAATAAATAGTAATTATTCATTAATTTCTTATTTGTCTCGATTCTGATTGCATGAAACAGTTTTTGTCTAAATACTGACGAGTCTGAATACGCGGTTGTCTAAATACTGCTATGTAACCCGTCTCCTCATAAATTTGTTGTTATAACGAACTTTTTTTTAGAAAACGAATTATAATTGAAATGATTTTATTGAAAACACTATCAAAAGTGTTTGTCTAATAAAAGCTGACCCGTTTTGGACTGTTACTTCAGACTAATTTCGAGGTTTCAATAAGTCACATGTAAACTTAAACTCCCTAATCATCTGAAAAGACTTTTTGAGTTTCTTAAATCCTAAACGACAATTATTCCCGGTTGTTTGCTTTTTGTAATCTTATATACGTCTGAAAAATGCTAAAATGACCGTTTTGGGACAATGAGACCGCTACTTTTTTTGTACTAAAATGGCAAAAACTAAGAGTTTATGACGCTCGAAAATCGTTCTTAAGTGAAATGAGACAAGATATTTGGTCTAATTAGTAAGAGTTAGGCAATAATTTCATCAAGCTGTACACTACATTGCGTGTAGAAAATGTTTTTGAATCTCTGTTTTTTTTTGACAATTTCAATAGCCAAATTTTTTGATGGAACCTTTTCATAGACTCCAAACCAACTTCCGACTAAATTTTGTGCGATTTTCGTTAAAAAACCGAAGCTCTACTTTTAATTACTCAAAAACTATTCGTCGAAGAACAACATGGAGCCAATTTTTGTTACAACACGACGAAATGCTCGACATCATAGTCATAATATAACATTAAAACGTTCTGTCACGCCACTGAATTACAGAGGAAAATGTTCACCGGATTTTAGGAGCATTTTCGTTGTCAAGTAATAAAAAATGATGTTTTCGAAAGGTTGCGGAATTCAAAATACCTTACATAGGGGATTGCAAGGTCCATTTATGCTGAATACTGAATACAATTTTCCGTTAATTTTTCTTGCAAAGTAGTAAATGTTGTTTTGATCAATCAGATTTGAAACCTTCTTTAGAGTGTTTCATAAAATTAGTAATACAAGCGCGGATCAAACGAATAAAATTGGAGAAATTAATCAAAAGACCATTGGGAAAACCAATGGCTAATATTGGTTGCAATAAATGGATCAATTTTAATTTGAACTAAGAAAAATAAACCTTATCATACTT
Organism: Symsagittifera roscoffensis; assembly: GCF_963678635.1. NCBI lineage: Eukaryota > Metazoa > Xenacoelomorpha > Acoela > Convolutidae > Symsagittifera > Symsagittifera roscoffensis. The sequence continues at coordinate 41,979,628 of NC_087069.1, read as the reverse complement.
ATTCATTTTTATGCAATATTCACTTTCAAATTTTAGTTAGGACGTAAGTTCTTCAGTAGATTAGTCTTAAAAACTGATCTAACCTTGAAAAATTGGACGCGAAGGATTTTGAGAAAAAAAAAACGTTATAGAAAAAATTTACCACACCTTTAAAGATTTTCAAAGCTGTCTCGTAAGTTAATTTCTTCCTCTCGCTGTGTTTCGAATCCTGGTCGCCTCTGAAAGTTTTGCCCAAGTTGCCCAAAACGGAGGCCAACTCCTCTTCGGTGTAATGAACTTCGGCTTCGGCGGCAGCAGGATCAGCGGCATCAGGGTTCGGTGCAGCCTGTAGCAAACAGTTAGAATTTTTTATTTCTCGAATACGTTTAATTCTAGGAATTGACCGACTGTATACTTATTTCAAATTTTTTCGAATTGTTTACGATCTCATAATTTTTTCCAAGCTTGGTTTGATGAAAAATGAATTCTTAATTGCAAACAGTAAAGTTGATTAACTTTCTGAACCGACGGAATACCTGAAAAAGTCCCATCGCAGCCGCAAACTGCTCATTATTCCGAATAAAACTCTGCAGAATTTTCCACGACCTCTGAACTTGAGGTGACCTTTCGTCCTCCAGATATTTATCCAACAATTTTTCATACAATTCATCGTCTGTATAAAAATATTTTTCGTTTTCGTAGAGTTGTTCAAGTCTGTCTGCCAAAATTTCATCTTGAGAGTCAAAAATTTCGCTTATTTTGTCTTCCAGGAAATCAATATGAGCTTTTTGGCCTTGAAAAATTTCCCATATTAGACTGTTTATAAACTCCTTGTTTGTATCTCGAATTGAAATTCTGCAATGCGCTGCTGGACTTTGAAATGACGTAACAATTGGCATTGCGTAACATTTGAAATTTTCCCAATTATGGAAATTTTGGGGCTCCAGTCTTCGCCATTGGTTACCGACACGACTTACATCTGCGTTCGGATGATTTGTTCTCTCCTCCATTTCAGCTGAATAATCTCGTTTAAACTTATCAAAAGAATGTCGGTACATTGAAAACAAATCACGACCCAGACTTTTGTCACTGAAACCTCCTCGCAAATTTTGTCGACTCGATTCGATAAATTCGGTTAACTTTCGATCCACAACTCTCGCAACATCAGTCGTGAACATTGGAAGCTTATTTTTTTCTTCAATAATTCTGTTTCTAAATTCGTCAATTGTGTTCCAAGAGGCTCTAAAATCTTCCATAACTGGTTTTAGAAGCATGTAGCATACTTTATTGTACAGATTCTTGAACGTACAGTTGTCTAAAGGTATCCCGGTATCCCTGGCCAGAGCTTCGAAAAACAAAAACTCTTCATCATCGCTATCTTTTAAACTATTCACAAAAATGAAGTGTTTGAACGTGTGGAATTCTTGGCGTCTAACTTCGTCCATTATTGCGCGTATTTTTGGCTTTTCGTTTTGAAGTTTGTCGACCTTCGTGAAAACAACTATGGTTCGTGAGCCTAATGGATCAACATCTCGAACAAGTCGTAGAACTTTGTTCAATTCCCATTCACGAGTCACGTCAATTACACAAAGAATTATCACTTTTTCCGGTGTTATGTGACGTAATACCATTTGTTCAACTTCAACAATGACCGATTCGTCTTGATTCGCACGTACGGCGTGAATGATTCCCGGAAGGTCAATGACCGTTAGGTTTCTAGCTTTTTCGCTCTCAATTCGAATCCGAGGCATTTCGGTGTAGTTGAACCCGCTGGTTCCTTCCGTTAAAAAGGACTGGGTGCTTGATATCTCATCTGCAATTTCTCCTAAATAAGTCTAACTTTAAGTAAAAAAAATGGGATCTACTTGTCAATTCCATCACATCTCCCTACAAAATCTACTACCATCCGTACGCTGAAAATGCTAGTTGAACAATTCCAGACCAGGTTTCCATTTAAAACAGCAGTAAAAAAATTCTGAAAATATGCGAATTATATGACTAATCATTTCTTATTTTTCTGAAGAATGAGGATTTTTTTTTCTAAAATTAAAAAATTTAAAAATTTCCTCAAAAAAAGTATATTTTTTGTGTGACAAAGTTGACTCTGTACTCGAATAAACATTTTTGATAAAAACACGCATTTCAAATTACAATGCTTTGTCGTTTGTTTGAAATGTCTAAAAATTCTAAAGCCAAATCAATGTTTACTTTGGTTCAAATTTATTTTTGTATTCGTCGATACAAAAACCTCAGATATGTTACGACCGGAAGTTTAGCGTCAATCGTAAGAAGCTGAGTGATTTTTTGATGTTGCTGCTTAAGAACTATTTCTCATTTCATAGCATAATCTCATAACGCGAATTTTCTACGAATGTGCTGTTCTAGTTTTTGCCTAGTTTTTATACAGGGCCATTGTGTTTGGAAACGACCAAAAATTTAACAGGTGTAAAATTAACGAACAAAATATTTGGCTATTTTTAGTTTATGGAATATTGTTAGTCACACAATTTCTCTAAATAAAAAACGATTGCCAATGATTTTTCAAACAATTTGATTACCTGTTGATAACCTGAAGGTATAGGAAATGTATGAGATTTATTTGGATTGCATTTTATGTCATACTGGGTTTTCATAAAATTCGAATGAAACTTATTTGGATATTTTCTATGCTTTCTGTAAATTTCATTTCTATCTTGCTGTTTAAAGAAGAAAGTGATAAGTTTTGCGTCTTGTTGCGTATTGGAAAAATTATTTCGCTTTCCTGACTCATTTTGGAATGATTTAAATTACCGCTCACGCCTTCATAGGACTAAACACAGTTCACATTCACGGCCAAAACTTGAACAAGACTGCTCGTATCAGGGCGAAGCCCTGATTGTTCCGACTACTTTTTAAGGTTTATGGAGCAGTAATAACATAAAAAAATTAAATTAAATAACATAAAATGAAATTTTTTTTTTTAAAACTTGAAAATGTTTTAATGAAAATTATCCCCCCACACGCCATATAAAGTAGAAAAGGATAAATTTTGTTCCTTGAAACAAATCAATTATGGCAAATAAGTTTCGTTCAACCAATTTGGAACAATTTCTAAGACGGATTAAATCTCCGCTTACGCGTTAATAGCTCGAATTATATCGCACGTTAATTGACCCAAATTGGTCAAAATGGCCAAAATGGCAACCTTTAAACCCTCTTAACTTTACGAAAAAAGATCACAGGTGAAATATGTTTTCAAATTTAAGCTCAGGACAACAATACCTTTTGAATGATAAAAAAAATCCGTCAAAAATGGCTAGTTAAAAAGTCGAAATTTGTCTGAAGAAAAAAAAACCCACCCCGAGCACAAATATTCCGTTACTTTCGTATCGAAAGTCGGAACAATAAAAAAAGTCAAATATTCTCAAAAAAGACCCCAGAAAGCTTAAAATGAATAGGTGCAGGCAAATATTCTTCTTAATTTGTGTTTTCGAAATCCCTATTGAAAGTTCTGCAGTAAAAGACTAATTCAAACGTCGATTACTGTCAGGAGAAAAAACCACCCCGAGCACAAATGTTTCGTTAGCTTCGTTGAAAATCAAAACTATTACCCTGATCAACTAACTTGCTTTAATTCAACTTGGAATGACTTTTAATGCGCAATAATTTGCAGTACATAAACTTTTTCTCGTTTTGCGCGCAGCATCATAAAATATCAACAACACTGCGCGTTTTAAACAAAACTATTTGTATTTTCATAGCGTTCAAATGCAATCTTCGAAAATTTACATTTTAATCCCTAATTTTGCGACTGAGGTCAGATCAACAGGATTTTGCAATAACAAAAAAAAGTGCGGTCAGAGATAGTTACTTTTTCTTGGAAACCATATCGATAATCGTTAAAGTTTTGAGAGTCACCGAAACGTTCAAAAACTCTATTTAGCCGTAAACTTTTTTACCGTAGGCAAAATTCTTAAAAAAAACGACAAGTTTCCGTGTAATTTTCTGGAGACCAAAATTGCTTCTCAAAGTTTGCGCTAAATGAAATATGCGAGAAAAAGCGATTTTGTTTCAATTTCATTTTTTAAAATTATTTAAGTAGCACTCATACAAAAAATAATTCCTTTCAAAATAGATGGACTTGAAAACTATGGTTGGATTAAATTTAAAAAGAAGGTGCCCGGGTTGAAATTCAGAAATAAATCATTGTTCTTGCATTGTTTTGTTATGTTTCATGGATGTAGCAGAACAAAAACATAAATTTACGCTGTTTTAACTATGTTCATTCTTTATACCTTAATTATTAAAAACCATTGATGTGACATCAATGTTTCATCGATGCGACATCTGTTTTTATTAATGTTCAGACTCATTGGTGTGACATCGATGAAAGATCTATGTCACTTCCAGGTTTGAACTAAATTTGATTTGTTACGAAATTTCGATTTGTTTTCTAAGTTTTGTTAGGTGTCGTTACAAACGATTAAAATAGCCTTACAAATAAAACAGCTAAGAACCACGTAAACGGCGGTTTTTTGCAAAAAAAAATAAAAAGGCAGCTTTATGGGTTTAGAAATTTTGATTATTCTGACTGTACGTTTAAATTCTAATAAAAAATTGCTGACTATAAGTTTTACAAAAATTTATCTCGCAGGCTATACACAATAAAAAATGAGAACAATCTGCCAATTTTGAATTCTTATTAATTGAGTTTCAAATTTCGAGGCGAACTTTAGACATAAGATTTGGAAAGTTAGCCCTTTTTGGAAGTAGTTATTCTGACTTAGAAATTTGTTTTTTTTTCTGAAGTAGGTATTTGCTTTTTTGATGTAAATAGATCTATACAATTAACTGTACAATTAAATGAATATGATGGTAACTATAGATTGACTTTTATTTACATATTATTTTTCAAATGGAAATATCACTTGATACAGTGATAAAAAAAACATAGTTTGCTCTTCCATTGAATCACGTTTAACGTGATCGAAAAAAATTTTGGACAAATCGATATCATTGGAACTTTTTTTGATTGAAAATGATTATAATTTATGTTTTATAAATTATGCAAGATCTGTAAATCCAATTAAAGATTTGATAGTTATTATATTAAAAATCTTGTTTTTAAAATTTTTTTAAAAAACTCTTTTAGTTTACAACATGTCTATATTATCTTAAAAAAACTTGTTTGCAAACCAAAGTAAGGGCGTTTAAAAAAAATCGCTTCTTTTGTACAAAAAGATCAGATCCACATCAAATTCATAATTTTTGAAACATTTTGAGACCGTACTTATTGGCTGTTTTTAAGCATTGCCCGCACCGGATTTCCATGGATAATAATCGATTATAATGGAAAAATTTTGTCTAAAATGTTGTCATTGTAATCTATTATTGTGGCAAATTTAGAACACGTAATCGATTATGTGGTCATTAAAATCGTTTTTTTTTCGAAAAATAAAAATTCATTATAATCCATTATAATCCATTAAAATCCATTATTTTTGGCACTCAAATCGATTATTTTTGTCAAGATAATCCAGTATAATCGATTATAATACTTTTAATTTTTTGAACTAAATTCGATTATTTTTGCAGAATTTTTGCAAGTTTTGCAGGAAATTCAAATTTTGCACGGTAAAGTAAACTAGTAAACTGGGGGGGGGGGGGGTAGTAAACTAAATTGAGGGGGTGGAACGTGGGGGCGTTAAAGTAAACTGAGGGAACACCGTTCAAACCACAATATATATTATATTCAAAAAATATATAAATTTTAACGTGAAATGTAACATTTTATGAAACGTAAACGTATTACGTAGCAACTGCACTAAACAGGATATGAGATAAATTTGATAAAAATTGTAAATTTCACAGAAAATTTCGAAAAAATCCATGATAATCGATTATAATCGATCATAATGGATTATATTGGCATAAAAAGTATTAGAATTATAATCCATTTTTAATGGATTATGATCGATTATAATGGATTACATGACCTAAGAAACATACAACATTTCCGCATTTTTCAGGGATAAACCTGAAATCTATGTCGTAAAAAGTTTCGAAAGAGTTGATTGGCCTACTACAGTTATTGCTCTTCGAGCTTACCAATGTTTGCGATTTCTTTGACTCTCGGGTATTCCATTCGACACGCTTGTCGGGACGCCTTCCGAAGTGCCAGCTGCGTAGCGCAGAGCGTCACAGTCCCCTCACCCACCGGCAAGTTGACGCCAGAAAGTTTTCCCAGGACGCTGCTTTTTCCAGATGTCTGATCTCCGGCAGCGACGACACTGGGGATTGTCAAAATGTGGTCCAAAATTTTGAACCGCTCAATTTCGTCAATCAAGTCGAAGAGTTGGCTGCTGTACTGGTCGTAGCGCTGATCGGTCAAAGAGCCGATGCTAGAAAAGCTCGAAAAAGCTGACGAGGAAGGATTGCTCATTTTGCTTGCTTTTTGTTCTCTCAGATTTAGAGAAAAATCGGATTCAAGTTTTATTGAGAAATTTTCTATCGCGAGTTTGCGATCTGCGAATCAAATACAAGTTCTGAACTCTTGAATTCTGAACAAAATTTCAGAAAACTAGCGACTGATCTAGATTCAAAACTATAATGAACTACTTTTGAGAAGTATTCTGAAGGATTGTTTCGTGTCAGTTTTTGTTTGCCTGAAGTAATTTGGTGCGTGACGTAAGCGTTGTTCAAACTATGGCGACAGACCAGGTATTTTGCAATAATGCGCCAGGTATTGTTGGATTCAATTAGTGCAAAGTGAATGAAAGTTCAAAATGGTTTGTTTTGTATTTTAAATTAATTAACCTCTATTCACTCTCTGTTTGGTTTTTTACCCTTTTTTGTGCTGTTGACATCACGGCTTTAAAACTTTCGTCATATCATGTATTAATTGTTTCAATTAGATAAAAACACATAAAAACAATCTGTTTCGTTAACTTTATTTCAAACCGCGGGAATTCGGCCCAGATAAAGATCGTCTTGTTGCAATGTTTTCATTTAAAAGTTTCTCGAAAGTCCAAACTGAAAAAAAAAGTCAAGAAAACATAAAATGCCAACCAACATAATGATTGAGGTTTGTTTGAAAATCGAGAAGGCCTTGAAATGAAACACATATTTATAAAGCCTTTTCTCAGGGATAAGCCTGAAATCTATGTCGTCATAGAGAATTAGTATTTGATTAATTGCAACACCTAAACTTTGATTGAAGTTACTGAAATAATTGAGCTATTCCAATAAATGATACGAACTGTTACGATATCAGACTGACGCAAAAGGTATCCTTGAAATTAATCATGCTTTGGTTAGTCCTAAATACTTACCTGTCGGCTGGGTCCAACTTTTCGAAAGCCGAGACCATCCAGTTACCAATCAAGGATCTGATCCATCCAAATTTGGAGATATCTAGCAACCCCTGGTAGTTTGTCGACTTCTAGATTTTCAAAAATTATCTTTCTGCATTTGCTAAATAACACAAATAAATTTCACCTTCTGCTAACGTGTAGTTTTTCCTGGAACCTATTTAGGAAAAACTGTCACTTTCCAAGTACTTACGGCATAAAAATTTGCTTTTTTCTTCTGAGTCAACGTATGTGATAACTTTAGATCAAAAATTGGTAAAAATACTAGTTTGAACTAAATGAAATTGAGACCTCGTTAGTTGATGAATACCTTTAAGACGACCTGGTGTCTTTAAGACGACCTTTTCGACTTTCTTGATTTCGCGACCAAAAAACCATATTCTTGACAGAATTTTGAAACGCGGACAAACTCTGGAAATACCTTATTTTGGTTGCAGTGGTCGCATAGTTAATCGCGGTGTTCAAAAAATTAGTCACGACCGTCAAAAAATTAGTCGCGACATGGTCAAAAAATTAGACACGCTGGTTGAAAAATAAATCGTGGCTGTCGAAAAATCAGCCGCCGTATAGTAAAAAAAAATAGTTGGGGCGGTCGAAAAAATAGTCGCAGCGGTCTAAAACTAAGTCGCGGTGGTCGTAAATTTAGTCACCGCGGTCGACAATTAGTCGCGGCATGGTAAAAAAATTTGTCGCCCTGGTCGAACAATTAGTCTCGGCGGTTGAAAAATTAGCCGCGCAGTCAAGAAATCAGTCGCGGCATGGTCGAAAAATTAGTCGCAACGGTCAAAAAATGAGACGCAGTGGCACAAAAATTAGACGCTGCGGTCAGAAAGTTAGTGGCGGTGGTCGAAAAGTTAGTAGCGGCGGTCCAAAAAATTAGCCGCGGCGTTGGAAAAATTAGTGACGGAGGTCAAAACATTAGTCGCGGCGTCGGTCAAAGGATTAGATGTGCCTGTTGGAAAGATAGTCGCAGCGGTCAAAAAATAGTCGCTGCTGCCGTAAGTTAGTCACGGCAATCAAAAAACCTGTCGGGGCTTGGTCGAAAGGTTAATACAGGTGCTCAAAAAATTTATGGCGGTGGTCAAAAAAGTAGGGGCGGCGGTCAAAAATTTAGCCGCTGCGTTCGAAAAATTAGTCACGGAGGTCAAAACATTAGTCGCGGCGTCGGTCGAAAGATTAGGCGCTGCGGTCAAAAAATTAGTCGCAGCGGCCGTAAGTTAGTCACGGTGATCAAAAAACCTGTCGGGGCTTGGTCGAAAGGTTAATCCAGGTGCTCAAAAAATTTATGGCGATGGTCAAAAAATTAGACGCGGTGGTCAAAAAATTAGCTGCGGCGTTGGAAAAATTAGTCACGGAGGTCAAAGTATTAGTCGCGGCGTCGGTCAAAGGATTAGATGTGCCTGTTGGAAAGATAGTCGCAGCGGTCAAAAAACTAGTCGCTGCTGTCAAAAAATTAGTAGTGGCGCCCGGAAGTTAGTCACGGCGATCAAAAAAGTAGTCTGGGCTTGGTCGAAAAGTTAATCCAGGTGCTCAAAAAATTAATGGCGGTGGTCAAAAAATTAGACGCGGTGCTCATAAATTTAGCCGCGGCGCTCGAAAAATTAGCCGCGGCGCTCGAAAAATTAGTCACGGAGGTCAAAACATTAGTCGCTGCGTCGGTCAAAGGATTAGGATCTGCGGTCAAAAAATTAGTCGCAGCGGCCGTAAGTTAGTCACGGCGATCAAAAAATCTGTCGGGGCTTGGTCGAAAAATTAATCCAGGAGCTCGAAAACTTAGTGGCGGTGGTCAAAAAATTAGACGCGGCGGTCAAAAAATTAGCCGCGTCGTTGGAAAAATTAGTCACGAAGGTCAAAACATTAGTCGCGCCGTCGGTCAAAGGATTAGATGTGGCTGTCGGAAAGATAGTCGCAGCGGTCGAAAAAATAGTCGCTGCGGTCAAAAATTTAGTAGTGGCGCTCGGAAGTTAGTCACGGCGATCAGAAAAGTAGTCGCGGCATGGTCGAAAAGTTAATCCAGGTGCTCAAAAAATCAATAGCGGTAGTCAAAAATTAGACGCAGCGGTCAAACATTTAGCCGCGGCTTTTGAAAAATTAGTCACAGAGGTCAAAACATTAGTCGCGGCGTCGGTCAAAGGATTAGATGTGGCTGTCAGAAAGATAGTCGCAGCGGTCAAAAAATTAGTCGCGGCGGACCAAAAATTAGTCGCAGTGCCCGTAAGTTAGTCACGGCAATCAAAAAACCTGTCGGGGCTGGGTCAAAAAGTTAATCCAAGTGCTCAAAAAATTAATGGCGGTGGTCAAAAAATTAGATGCGGCGGTCAAAAATTTAGCTGCGGTGTTCGAAAAATTAGTCACGGAGGCCAAAATATTAGTCGCTGCGTCGGTCAAAGGATTAGGCGCTGCGGTCAAAAAATTAGTCGCAGCGGCCGTAAGTTAGTCACGGCGATCAAAAAACCTGTCAAGGCTTGGTCGAAAAGTTAATCCAGGTGCTCAAAAAATTAGTGGCGATTGTCAAAGAATTAGACGCGGCGGTCAAAGAATTAGCCGCGGCGTTCGAAAATTAGTCGCGGAGGTCAAAACATTAGTCTTGGCGTCGGTCAAAGGATTAGATGAGGCTGTCGGAAAGATAGTCGCAGCGGTCGAAAAATTAGTCGCTGCAGTCAAAAAATTAGTAGTGGCGCCCGGAAGTTAGTCTCGGCGATCAAAAAGTAGTCGCGGCATGGTCGAAAAGTTAGTCGAGGTGGTCAAAGAATTAGTCTCGGCGGTCGAAAAATTGATCGAGGTGGTCGATATACACAATTCGACTGTGTTTGAACTATGTATGCTTTTATGTATATAGGTAAAAATGTATCTATGTATGCAAGTATGTATGTATGTATGTATGCATGTATGTAAGTATGCATGTGTATATTTATGTATGTATGTATGTATGTATGTATGTATGTTTGTATGTATGTACATATATATATATATATATATATATATATATATATATATTTATGTATGCGTGTATGTATTTTGTATGTGTGCTTGTTTGCATGTAAATTTGTATGTGTGTTTGTATGTATTTTTTTCGACAATGCCGCACTTAATTTTTCGACCACCGCGACTAAATTTTTGACCGGCGTGCCTAAATTTTCTACCCCGCTGCGACTAATTTTTCGACCGCCGCGTCTAAGTTTTTGAACGCCGTGACAAATTTTTATTGGGTCATGCCGGTCGCGGTTAACTTTCGTTTCGTCACGCCGTTTGTGTAGGAGGTAAAAATAATCAACTTATTGTACTTGAAATTTCCATTTAGTCAAAAAGCAAATAAGCAAATAAAAAACCGATTTTAAGTTTTTTTAATTAAAAAAATGGTTTCATATCTTTCGGAGCAAATTAAACTGGTTGATATAATCCTTACAACTGAATTTTAAATCAATAACCTTGAACAGTCGTTTTATCTACGTTAAGTTAGACTTTCCTCTTAGCTATTGAATAAAATTTCATACCTAAAAGGCATGAACAGCTCTTAACATCAAGCATGTTTTTAGACCACGCAAATAAGATCGCAGTTACCAGGACAGACCACTTTTTATGAGATCCAAGATCCCAATGCTTTATTGGATTGAGAGAAGAGTTAAGCCTTTTAATCATTACTATTTTGACCAATAATTACTAAGACATGACTCATACCAAAATAGATATATCAACCATTTGGAAAAGAAAAGGAACCAAGGTTAGCTGGTTACTGTGTAAGTAGCACTGCATATTCCGAACATAGTCTTGAAAAATTACCTAACTGAAACTTATTGTCGTTTTTTTTGCAAGATTTGACAGAAAAAATCTGAACAGAAAACTAGAATTTAGGCTGGTTGCTCGCTTTACATGTTCGAATTTAGACTCAAATTCAAAAAATTTGCACCATTTTTCCTCGAAACTGGGTTAATTTTTTAAACAGTTCTATTTTCATTCAAGTCACGACTGGGTTCAAGTCATGAATGTCTTTATTGGGAATTATCACTCGACTTACTCCAACAATTTTTGCAGTACCTGATTTTTTCTTAGAAAACAACAAACTAAAACACGAATGAATACAAATTTCCTGTCCATTTTTCTCGGTCGGAACAAAATCAATAGAAAAATCTAACCGCTAACAGTTAAATGTTAGCCCAACTAGTAGCTTAAGCCGATCTGATCTACCTGTAGAACAATCTGAATTTTGTTTTCAGGCTGAGCAGGCCTCAAGTAGCGCCTCATAGTCGGTCTAAAAAACTGCTTTGAAAAGTTTGCAATTCTCTGCAGTTTGTGTAGTAAACGTTTCTCAACCAGTAACAATCTATCAAAATTAAATTGAGTCAACTAATCCTAACTTCATAAACAAATACGGAAACAAATCTTTTGCAAACAATTTATAGGTAAAAACCTCCATGGGGGGACAGTTGTTCCCGGCAACTAAACCTGTGAAAAATCTGTTGCTGTTGTTGTGGTTGTTGTTGTTGTTTTCGTTGTTGTTGTTTTCGTTGTTGTTGTTGTTGTTGTTGTTGTTGTTAATGTCGTTTTTGTTGTTTTTGTTGTTGTTATGATTATTATTGTTGTTGTTGTTGTTGTTGTTGTTGTTGTTGTTGTTGTTGTTGTTGTTGTTGTTGTTGTTGTTGTTGTTGTTGTTGTTGTTGTTGTTGTTGTTGTTGTTGTTGTTGTTGTTGTTGTTGTTGTTGTTGTTGTTGTTGTTGTTGTTGTTGTTGTTGTTGTTGTTGTTGCTGCTGTCAATATTGTTTTAGTTGCTGATGTTGTTTTTAGGTGATTTTGATTTAAGTTGTTGATGATGTGTTTTATATTGCCCGATTAGAAAAAAGGGCAAAAGTCATCTACAAAAAATTGAAGTTCTACTTCTGGGAGGATTCTGTTGTATTGTGCAGGCAGAGTATTTTTAAAAAACAGAAATAGTGACTGAGTTTTGACGAACGCCTGTACGCACAATCCTTGATGAGAATTAGGCGGCCCTGAATTGTGTCTCAGCTTGCTGGCCACCTCGACGTTTTGTCGGATTTCTTGTTAACCTTTCGGGAACATTAGTTTTATATGTAGCAGCTCCAACTGAGTCCGATAGCAGACCTTGTGGAAAGCTTCTACGATGGAAAGTACAGTACCTTCAGGGGTTCGCCGTTAATCGAAACCATCGTTGATTTAAAACTCAAGAGTAGATAAGGCAGTCAATGTTTAGTGCAGGGTTCAAAAATTGTGCTAATGAGCTGTTTTTGAGAGGAAATTGGATTAATGTGGTTGAATTAGCAACATTCATTGAAGAACGAACATTCATTGAGTTGTAGGTTTGAAGTTTTTTATTCAATTTACGAGATAGGTTTGACTGATGCCCTAATAAGCTTATAACCAGTGGTCGCAGGTGTTTTATGTGGACTGTGTAGATGCCATTGGGGCCCAGTGCTCTGGATGGTTTCGCTGTTATCTGGTCCATTGAAATTTAATTTTGAAAATAATTTAATTTGGGTTTCTCATTGCAGTTTGTCCGACTCTCAGATTAGTTAACTGGACGTTAAGCGTGTTTGCTGGTTCCCTTGCTTTCGAATATTTTGTTTCCCTGAAAGAGATAGGGATTGATCCTGTTACCAATTTTGTTCTCTTCACTTTCCAAAATTTACTGGACAAAGTGTGGTGGCAAAAATTTCACCGAAAATGGTTTCACTTTTTTTCGTTTTATTTGCAGTTTTTTTATCATGATAAACTTTACGGTATTCAAAACGGACGCTATGTCTAGTCTTAATTTGTCTCGTTCCTCTGCCAATGCCTTAATTTGAAGCCGGAGTATAAAACTTATGACGCCCCGCGTTTATTTGGTGCTTTGCTGCCTTTAGAATGTTATATCTTAAAAATGTTCAGCCTCGCTTACATTGTTAATAACACCGGTTCTTTTCCTCAATAAAAAGGTAAAGTTTTACTGGTTTGCTCTAATTACATTATTACAAGTTTTTCTTGCAGCAAAAAAGTTTTGCTTAAGTGAAGGGAGAGTCTTTGAATTCGGAAGATCTGAGCTTTAAAAAAAAGTTTCCATGGTAGAGATAAAAAATAATGATAACGATGTAGAGACTCCCGGACAACAGAATTATGATTATATTTCGGGGTGAAAATTGAGTCCACGATTTCTTCGCCTGAAGAGGCACTGCTGTTGTCGTTTGGTATACTTGAATAGCAAAAAGATGAGTAGGCCTTAGCGTCTACGAAGATTGCATTATCTTCTGTCAGCATTCAAGCCAGAGAGGTCTTCAATTATTAAGACAACTGCTTTGCGGGGGCTGTAAAGTTTTGTAGAAATGAGGTTTTAACTATTTGCCAGTATTTAAAAAAAAACTTGGCCTTTTCGTGTATCTGATATTTACACATAAGTGCTACTATTTTGGGTGTATTCTTTTATGCTCCATTGCAGCTCAGCTGTAACAAAAATTTTGGGGTTCAGCGGATGACGTAAACCTGGTCATAGGGGGGTCTTTGAGATATTGAGGGCTGCTTTCGTTAGTCGAGTGGCTACTAATTTGGAAACATCGTTTTGTAACACGTTGTTTTTTGTCGTTTGTATCTGGTGTTTGATACTGAGAAAGGTAGGATGTGGTTATTTGTACGAAAGGGCAAGGGAAGTTCCGCTGGCTTGTGTGCAAAATTTGAGCTACTCGGGAAACAGATGAAGGGGCTTGGGTGTCGGTTGATGCCTGCACGTAAAACAATGATGAGGATTGATGGACGGAGTAGCCTAGCCAATTTTGGCTGGTCCCATACCAAAAACTTGGTTCCAACAGATTTTTGCGCTCCCAAATACAGAAGGGTTTTACTGGTGCCATTTGCGGCGTTTTTTGTTGCCCGTCGGGTCCACGGCGAGAAGCCGGCATCGCTGGACCCAAAAAAGTCTGTTGCTCTCGGTCAACAAAATCAAGAAACACAATGAATTACATGACTCTTCATCTCTGATTTAGGATAACAAAGGAACATGTTCATTCACTCTAGCCCGGAATGAAGTCCATGGATGAAAAACAATTTTAATGGATTTACATGATGTGGCTCTATAAAATTCAAAAACAAGGGATTGTAAATTCAAATCAACGCCTTCTAATGGATTGTTTTTTATTATAATTTATTATAAAATATTACAATGGAGTAATAAAACTTTTATGATATGGAGTCTAGATCTTGAAAAACCATGAAAATAAACATTTGAAGCTTGAACGTTGTAATCACTAAACTGAATTTTAATTTTGGCTACAGCAAAACATGATTTTTCTTCTACATGTCTCCCCCTCCCAGCATTTACCCGTTACCTAAATTTAACGAATAAAACGTAAAACTTTTGTAAGCAAGGGCATGCACCCATATACAAAATCACGCAGACCTCTTTACAGACCGCCTTACAGACTTTTAGACCCCCCAAAAAAGAAGATGGGTGTCAATGTGTGAGTGTTGGAGAGAGTAGAATGGCAGTAAGTACTGGGGTTTGAGGTGTGTTTATGTGCGGGAGTGTGAGGTGCTAAGGCAGGTGAGTGTGTGCGTGGGGGGGGGGGATAGGCTAGGTGGGGTGGGATAGGTGGATGGGGAAGGTGGTGTGGTGTGTTAAAATTGAACAAACATGGGTTTTAAGTTTGATGGATATCATTCCGCAAAAAATAAGTAAATGTGATTAGGTTTAGAAATCAAGTAGGCTGTGAGCAACGCAGAAAAAGGTGAAAACTTTGAGCAAATTTGGAGAAAACTTATCCGCACTAAAATTTCATGGATGAAAATCGACAATAAAAAGTTTTTATTGTCAGTCACCACAAAAATTAAAAAACCATCGGTTATAATCGATTAAAACAGATTATAATACTTTGTTTAATAAACCAAATTAATCCATTTTAATCGATTATAATTGATTTTTTATATTTGTTCTGAAATTTTCAGCTCTGAACTAATTCCACAAAATTGCAGTTGCTTTTGATTTATCGCACGTTTTATTGAAATATTGCAAAATGATAATTGAGCAAAAAGATATTATCTTGTTTTTTCAATTTGGCTCTTTTCCAGTCCCCCCCCCCTTCAAAATACCGAGTTTTATGTTTGTTTTACTTGTTATTACGTCTAAATGCGTGATGTTACGCTGTAAAGTATGAAGAACAAATCTGTTCAAAGTTGTCAATTTGTTCACCACGCCAATCTTCCTTGCATTATGACAACGTTTGGAATGATGTTTGATGGTTGGGGGTTATTATGGGGTGTCTGGGGGAGGTCGCAGGGAATGAGGTGTGTTTGGGGATGGGGTGGTACTATGGAAGAAAATTTGGGGAATGAGGAACACAAGGATAAACCTGTGCGTTCGGGTTTTGGTCTGGCAGAACGTCCTGCAAAAACCAAAGTAAACTATTTATATTTGCAAAAAAATAATCATTTTTCAAAGTTTTTGTGAGCGAACAGTTCGTAAAAAAATGAATTACAATGGATTACAATAGATTATAAGAAGTTAATGAATTTTGAGAATAATCGACTAAAATACCCTAAAAACCCATTTTCATAGTTAGATGGGTCATTAAAATCGAAAATATGGTTTAATTTTTTGCCGATAATTCTAGCCAATTATAATCGATTATTTTCCATGAAATTCAAGTGTGGGTACTCAAATTATAATCCATTATATTCCATTATAATGGGTTTTAAGTGGATTATAACCAAAATATTACCTCTAGAAATAAGAGATTATAAACGATTATATTCGATTGCGTGATCCAAAATTATAATAGACTATGATGGCAACAAATTTGACAACAAAAATCGATTATAATCGATTCTTGTCCATGGAACCGCGCTGGGGGATTCAATATATATCCCATGCTGGCAACAAAACTTGCCATTACAACTGCACGAAGTCATTGCATAAGTAAAGCCAATGCATACGCATCGAAATGTTTTTTTTTGGTCAAAAAAACTCTTTGGTCGAACTCGGTCGAAACGTTTCTCCTCGGTCGAACATAGTCGAAAAATAGGCAGCTTGAATCGAGTTGTTTGAAAATATCGGGCCCGGATCGAGACGATCGACACGTACCATTTTTTGGTCGAGTCGTTCAAAACATAGCTCGCAAATCTCAACCCGGGATTCTCACGAAAAATGTAAGAAGCTCAAAAGTTTTTCAAAGTCCTAGTTCAGCTTGCGCTTCATACCTGAGTTTGTGGGAGCATAAACTTGTATATTTTTTATTACTAATTTACCCTGAATCACATGAACCTCCATAAAAAGAACCAGTACAGATAAGTACTGTTCTCTGCTCAAACTAACAAATCAGATCAATTTAAAAACTGAATTCAAAAAAGTACAAGTTAAACCTATTTTGCTTTCAAAAGTGGTTCACAGACTCTTTTCGATATGGAGCTCAAACCAGATAATATTTAACTGTTTAAACATTGCTGAACTCAGAACTGATTTATCTTCATTGATATCTTCACATTTTTTGATGTTTTTTGAAACTTCACTTAGGTATTTTCCATTATTTTGACAGATCTCATAATTCGCAATTCATCTTCCGATAAAGCGGGCAGCATTTCCCAGGTAGGTTCATTAGCTCTCCTCTCTGTGTTTTTAATGCATAGTCTTGCTTTTGTAGGATTTTTTAAACTTAAATCAGACATAACTTCCTTCTTGTCTTCTTCTGAAAGTACAGAATTTTGGATTACGACTAACTACTCAGTTTAAGAAGTTGCAAGAATTTATCTTGCTAAAAGCAGATAGCATGCAGAGCAGAGGGTGTTTTTTTAAATTAATTAGAAACTAATCTATGAATTAAACAAACCGGACCCTCGCAAACATCTTGAAACAATTTTTTGAACTAATAAACTTGAAGAGAACACTCAAAACTAAAAATGCAAATCAGCAGCACTGCTCTTATCAAAGCAATAGCTCTGGCTTCCTTATAATCTTTTTTCACAAAAGTTTGAATTCATTCGTGGCTTTTTTAATTAATTGTGCTTGCAACTTGATAGTGGCAGTAAAATTATATAATTTATCGAAAACTTTTAGACAAAAATATTCTGGACCAGTTGCCCGTAAGACTCAGGGTTTTTCCCAGATAAACAAACAGTCTCCTTTTTTATTCACGTTTCCAATCACGTTTTTCCGACTATTGGACTACTTACGTTAGTTAGTCCAATAAAATTTTTGGCAAAATTGAGACGAGTCTTAAACGTCTCCGAGCTTATCTGTTGAACTGATCTGGCTTAAAACGGTTGAAAAGATATGATGATGATCGAAGTTTCCTATGTTCTTAGATCTTTGAGAATTTTTATCACATCTAAATTTGATCGCATTCTGTCAAATTTCAACTAACGTATGTTGTCGTACAAAATTGAAGAAACTTGACTAGAAACTGATTTTGATGTTCCTAATTAGAAAAAAAACAAGACTGTTTGTATATCAGAGCAAAACCCTGAATCTTCCGACTGCCACGTAATTGGTCTCGAATATATTTTGATAAATAAAGTTTTAGTAAACTTTATTGTTGTGATTTAGTATTTTAGTATGTTGTAACCTTGACCTTTAATGTTTAACCAAGTACCAGTTAATGTACACTCTACGAAGTCCATTGGACTTCAAAATACTAGTTGCTCTTTTTGGACTATATTTAGTTTTAATTCACACATTACTTTTTATTCTGTTTCAATCTTTGTTAGATTTCTTAGTTACCAGTGGTAAACCTATACTTTTATTATGGCGCAGTCAACTACTGATTCGAACCTGCGGGGAATAACCGCCTTTTGGCCGAACCACACGGTAGAACGTCCCACCCATTGGAACAACTGGATAGACCAATTCCATCTGGCTATCATTGCGAACGAAAATCTAGACATAGATAATCTCAAAAAACCAGTGGAAGGGGAGACGACGTTACCGATCCTAGAAGGCGCCCAGGAGTCAGAAACTGACCAATAGAGGAAAGCTAGGGAGGCCAGGAATAAAGAAGTAATGCGAGTCTCTAAGTTCGGAGGAATGAGGAGATATGAGGCCGACAAAAAAGTAAGATCAATTCTGTAATTGGCCCTTGGAGCAGAAGGGAAAAGAGTCTTCGCCCAAAAACATCCAAGGGTAAAAGTCCTAGGAATCTCATTCAGAGAATTTTAGGAACTGCTAGAATCGGCTTTTATCAAACCAACTATTATAACATTTGAGCGATACAAACTATTGAGCAGGAAACAAAAGGATAGAGAATCCTACGAACAACTTTGGGGCAAGATTTAGCAAGATCGTGTGAAATTGGAATCAATGGAGAACAGGAGTGGATTGGAGACGTGATTATTTTTAACATGAAAAATTGTGACTTACAACGTAGACTACTTTCGGAAACCCTCAATCCAATGGATGCACTCAACCAAGCAATCATCGTCGAAAAAGGCTACTATAACCACTAGATCATTCAACACGACAGAAAGTATCGGTAGAGTGTACAAAAATTTTAATATTGTAAATAAGGAACCAAGCCTGAAATTGAAAAATCAAATACTTGTATGAAATGCGGGAATGCGTTTACCAAGGGTCATCTGAATGTGTGTCCGGCGAAAGAAATTGTTTGTAATATCTGTAAATATATAGGACATTTTGGAAGACTATGTAAATCGAAAGGAAGAAAACCCTCTGTAAACACTGTAGATGAAACTGTAAATAGTCAGAATTGTTCATATTCCCCAGAAGACCTTCAAGCAAGAAGCGAAGAGAATTTTTGCGGAGTGATCAACGCATGGACCGAAGAGGGGATAAGTGACAACCATGACTATTCCGTTCTTAACATCAGAACATTATACGATACCAATGGCTTGGAAACCAAGAAATTAGTCAAGATCGGACTGGGAGACGATGCGATAGTTAACTTGAACATTCCAGTGGATTCTGCAAGCCCAGTGAGCTTCCTGAAGCAAAACGTCCTACACGAAATGAAGTTGAGAAATGCACAATTGAAAATACACCCGATAGAGCAGAAAACTAGGGAACTATACTGCGGGTTTGCCAACGACACAATCAACATCATCGGGAAAAATATAGTAAGATTGCAATCCAACGGATGGATCGCGGACGAAACCCCATTTTTTATCACTTCTGGACATGAGAGAAACATCCTGGGAAACGACAATCTACCGAGAATTGGAATTGAGATAGCTCAACGACAGCCTCTACTACCCGTCTACAACATATCACGCCCAGAGTTGTGTAAGTTAAACAATATTCCAGACACAATTCTTAGTCTGTATCATAGGTACAAAGGATTATTCAACAGAGTTGGGAAATTACCATTGGACAGAAAAATTACACATTTTCACTCTCCATTCAAACCTATCCAAACCAAAGGTAGAAGAGTTCCCCGGCATTTACTAGATAATGTAAAGATAGAACTAAATAGAATGTGAAAAGAAGGGCATATTGTGAAGCTAAACAAATGCGATGAAGATTGTTTCATAAGTCCAATAGTGATTACAAGAAAAAAAGACGGTAGCATCAAGTTGGCATTAGAATCGAAACTATTAAATAACCAGATATTCAAGAAAAAATATCAAATGCCAAACATACATGAACTGATAGACAACATAGCCATCAACTGTCAAGCAAAGAGTCAGGAGAAGTTTGATTTAGTGGTCTAGATCTAAAAAATGGGTACAGTCAACTACAATTATGTATAGACGCCAGCAAACAGTGTAACTTTAGTATTGTGGGGGCGAAACCACCGGGACCTATAGTTTTTTAACGGGATTTTACGGACTGGGCGATATGCCAAACGAATTCCAGATGGTGATGAATTCTTTATTAAAAGACATTCCTTTTACCAATTGTTATATAGATGACATTTTAATAGCTTCGAAAGGATCATTACATGAACACAAAGCGATATTATCAAACATTTTAAACATTTTGGACAACAAGAATATGGCGGTAAAATGGGAGAAATGTGCTTTTTTCCAAAAAGAAATAGAGTGGCTGGGTTTCAAGACATCGAATTTGGGCGTAAAACCACTGGTGGGAAAATCAAATTCAATAAAAAGCCTACCAAATCCCAAAAACATTTTCGAACTAAGGTCATTCTCTGGATCAATCAATCAGTATGTGAAATTCGTCCCGAACTTATCATCTCTAAGTTCTCCCTTACGACCACTTCTCGTAGAGAATTCAGTTTAACAATGGAACGACGAGCATACGAAGCGTTTGAAGAACTAAAATAACAGATAACTAACATCACAGAGAACAACCGTTTTGACAAAAAAGGATGTCAAAACTTATGACAGACACTTCTCATAGCGGCCTGGGAGCCACCCTAGAACAATGGGATGAGGAGAATTGGTTAACAAAAGCATTCGCTTCCCGATATTTAAATAATCACGAAAGTAAATAATCGAATAATGAACTTGAATTGTTGGGAGTAGTCTGGGCGACGGAGCATTTTAAAAATTATTTGTATGGCGCTGAGTTCGAAATCGTAACGGACCATAAGGCATTGCTATCAGCACTTAATGCAAATCAGAGTAACAAAACTAAGCACAACAGACTAACCCGTTGGGTAAACCGACTTTTACCATTTAATTTCAAGATCAAACACATACCGGCAAAAAGAAATGGGATTTACAGATTTATTGTCGAGATTACCTTCAGGAAAAGCACTCCCAACCTCTCACTATGATAGCGAATTTGTAGTGGCTACAGTACAAAAGATTGTAGAAAACCTCTCTGTAAATAGTGATTGTAAAAAGAATAATTGTAAAAAGAACGAATTGTATAATCCAGTGGATGTAAATACGATCAGTAACTTGGATTGTAATAATCAATGGGCAGAAAGAAAGAATTATCGCTTAGCATCCAACGGTCGTTCTTCTCGAATATTCTGAACTATGTAAACGACACCGTTAGAATTTGTAATTCCAATCACTCACGTTCAGATTCTTGTACAAGCGGTTGCGTTCCACTAAATTTATCAAAATTTGATTTCATTTTTTTTTAATTTATCAGTTAAAACCTTTTTGTTTTTTCTTGCCCAGACAATACTTTCAATTAATCAGTCGTTAAATTCAGATCAGAAAAAACAGTTACAAGAATTCATTACATCGGTTAACTGGCTAAAAATTTCCCTCAGGGCAAAAAATACGGGATTTTGTTGAACTTCAAAAACGATACAATGTCAGATTTACACAAGAAACTACTGGACAAGTACAAGGGAGATCTCAAATTACCAGACACTCCGCTATCCCTGACAGATCATTGCTCAAACAAGCTAATAAAACTGATGACGGACGAAGACAAAATCCTAAAGGAGGTGAAGAAGGCAGTAGAGGAAGGCAGACCATTGGATAAATTTGGAGCCTACCTGAAGAACTTTCAGAGAGACATTCACGTTAAAGAAGGATTGTTAATTAAAGATAAAAAATTGATAGTACCAGCAGCTCTAAGGTCGCCATTCCTGTCATTACTGCATGAAACACACCCAGGACAGTTCGGGATGAAATCCTTGCCAGAGAACATTTGGTGGCCACATCTATACCGGGAGATTTACTATCACGGAAAAAATTGCATCCAGTGCATCAAGGCCGGTAAGAACCTAAAGGTGATACTAGGTACAAATAATACGGAGAAATTACCGATTCTGACCAAACCAAATGGAGAAGTAGATTTAGACTTTGCGGGTCTATTGGACAAAAATTGGGGTAACTCGAAATATATTTTGTTATGCATCGATCGCTTCTCAAAGTTCCCGTCAGCAAAAGTAGTGAACAACACCTCGGCTTCTTCAATTTTATCTTTCATGACAGATTATTGCCACCTTCACGGATTTCCAAAATCTATTAAAGCCGACCATGGGTCATGTTTAACTTCTTTCGATTTTAGAAACTTCTGCGAGAAGAACAATATTAAATAAATTTTATGTACTGTTGGGGATCACAGATCCAACGGAGTCGTAGAGCGACTCATTTATACTGTTAAAACTAAGCTTCTGGCAATGTCGTTTAACGAACCAAAACCATCTTTAAATACGTCTATTGATAAAATCATGTGGAATAATCGTTCGACGAAACAATCATCCATTGGATGCTCTCCTTTTGCAAGACATTTTAATAGATCCCCCAACACGTTTTAGAAAACTCTGGTCTCTCACGCGATTAGTTTAGACAAGGGGAAGTCAATACTATCAAAGGATAGAGCACAAGACTGGGGAGCAGACGACGCGTTTGAGGATGGCTATCTGGAAAACATAGCATCGGACAAAAGAGGGTATGAGAGCGACCCTTCGGATAAAGCAGACAGAAATCTCTAGCGAGCCCCACTGTCAAACCCGTTCAGCTAAGGAGGTAACTGGTTTAGGAAGCCAGTTAACCGGAGGGAAGGCGAACCATACTTTAAACCATTGGGGGGAAAGCCATTGTCAGATACGAAGCACACGGTTACATTAGACAACGGACTTGTGATCAGAAAATCTGACTTAGCTTTTACTAAAACCCAACCGTCGGTCCCTAGTAACTTTTTGGCAGTACCGAACTCCCTGATTAACAATCATGATTTAGCAGGCAAGCGAAAAAGAAACACCCCGTCGAAGAGACCGGACTCAAATGCAGGAGGCCCATCGTCGCGTTACATACCAACAGGAGGAAAGGCAGATAAAAGGAGGAGAACCAACACCCCGAACACGAAAGGTTCAAAATCCTCGCTTAATAATTTAGATTCATCGCTAGAGTTAGACTTTTGGGATAAAGTGATTGACGATTACTTGGGTACGGACGCGGAAACTGTATGTAATACGCAGACAACGACCACAATTCCAACGTGCACAAGCAATGACCCAGACAGCTCTCCGGAGAAGACATTGGAGACGCCAAAAACTCCAGTATCCATCTAACCCCGCTCAAGAAGAAATCCAGGTCCCCCTAAATTTTACGGAGACAGGCGTTATATTGACCAAGTGACGCTTTGAACGGAGACCATCAGTGTAGAAGACTCCGATGACGAACCTCTAATTACGTTCTCTAACTCAAAGAGCCCACGGACTCAGGCAATTTATTCTACGGCGTCCCCTTCAGATTACTTGACCTCAGTTGAAGATATACCTTGGCACCCAACACTGGTGGCGGAAACCACACAACCACACAAGGCCCCTCCTCAACAACCACTTCTCGATCAGCAAATGTCGCGAGTTTATCATCTCCATTGGTAGAAGTTGGTACGAACATTCAGGATGAGGAAGGCAGCGACATATCCTCAGGCATTGATGCAGATGCAAGGAGGGAGGCCGATAGCTTTCATGACAAATTTAACGCCACAATTTGAAACTCTAAAAACTTTTAAACTCGTACCATTATATTTCTTCTATTTGCTTGAGCTACTATCCAGTGGATTACCCATTTAATTAGTTAGTGATTTAGGTTAGTTTTTCTTATTTGTATAAATGCCACATAACCCCAATTAAACATATCATTTTGTACATTCACTGTAGATACCTGTGTAAACTTGTAGGTAGCCTGTATATATTACCATGTAATCACCTCCATTGTAATTTGTACTCTCTGTAATTTTCCATTGGTGCTAAACGCGGTTACTTTTTGTTTCAACTTTGGCCCTGGTGGAGTGAGGGGAGAATGGAGTATATGAGTGATATTGGCTACATCGAGGAGCAGGCAAATATAAATTTTTGTGCAGTGGGGAATGTTGTGATTTAGTATTTTAGTATGTTGTAACCTTGACCTTTAATGTTTAATCAAGTACCAGTTAAAGTACACTCTACGAAGTCCATTGGACTTCGAGTTACTAGTTGCTCTTTTTAGACTACAGTCAGTTTTAATTCACACATTACTTTTTATTCTGTTTTAATCTTAGTTAGATATCTTAGTTACCAGTGGTAAACCTATACTTTTATTATTTATATATTTGTACTGCCCATATGAAATCTAAGCAACGAATTTTGAGCTGTTCAGGTGGGGGGAGGGTTGCTCAGGTGGGGGGGGGGTGTTCAGGTGGGGGGGGGGTTGTGGGGAGGTTCATGTGGGGGGTTGTTCAGGTGGGGGGGGGGGGGGGGTGAAGGTGAGGGGGGGTTTAGTTGGGGAGGGGAGCAAAGGGGCAAACGTTATGGGGATTGAAGGTGAGCAAAGGGACAAACGTTGGGGGGGGAGGAGAGCTTAATGGAATCTTTTTTGCAATTTGAGTTTAGGTTTTGAAATGGATTAGGCCGTACACTAGATTTGCAAAATTTCCGCATAACTCATTTGATAAAGGCAGAAATTCTTGCAAAATTTTGCACGACGCGCAAAACAAAATAAAGTGGAAAAAAATCAATCTTAATGTGATTTCCTACTTATTATAAAAACCATTATAATGGATTCCAAGTGATAATAAAAAAAACATATATAATAATAAAAATAGATTTAAATCCATTTTTAGTCGAATTTTGTTGTCTGAACGTAACATGGGACTCGATTATATTTCGATTTGTTTTCACTTTTCTTAAATGCGGGATAAGAGAGTGTCAGATTTTGTAACCTGTTTCCAATCTCCTTAAGCGGACAACTTTGACCGAAACAAACCAAACAGCCTATGGTCCATTAACACGGCCATATTTCAAATTTGTGATTTCTCGATAAAGTTTCGAAAATGTTTCGATTTTGTGTTCCGCTATGTTTCGACAAAACTTTTGTTCGGGTAAATTCGACTGAAATAGTTTTCCCATATGTTTAAACCAAATTTTCGACTATGTTTCTACATTGTGTTTGATCGAAAGGGCTATTTTCGGAAACGCTGTTTTTGAACATGTCGAAACGTAAATAGAACACTTCAGCCTGGGAAGAGGTCCAATGCATTTGTTACCTCCGCGTAAACATCCCGACAATTTTTTTAAAACTCTCGTCTAATGGCTTTCCAGAGGAGGACGATATCATTTGCATCAAGACATCTTCAAACATCGCCTTCGGTTTCTGAAAAGGGGACAAATATAAACTTCATTTTCTTGAATTTGATAAGTTAAGCTATTGCTCAGATTATGTAAAGCAGCAGTAACTGTTGATTATCGTATCGGTTCTTACTGTTGCTAACAGTTAATTTTAAAAGATAGTTTAAAAGTTTTTGTATCAAAAGTGTCAAAAATGTTAACACCATTTAAGGACCAAAATGAAATTAAAAGTTTACGCTATCTTTTATAACTTTTATGACTCAGAAAACTTTTATTATTCAAAATTGAATTTGTCCCTTTTTTCACGAACCACAGTGATTGATGTTCGGGTCTGAAGTAAAGTTCCTCCCAATATCAAACATTTGGGAGCAGCAAAAACGATGAGAAAACGGAAACATTTTGATCAGCCTCTGTGCTCGCGTAATTGTGGGCACCTGTAAAGTGTGAGTTCACTTTCGTGAAAACTTAGCTTGAACAGCGAAAGCTAAGTTAACAAGACAGCTAGTAACAAACTCTGATTTCTTAGTGAAATTCTCATTATCAAAGTCAACAAGGAAACTAGGCATTCAAAACTATATGCATATATGCATATAGTTCCTGGTCAATAGTTTCATTTTTGATTTTTTATTTTTTAACGTGATTTTTTTAACGTTTCAGTATTCAAAAATTTGGAAAGAAAGCGAAAAAATATCAAAAAAAGTGAACATATCATGTTTAAACTATTTCAGTCGCAATTTGAACGATTATTTTAAAAAATCAGTTTTAAAAAAAATATTTGGAAATTTCTTGTTTCTTAAACAAATTTCGAGAGTCCAAAGCAATAAGATTATCTTTTATCAATGAAACATTTATTTAGGGCATGAAAAAATTGGCTATACACTGGAAGACAACATGTCGAAACAAAATTTAGCACTTCGAAGCATATATTTTTGACTTTTGTTTCAATTTTTGATTTTCTTTTTTTTTGTACTCTTTAAACAAAAAAAAGCAAGTTAAAACATAGTTAAAACCACATGTGAATCCACCTATGGTGCCCTACTATTTAAAAATAAGTCCAGAGATTGTTCCATAATTACCATCTGTGCAGTACATATCATCCCAGAGAAAACTAAAACGACGCAATATATCGGCCCAGAAGTGAAATTGAAAACTTCGCTATCAAAGCGACTAGTATCTTGGATGCTGTTATAGTGATCTTGCAAAATCTTTTTGCTATATTTTTTTGTAAATGCTACAAAAACTGTTGTTAAGCAGTTTATTCTTATCATTTTAGTATACATAATATTTTAAACTTTGCAAATTTCGTGCAAGACAATCATCTTTGATAAGCTGTACAACATCATTATCTGAAATTCCAATCGATTCTGAATCGATTACGGCGTTTTGGTTTTCTATGGGCTGATATCTTGCAAGAATCTCACTAAAACTTCCTAATATTAATTATACTAGAATGGTTAGATAAAAATGCTGAAAAGGTTTTTGCAGAAATTATCAAAAAAAATTAAAAGATAACTGTAGCATCATCCAAGATAACCATAGTTTTGATAAGGAAGCTTTTTAAAACACCTTTTTTGGAAAACAAGCAAATATTATGTCCCTGATTGCAAAAGTGTACAAAATGTACCGAACGACTACTAGTTCCACGGATCAATCTAGGATTCATTTCCATGGCTTTTATGGAATCATGTATGGCGTTGCATGGTTTCACAATTCTATCGCCTTATTTTGAAAAATTCAAAGAAAAAATATCAAATGGAAAAAAAACAGTAGATCGGCAAAATGTCGCAACATAGGAAAATACTAAATATTAGAAGAAAAAATTGGGTGGCGATTGGGCGAATATATATAAATGGATGACCACCCCCCCCCCCGTCGCTGATAAGTAAGCCACTTGCTATAAATTAAAGAAATGAGGTAGGAAAACATCAATTTTTCTAATTAGCTACTGATAAAACAATAAGCAGAATTTAAATAAAAGTCTGATATTTAAATGGAGATTCTTTTTTAATAATAAAAAAGTTATCTTCAAAGCACTCTTTGTAAAGTAGATTGCGGAATGAATGACGTTTTGTTGTGGCGAGTTGAGTTTGAATTCAAACTTGAGATTCTAGTTGACTTGACGACTGAGTTCGATCGTTCTAGAATCTTCTTGCGATCTTTGCTTGACGTCACTCCGAGGTCTTTCAGAGTCTTGTTTGAGAGTACTGCAATGTCAGCTACTTTTAAGATTAAAGCTTGTTCGAATAGGGGCGTGTATTGACCCAATCCTATTTCATAGAGGAATTTTTCAGATGACTCGCAGGATCCGTCGTAAATTGAGACGTTCCTGAAAAAAATGAAAATCGTGAACAAAATAAAACTTAAATTAATATTTGGGACATTGTTTTCTCTAAAGTTACAAAACTAAATTTTGAATTGATTTTGAAAATGAGGACTTTTTTATTTGAGTTTAAATCATCAACTCGTCAAATCTATTTTAAAAAAAATTCAGAGCTTGTAAAAAAAAGCTTGAAACAAACTTCGAAATTCGTAAAATTTCACATAACGTAAGAAAAAATTGATCCTGGTTGTTTTACATCTTCACTCACCCAATGTATGATTGTTGAACTTGACCTCTTAGGTCATTCCCAATGGTGGCAGCATTTGTGTAGGGGGAGGAGGAAGAGGAGAGGGTGCTGGTGCAGTTGAGACTAGTGGATTGAGGGGCACTGCTGCAGATCAGTTTCTCAATAACCTGCAATTTAGAAAAAAGTGAAATCAGAAGAAGATCAAACAACGGTTTAATAAAAACAAGAGAAGCCTGTAACTGCCAGATAGTTAAAAAGAGAAACAGTGCAATTACAAAAATCATTGGAAAAATATATTAAACAAAAAAACGTTTTTTTTCCTCGAAATTTGTCAATTTTTTATCAGTTTTTTTAAATAGTGTACCAGTGCATCATATTACGCTTTTGCATAAGACAACGATTAAACCAATCTACCAATTTTCCCTACACTTTTATAAGATTCTATTAAAAATGCTTTAATATGGTCGATCATTCAACCTAACTAAATTTTAAAGCTGAAAATAAACTTTCTAAACCCTGTTTCTTTGAACTTATTAAAATTTTTAAGTAGTTCTGTCTTACCTCCCGGATGAGTGAGAAGGGGGGTCTGGAGATGGGATTGAGGGACCAGCAGGCCATCATCAGTTCATACACCTGGTCTGGACAGTTGTCGGGTGGGGGCAGCCGGTAGCCACTGAACAACATGCGCACTATCTAAAGAACAAAAAACAACAAAATCATTTAATTTAAGCGACGATGAATGCAAGGAGCGTCATTATGTATTACACATACAGGACACATTAACTTTCAACTAGCCAAATTGCATTAATAAGATTTTTCATGTTATAGTTTTTCGTAATCTATTAATTCTCATTAGTGCACTCAATTAATGCACTGATGAACATATTCAGCGCTATGCGTTTAACTTTTAAATTTTCTAATTTATCGAGGTTACAAAGGCTTATTACTTATAATGTTCTAATCGAGAGGAGACCGAAGGAAACCAATTGTCTTTGGTCAATCGATATCGTGGCTAGAAAAATAGCTTTCTTCGATGTGTGATGCTCGGATTTTCAAATGATTTTATATGTTTTGTCAACAACGTCAACGTTCTTTTTAAACCGACCAAAATTACAACGGCTGGTCATACAGTTTCATCCGCCTGCTGCGGTTACGGCGAAACGGATGACATCTCTGCACTCAATTGAAGCAAGGTCCAAGGAATCAATGAAGAAGTAGGGCCGGGTCCGAGTAAACAAGGAACACTACGACTGCGCTTATGTACTGACCTCTTTTTGGTTCCAGTCGAAGAAGGGCTGGTGCTGTGCCAGAGAGAACACGTGCCACATGACAGTTCCAAAAGACCACACGTCACTCTGCTGAGAGAGGAGACTCCCCTCGAACACTTCCAGAGCAGTCCAGGGGGCGAGCAGGGTCTGCAGCTGGAATGGAACATCAGGGTTCGAAAAATTATTTTAAAAAGAAACATTTATAGTCAGTGTTAGCAACAATACAGTAAAAAGAATTTACGGCGAATCGGGGATGTATTTTTTTAAATATTTTTGCATATTATTTGTTTCAACTTCAAGCTTAAAGCAGCAATAAGGAAGCTATGATTTTTATTTTTAAAAAATGGTTTAGGATACTTTTTAAAGAGCTCTTATTGAGTTTCTTTGGAGAAAAGTTTATGTGAGTGTATATATATTTTGTTTACGTTTCAAGTGATTATAATTATAGAAACAACTTTTTCGTGATTTTGAATGTAGATCCAAAAAAGAATGAGTATATATCATAAAAATTATTTCACAAAAAAATGCCAAATGTTCGTCATAAATTTACGCAAAACATGACAATGAAGTTTTATTCGGCTTAAACGCTGTTCCTTTCCCAAAAACCGAAAGCTACTAGAACCATCTAATTGTGCAAAACAAGGTCCAATTTAGGTATTGTATTCTTATGTCAGGTAAACATGATTTTTGTTAATAATTTTCAACCTATCGCTCAAAAACAGAGGAAATAATACCAAATTCAACAACTTCCTTCTTCGATAAGGCTCAGGAAGCTATGAGGACGATAAAAACAGAAGAGAAACAATTTTATCTGAGAATATCGCCAACATTTTTTCCAAGTAGCATTCAAACATTTTTTGCGACCTTACAGGTAAAAATTCATCATGCGGCCTAATGAACAAATTTTTGTTTAAGTTATCCATTTTGTCTAATTTATCTAATTTATCCAGTTTTTTTTTGCTTTTTAAGTAACTTTTTTTTGCATAGAGCACTGTATCAAAATTATCAAAACCGTCAAATCATCAGTCTCGATTTAACTTTGATTTATTTTTACTCCCAATTACCCGAAGACATATATAACTAACAACCGTACATTTAAGTGGTAGCCTTAATTGATAGCGGTACTCTAGCTACCCTCTAAGTAGCATAAATGAACCCCTACAATATGTCCCCAATCGTGACGGGAAAATTACTAATTTGGGCTAAAAAGCCCACTTCAGATGTCTTAATGGACAGGTAATACATATTATCATCAGTCCGGCCTGCTTGTTTTCAATTTTCTTTCGTTTATTGCACGGGAAAAGGAAATAAAAACAGGAAAGCTGGTGGATTTTTTATCTTTTCAGCCGACAAAAATGCAAATCAAAACTCAATTTTGTGTCAAACTGAAATGAATTTACATTTTGCTGCATTGCAATCAATTATATGTCTTAGGCCGTGACACCAAAATGTATAAATTAATTCAATTAAATTTTTAGACGAGAAAAACGAAAAATATCGAACTAGATGATAAAAAAAAAACATTTTTCCGTAGCTCTTTAATAATACCTGAAACAACAAGCAATGTTAGAAAAACAGCTAATTTGGAATTGAAATACTTCAGAAATCAATCAAGATCAAGAGAAGAAAAATATATACAGCATGTAGCTATGATAATGATTAAAAAACAACCATTAAGCTATATAAAATGATTAAAAGAGTTTCTAATCAATTTTGCAGTTAAAATGCAAAAAAGTGTCTCTTGAATATATCTTTAGAAGTGTTTAGAAGCCCGGAGACTATGGAAAAATAGAGCCAATTTTCATTTTTTCGGCTTCTAATTGCTTTGCTGTGTTAACTTGAACAGGAAACGAGTATCTTTTTATGATATGGAAACATAAACACGACCCTTTTCTTTATAACAAATGGTTTTAATTTGAAGAAGAAAACTGCAAAAAAGGAAACTGATATTTGCTAATCAATAAGTCTGCCTCCTTTGTTCCCTCCGTTCAAAAAATTACCTGGGAAAATTGAAAAAGCAGTTAATTAAGCTAGAAATTTCAAAAATTTCTCTCTACTCAAATTTCAAAGCTGTCTTTTTTATGACGTATCTTTAGCTTTAGTGGTTTACCTTGGCTGAGGGAGAAAGTGGGAGAGCGATACATCCCTTCAAGGCATTCGCTGAATTAGCACCTAGAAAGACCGCCTCTTTCCCCGAGGTTTTATGAACTCACTTTTAGGCACAGAATAACATTGAAAAACGGCAGTAAGTTTTTCATAGAAAAAATTTGAACTCTAGAATACAGCAAAAATTTGACAAAAAAGATTGAGAATTTTCTGTTATGCGGCCAAAAATGATCTTTTTGCTTGTTTGAAAAAAATTCAATGTTTGAATATGATTGGTTGAAAATTGTCACTTCACAAACACGTCATTGAACAGAAGCTCACGTATTTTCTCTGCAGTTTTTGGTCCCATATAAAAGAAAAGCTCTCCCTCGTTGGTACCTAGTAACTAATTTCCACACCTAGAAGAACTAATTCAACGGTTCAGCATAGCATATGTAATTTTTTTATCTAGTAACGAGTCTCCCCATCCGTTTTTTTTTTCATTAAGGGGGAGGAAGGTAAATAGTTAAAGAGATCCATTGAAAGTTATCACCCACCTCTGTCAGTTTGTGTGACGGTACAGGTGCGGTGAGTGTCCCCCCTGTGCCCGACTGGGGCGAGACTGCATTGTAAGAGTGCATTTCCAGAGCACACCTCATGTCAAATCCACCCACTTTACACATCCTGTGTTTAGTCACACTAACATTCATCGAACACAGCACCTGAAAAAGACATTACAAAAATATAAAAGTTTTGATTAGTTTCTGCATTCAGTTAGTTATAGCAACCTTTTTTGCAGAAACTACTCTAGTCGCAATTAATTGTGCTACCCAGGGGCGGATTTAGGGGGGGGGGGGAGGGGTTAGGCGGACGTCCTTCTTCAGGGATTCGACCCCCTGCCGACCCAAAGGGTCCCCCTTTGTACTGTTTTGAGATATCCATTTTTGGTGACGGACTCTAAATTTTTTCTAAAGGCGCCTTCGGCGCCCATATTTACTAATTTTCAATGTCGTTCGAATTACAACTGAAAGTGCTTTAATATGATAGATCACTCGACCCATTCCGATCCATATTTGCGGTACCTAATTTTTTATGGAAAAAAAAGAAAAAAACAAAGCACACCCGAATACAAAGTTCTCCATATTTTTCAAACGGTCGGAACAAAAACACAGAAAACCTGACAAACAGTGATTTTTTTCGGACAAAAAACTCTTAATTAGTTTAACAGTTGAATTAGCAACAAAAGCAAAAGCTGTAATTAATAAGATCATGTTAAGACGCAGAATGAGACAACAATTATTAAACACTGGTAAATTTTGTTCTTTCATAAATTTTATAGCTAAGAGTTCATTCTATCTAATTTGCATTCTAATTCAAATTTAATTATTTGTTTTTACTCTGACAGGCCATATCAAAAGTTGTCATATGAGCTCGCATACCAAAATTTATGATGAAAAAACTGGAGGTTTCAGTGTTTTTTATAAAACTCCGTTACTATGAAAGTTGATTGAATTTTCAAAGAAATTAGTATCACGCATTTGAAAGTTTCCGTAAAAAATATACCTTGTGCACGTAAACTCCACCGTCGTGCAAATATTGCATTCCAGAAGCAATCCCTCTTAGCAAGTGCAGCAATTCCGGAACATCCACCGTGTTTCCTGGTAGCTTCCCATAATTACTACACGATGACGACTCTGATGATTTGCCGCTAGAGGGCGATGTTGCACCATGCTCAACACTGCTTTCTTGTCCACTAGAAGAGAGATTCGAAATTTTGAGATAATCGGTGGAGTTTGATTGGCTGCTGCTTCTATGTTTGAGTTGTGACGTCATTTGGGAGAGTACAATATGGAGAGGACCTAAGTCGGGCTCTTCCATCACACAACAAAGAGGATCGCCTTAAAATGATACTCAAAATTAGTTATTTATATGAAAAATAAAACAAAGTTGACAGTTATAGTTTAGCAATGATCTCATTGAAAATGAAAACTGGAGAGAATTCTGCGTATAAAGGAGAAAATTATAATTCCATATTTTCATTTTTGAATGAAGTTCGCATAGCAGTATCGGATCTTAGCTGCTCGGAGGTTCAAATCCCGCATTGACTTGATCTGATTTTAATGTTTATTTCCTAAATATCCTTCCTCATAAATTAAAGTTTTGTTCTGTTTCAAGTTTTACTTATTCGGTCATATCAGTTTGTTTAGTTTTAAAGGTTTTTATAATAGTAGTGTTTATACAAATTTATACCGTGGATTCTGTCCCATAAGTGTAAAGTCAAGAACTTGATGATTCATCTGCTGTTCTATAATGAGGTGGGAAACAACCCTTTTCAAGTGATCCAAAAATGATCTTTCCCGATTACTAAGTGTATTTTTAGCTCTTATTACAACCTTATACATATTTTATCCATTTTAAGGGCTTTTTTAATCAACGTTGTCGTTACGATATGATTTAGTGAGGAGAGGTGTTAATGAGGATTTGTGTTAAAAAAATTGTTGCTAAATTTAACGTTTTTTTAGGGAGTAACAAAAAAAAATTTGAGCAAAAAAAATAAACATCTTAAAGTTGCTTTGATTTTGTTTTCATGGAAAGTTTGATAAAAAAATTAGGAAAAAAAATCATAATTGCTTCTTTATGAGTCAAGCTTTAAGAAAGTAAACATAGATTCTAAACATTTTTTTTTTCAAAATAAACATCACTATAAGTATTTTTATTGATGCGATTTTTATTTGTAAAACGCTTAAAAACTCGAATTGTAAATGTCATCAAAAAGCAATTATCAAAAGTGGGTGGAAGAAAAATGATTTTGGTAAACAAAAAAATAGTTTCCTTTTTCTAAACCGAAATCTATTTGTCAACCTTTTTAAAAATTTAACAACGGATAATTAAAGGTGAAATTTTAGCGTCCTCCTTTCAAATGTAGAAAAATTGTCTTCGTTGCTGAAAACTGTTTGCTTCCTCCCTCTATTATCAGTTTTCTTTAAAAACTTACAAAAACATTGAATAAATAACGCTTTTAAAATTTTTGTCCAATGAATTTAATTCTTTTGCCATTTTTAAAGGTCAGCTCGTCGCTGAGTTTCGCATGGTTGAAATTTTTGTTTTTAAATCTACATTCGAGAACTCAAACAGAAAACCTGAATCGTGTGACGTGGGAAATTTTATATACAAAACAAATAAAATGCCCAAAAAGAAGAAACAAAATTTAATTTGTGTGCCCATAATAAAAGTATGACGTTAATGTCACAAAATCAGATTCAATTTTTAACAAATAAAGGATCAATTTAGGACGTTAATTTTTTCTCGTCTGTTTTGAAAACACTCCCAAATTTAATTGGTTACATAAAGGTAAAATGGGAAAACTACCTCAGAAAATTAGTGTCTAAGACCAATTTTTAAAGCGAATCAATTATTTTACCTGGAAAAACTGTTAACTGATCAAATCGGGTTCAAAATGGAAGTTTTCACTTTCACCAAGTCTCTTGACTACTTTTCAGCCGAACGTCAAGTTCTTTTTGAAAAGAGGCTCTTTTCAAAATCACCCAATTTAAATAAAACGGAAGAATTTTTAAGTCTATAGAATTGTGAACTAAATTTTGTGCCGAAAAAAATTTGAACCAAATTTTAAGCATTTTTTCGGTGCGGTTGTTTTGCAAAATGATTCATTTAAAAAAAAATCATTTCCGAAAAAGTAATTCTATTTGGATAATCATTAAATTTATATAATTTTATTCGTTTCAAAAATTAGAAAAAAAAACATTTTCGAAATGTCTTTTATTAGACTCTTATATAATTTGGATTCCAAGCTGACAATTTAGAAGAAATTTTCAAGAAACTTTAGAAATGCAGGTTTGTTTTTCAACAATTTTAGAGGATTTTGAAAAAACTCACTTGTAAATGTTACACCATGCATCATCAATACATTCGGATGAGTGAAATTTGACATCGTCATTACTTGCATCGCCAGAATCTTCTGATCATCATCGCTCGCTTTTTCAGTCAACCTCACAATTCGAACTGACTCTGGTTTCGACTCTTGCTTGTCTCCAACTAATAAACTTCCTTTACTTAGGACTAATCCTGGTCCAAATAGACCGTTTAAGTATTCGAAGTGTTGGTTTTGAGTTGTGTTTTGTGATGATTGGGAGTCAATTGTGACAGCACTGCAAGGGACGTCTCTAGCGAATTCATGTAGCATTGAGTCGTATGAGTCATAGTATTGGGAGGCTTCGAGGAAGAGATCGATTCCAGTACTGGTCAGAGGAATATTGCTCATATCTAAAAACAAAGTGATTCACTCATAAATTAAATTGAAGCCTGCGCCTTTTTGTCAGCTATTTCTTGATTTTTGTTCAAGATTGTCACAATTTTATCCTAATTTTTTACAATTAAAAGACAAAAGAGTAGATAAACCTCCACCCTCGAGAAAATCTTAGATCGGCCCCTGGTCGGTTTAATGAGCAAAAACCTCGGTTTAAATTTTGAATTATTTATGTTTGCCTTCAATGACTCATGATGTCATAAAAAAATTTTGCAAACCATTGCAAATTTTTTCAAGCAGATCAAATTAGCTCTGATAAAAAATTGAATCAACTTGAAATTTCAGCAAGGTCTAGTAAACTTCCACGTCCAATTTTTTGACACCTTTTAAATCAACTTCAACAATCTTCAGTGCTATAATAAGAACCCCTCACATTTTTAGATTGACAGGACTCCTCATGTCAGCAAAATGCATTACATTAATGACTTATCAGATCAGTGGAGCGAAAATTAAAAAAATACACGGAAAAATTCAAGAGAGCGGGAAAAGATCAAACTTCCTCGGGCTTTTTAAAATCCTTTTATTTCGGCTTTTTCATCAGATATCGTTTCTTCTTTTTTGCCCAAAGGCCAAAACTTCGAGCCTTCATATGCTTTAATTTTCATCACCGCATTTTCTGCTTTGGGCGTATGATTTTTTTCCATTGCAACTCAGCGTCGGAAATCTAAGCGTATCTATGGGTGATTTTGTTCAAAGAAAATCTAATAACGGCATTACTTTGAACTAAAAAGTGAAATAATGGGAGCGCGGTTTGAAAAACTAATTTTTCAGCTTAACAATGGATAATATCACACTATTATTGGAGCTATCACTAGCGTGAAATTTCCTTTTTCAGTTTAATTTAAACACCCAAAAAAGTAACTTAGCAGCAAACAATGGTTTGAAAAGTACCCCGGGTCAATATGTAAATTTAGTGCTATGGATTCGAATTGTTTAAAGATAAATTTACGAGTGGTCGGGTTACCTTAACTGAGCATTACGTACACCGTTAAGTGCAAATAGGGGACGTTGAAAGGTTGGCAGCGTTTATAGTTTGATAAGCTACGCTCATAAAACTGCCATCCTTACCATAACAAAAAAATCGATGTTACCCAAAAGGCCGCTAGGGGAAAAGAGGAATTAACATAATCAAAGACACCGGAAATAGGAAAAATAAGCACAATACTTTCATGTAAACGCAAACTTATTAAGCAGTATTTTCAAAAATTGCTGATTTTAATACAGCATTTCGACGTCGCAAAAATAAAAATTTATATATAGCAAAAACAATGTTAAATAACAAAATAGTAATTTAAAACTAAATAACAGTTTTTTTGTTAAAAATGGGGAATTTTTTTTCAGGGAAAATTTTTTTCAAAAAACAACAATTTGAACAAGTATAACCGGATACTGTGCAAGTAACACAGAAGGTTCCGACCATAATTTTAAAAATACACTTTTTTTTCAAATTAGTTCAGGTGTGATAAAAGGATCTGAATGAAAAATTACAACTTAGGAATACTCGACAGTCATATTGAAACAGGCAAATTGGACAACAGTTTTTGTAGAAAATTGACTAGAAAAACAAAGAAAAGATTATTAAAAAAGTCAAAAAAGAGTTTTGTGTCTTTTGAATTTTTGATTCTCAAAGAGACACCAAAAAACTCTAAAAAATATTTTTTTTATCAAGTAAAACTAAGTTGTCGCGTCTTAAAAAAAAACAAACAAGCTATTGTAAGCATGCTCGTTCGCTTTCTTTGCTAGAATTTAAAAAATCAAAAATTTTAAACTTGTTTTTCTCGATAGGACAGCTTTTGATATAATGTTTTAAAATTTTGTTCGAATCACATCTAAAGGTCTGCAATATAATACACACTCGACCCATTACGATGATTATTTGTGTTACCTTTTTTTGAGTGGGGAAAAATAAAACACGCCCGAATGAAAAGATCCTCCTCTTGCTGATTAGTCGGAACAAAAAAAAACTGAAGACAACTCAAAACAAAGTTCCTCTCCATTTTCAATGGTAGGAACAGAAAGAAAAAACTAAAATACACCCGAAGACAAAGTTCCTCTCACTACTAAATGGCCAGTACAAGAAAAAACAACTCAAAACTAAGTTCTTCCTCATTTTCAATTATCAGAACAAAAATGAAAGAAAAAAAAGCTTAAACACATCCAAATACAAAGTTTCTCCCCATTTTAAATGGTTGGAACAAAGAAAAAATTAAAAACAGCTCAATACAAAGTTCCTCCTCATTTTCAATGGTCGGAATAAAGGAAAAAACACAACCGAAAACAAAGTTTCTCTCCATTTTCAATGGTCTGAACAAAAAGAAAAAATTAAAACACACCCGAATACAAAGTTCCTCCCCATTTTAAATGGTTGGAACAAAGAAAAAATTAAAAACAGCTCAATACAAAGTTCCTCCTCATTTTCAATGGTCGGAATAAAGGAAAAAACACAACCGAAAACAAAGTTTCTCTCCATTTTCAATGGTCGGAACAAAAACAGTACTCAATCACTGAGCAAGTAGCACAAAACCACACTTGATATACATTTGTTTGAGTGAAAAGCACCCTACGAAATAAATCCCTTTGATCAATTAGTGAAGCGCTCTGGTGAATTGATAACAAATAAAGCATTCTCATTATTCGAAAAAAATTCTACGAGCGCTGCATATGGCGATGCAACTTATTATAAAATCAGCGCATTTTTTTTGGATTCACTATCGAAAAAGTACAAACTTCTCAGGTGGAATAAAGTGTTTAGTCACTGGAAAAATGATTAAATTTTCACCTTGAGTTCCGTTTTTGCTGTACTGATAACCTCTTTTTGCTGCGATGATCGCACTGCCGTAAATATCTCCCATGTGATACTGATTCAAACCAGTCCCTCCCGCTAGCCCCCCACTTGTTGCCCCATAAAAGTACTTCCCAGTATTATTAGCACAGTGAGAGTAAATGGGCGACATGTTTTTCAGGTCCCCACTTTGGTCAAAAACACTGGGCGCTGTGAAACCAGCACACGAAGAGTAGAGAAATTCTTCTCGTTTTTTCTTGTAGTAGCAGAAGACAATAAACAGAACAGTTAGAAGGGCGATGAACACGATTGAGACTGCCCCCACTAGAACTGTTATACCCTGGATTTGGGCTTTGGAGAGGAGGGTTCCTGAAACAAATTTAAAAAATTAACCTTTTTCAAACTTAGGAAAACTGGCTCTTTTCATTTTTTGATATTTTTCCAAAATTAACCAGTCATATTAACGTTTTTTTTTGTCGAGAATTATATTTCAACTACAATCGTTATTTTATTGTTGAAGGGCAGGTCTCGAGTAATAGATTTTAGTATGCACTATGTATAATTTTCAAATCGACAACGCATAATTTGTTTATTTTCCTGGTTTACTGATTTCAAAAAGGAAGATTCGGTTTTTTGTTTCATGTAGAATCATGTTATCATTATTTTTTTATTATTCGAACTATTTAATGGGCTAAATTTGTTCCAATATCAAGTCTGATAGTTTGAAAAAGTAAAGCTGATTCGCTTAACAAGAACTCTCTTATTACGTTCAGCTCATTCCTAATAATGAGAACTTCGTTTGAACAATTGAACTTCAGCAAGTAATAATCTACCCAAACAAAAGAAGAATTTTTTGTCAATTAGAACATGGGAAACTTTGAATCTTAAGCGTCATTAGACTCAAAAATTATATTTCACAAAAACTTCAATTTCTGAAATCTAAACAAAAAACACTGTTTTTTCTACTCAAAAACAGAGAAAAAAAACAATATATCGACTTCACATTTCATTCAAATTAGGTTTTTGTTTATCTTTTTATTCCTTCATGAAACATTTTGGGATAGAGATTTTTTTAGGAAATTTATTCCAATTAGTGCATTTTTGCGTTTGCCTTTTACAATCGAAGAGGAAGCATTTCTCGTTGCTAATTTAAGAGAGGAAACGTGGAATATTTAATCAGTGGATTAAACGGCAGCTATAAACACACAGTCATTTCCTCCCCAGATAAGGAAACTGAGACAACGTAAAGTAGCAATAATTGGGGAGGGGGTAATTATATATAAAAAATAAACAATCTGATTCCTATTTTAAATTATATTTCGCATTTTTTTAAAAGAAGGAGGTGGAAAATGTCAGCTAATGTTCAAAATTTTTCCTCAATTTTTTCAGGGGAGGGGGCTTAAGCTTGATATTTTATGAACTAGACTGATTTTTGTCTATAAAAACAGACTGCTGTCTATTATTTTATCTTGCCGAGCTGATTATTTTCAATCAACATTTTAATTTTC
The DNA here is from genome assembly GCF_963678635.1 of Symsagittifera roscoffensis. Taxonomy (NCBI): domain Eukaryota; kingdom Metazoa; phylum Xenacoelomorpha; order Acoela; family Convolutidae; genus Symsagittifera; species Symsagittifera roscoffensis. Next base: position 41,939,857 of record NC_087069.1, on the reverse strand, counting down.
AGTCAGTCTGTCGATTAAATTAGGAAATCAAAATTTGAATGTCTCCCCCTCCCCCGCGCCATTTGCCTTTCAAATAAAACTCCAACCAAAAAAAATTGAACAAAATTGTGACAATGACATCTGAGATTTTTTACTATTCAGTCGTCAACTCAATTCAACTTCGAATTGAAAAAAAGTTCATTTGAACTTTGAAAATTTGAATATTCATGAACCAAAATATGCTCCTCACATTTTTATGGGAAGATAATTGAAAATGAAAACAGGCAAACACTTGCGAGAAACGACCAAAAAGCAGCTCTATCAAGTGAAATAAAAAAATTAGAAATAAACCTCGAATTAGCAAAACTCGGCTACGTGTAGGATTCTAATCTGCGACCTTGCAATTTTGTCTCACGCACTAAAGCCAAAAAATTGCGAGATACATTGAGTTGGAAAACTTCTGAAATTGAGCCTTTTATCATTAAGCTGCTGTTTGAAACAAATACTTCGCAAACACCAGCAAAAATACGACCGATGACGCTACTGAGGAAAAACTGAATGAGTAAAACTTCGAGTCTACAATTTTTTTTCAGTGACGCACCCCAATTTTGAATCTAAATAAATGTTAAGCTATGCAAGCCAATTATGACGCATTAGCAGCACCAGTCAATTTGAAAAAAAAATTACCAACTAAAATGCCTCAATTTATAGAGCGGACGCATTTTAACTAGTATACGAAAAAGTTCATTAAAAGTATCCTGCCCAGGTTCGAACCCTCTTGTTTTGTTGCTGGTCTCCTTCCCTACATCTACTCTACAGATCCATGATACCTTGAAGCTAGTGCTATTTGTAATATAAGAGCCTGTGTTAATATTCTTAGCATTGGCTATAATTAATTGCTGGTTATTGATCAAATTGAACACCTTCAAAATGAACACATTTTGTCGCATCAAAATTTGCGACTTAGGTTGGGAAAAAAGAGAGTTCATACTATAACACAAGCTTTGCTTGTGTAAAAATGCATCAACTGTGTTAACTTTTACTAATCAAATGTTAAAGCAAATATGACATTATACTGCAACAGCAGCCTATAATTCAAAGTGCCACCAAAAGTAGCGTTTTTGTTGCGACTTAGGTTGGAAGAAAAAGAAGCTTCGCAAGTGTTTTATGGTGAAAACTATTCATTTTAATTTACTATAAAATGTATCATATTTACCTTGAACTGAGCAGACAACTTCTTGTGAGAATGATTTGGGGTCATTTTTGAGTCCCACTTTGTAAATGTACTGCCAATCGGGATTCAGATCTGAAAGATCAAAGGTATGAAAAAAACTGTCAAAACACAGATAAAAAGTGATTCAAATTTTATATTAGATATTGATTTCTTGAATTGTCTATGGAAGCTTGAATTGTTTAAATTGTTTTGATTTTTTTGTAATTAAGTTTCAGATTTCTCGTTTTTATTGGCTTAAAAACTCCTTGTGATTAAAAATACCCTAATAACACCATGACTTTCTCACTTGACGTTTGGAACTTTGTATCATTCGTGTAGAAATCCATGAAACTCCTCGAGTTCTCTGGTCTAATCTGGACCAAATAGGGCGCCACTGCAACCGACTGCCGATTGCGACTGCCGAGGTAGCTCCACGAGAGTTCTCTCGGGGGAGGTTCGGAATCCGATTCTCCGAAGTTTATCGGGTCCCACTCGATTAGTAGTTTGTCATAGCTTTTCACGCATTTTAAAACTCGTACTTTATCTAAAAAAAAGAAATCGTCTTCAAAAATTTGTCTTTAATTTTTAAAAACATTTCAAGTTTAAGAGATCTAAGAATGTTTTTCCAAATGAATGCGAGTAATCAATAACGATTTAAAATCATTTATAAAGACAATTTTTAAAAAAACAACCAATTGGACAAAAGTTGAAACAACAAATTGGACCTAAGTATTTGACAGAAATTATTTTTTGTAGAAATAACTTTTGTATTAGGACAACTTTATAACTTTTCCCTTGACTCACGTGACTTTTTCGTCTTCACTGTGACTTCTATGGATGTCTTTTGGAGGTCAAGGGAGGACACTTGATTGACAGCTGCCACTCTTAATCTGTACACTGTGTTTTCAGACAAACCACTCACCACTGCTGACCTTGAAACACATTTACAAAATTATAATTAATTTTGCAAATGAAAGTTCAAAAAGAGAAAAACTTTTAAGAATGAAATTGCAGATATTTTGACTTAAGCATATGTTCAGGGAGAAAGTGAGGGCTGCGGAGGGGGGGAGGGGCTTTTTTGAAGACATTTAAGCTCTTGGTGACTACTTTTTTCTGACAATTTGAAACATTGCTTAAATGAATACAACACGATATTATTTCAAAAACTTTTTCGATTGAAAAATTTTTGTTCCATTTAAAAGTTTCTGTTCAAAAAAGAAGGTCTCGAATTCATCAGCTGCAAAAAAATTGAGATTCTTCCATTTGGCATCGAGTATTACTGCCCGCACTGACAAAAATGGATTAGGATCGATTTTAGACTGAAAAAAGTACGTTGATTAAATTTAAATCAATTTTAGTATGAAAAAAGTACGTTGATTAATTTTAGATCGATTTTAGTATGAAAAAAGTGTGAAGATAAAACAAAAAAGGTGAAAATTGATTTGGATCGATTTAAAATCGATTTAAAATGATCTTAAATCCCAGCTAAAAGAATTGATCCGAATCGATTTTAAATCAATTTAAATGCATTTTTTCCAGTCTGTTTTTATTTTTGATTTTAAGGGGATTAAAACGGATTTAAATCGATTTTTTTTATTTGAGATTTATCAGTTTTGAAATTTGAATGCATTTATTCATTGCCTATCATTTTTCATTTTACATCCATAGCGTATTGTAGCATAAAAAAGACCAAATAAAAAGACCAAAATATCGATAAAATACTTTGATTTTCTTGCATATTTTGAGTTCAAAAACTGATCTATATTGACCCTTTTCTTGATTCATTTTATAAGTTTTTTCGTGCTTGAAACTGATTATGTGGATAATTTTATTGAATTCTATAACATCTGGCACGAGTGTTTACATTTAAAAATCGAGAATAAAAATTTCCAATAATTTTTCAAAGGGTATGTTTTTTTTCGCATTGTTAGCAAAAAATTTCAACTGAAGGAGAAGGGGGCACATCGACTGCAGGGTCCTTTCCCAATCACATTCTTGTACTCGTTGGGCCCACAGGCTGTCAAATTACTTTGGAATTATTTCCGACACACTAAAAAATCTGTTTTAGTGTGTCGGAAATTCCATCGAAATCGATTTAAATCGATTTTTTAGACACTTAAATCGATTTAAAATTTTCAAAAAGATCGATTTAAATCGATTTAAAATCCATTTAAGTTCGTAAAATGTACATGGTTAATCGATTTCTGTCAGTGCGGGTGGTAGACCAAACTGACCTCTTATCTGAACTGTAGTGCACTCTGGGTCTGAGGTCAACACAGGACACACACGTGACCTCCACTCTGACATTGGGGTCAAATGAGTCCACACTATAGTTCAAAGACACTTCATTTGTCGCGTTTGTCACTTTCCACACCCTGAAATTGCAACTGGTTATAACTATCAATGCAACCAAATTTTTTTTCAGCATTTGAAAGTGTCTTCAAAATACTTTTTGAGGGTACTAAGACTTTATTAACCAGTAAAGCGCAAAAATTTAGAAAACTCTCAGGAAAGTTGAAAAACCTTCGAAGCCTAAAAAACTCAACATTTTCGGAACTTTGTCTAAAAAAATAAGAAAACTGGGTTTTTCTTGAAAGACAGCAGAGCTCGCCTTTTTGTCCCGTTAGGCCTGCGAACATTTTTTCGCTCAAAAAATTTTCTCACCTGGGTGAAAGTGGCATCTTGTAGCAGTTGGGGTCACTGACACTGGCTGGGTTGTGGAAGTAGCCCCGGTTGCATGTGCAAGTGTGAGCCCCACCCCCACTGAAGGAGAACGGGGCACATCGACTGCAGGGTCCTTTCCCAAGAACATTCTTGTACTCGTTGGGCCCACAGGCTGTCAAATTACTTTGGAATTATTGTATGGTTTGTCTTTTGGCTTAGATAGAGGAGCCGATTGCTGTTCAATTGGCGCAAAACATTGCGACTAGAATTATCGCAGCTAACAGCAAAAAAAAATTTAAAAAATAAATAGTAAATAAAGTTGATTTTTCAAAACTTTTGATGTTTGTTTTTATCAGTTGTGAGCAAAATAAAAGCTACATAAGACTGATTGATATCATACACAGGATAGTAATAGTAGAATTTCAACTGACTGCTCTAAAAATAATACGAAAATTTTTTAAGTTAAAGTTTTAATCAAACTGGATGGAAAATCACAATTTATAATATTTTCTATAATTTATACCATTTTCTATTCATTTTATATCTAATTCGAACAGAAGCAAATATTTATTCCTTGAACCGAGCTAAAAACATGACAAGCCACGACCCTTTTTCTTAGTCGCACAATTTCGCCACATCTTTTCTGAGAGACGCAATATTTACATTTTGAAACGAGATTGTCGCAACAAAAGTCGCGTTCATCTTCCGCCCATGAAACAATTTAGAACAAGCTCATTTTATTTTTTTTTGTCTGTTTGAGATCTGACTTTCGAATTCAGTACAAATTTTAATTCATGTTAATTCACTCAGTTGAAAAAATATGAAGTTAAATACACCTTTAGTACTCGCAAATACAATCTTTCTACTTGCACGGTGATTTAAAGCAGAAAAAGTTGTGTATTTATCAGCGGCGCTGCGTAATACTGCAACGAATCATTCATCAAGTGACCATTGACAGTCAAATCGAAAGTAGAAAATCTAATTTGACGCACGCTGTTTAAACTTATCTACAAAACTGATCGCAAATAAATTCAAAAATCAATTTAAACATCTCGTAAATAACGTCAGTAAAAATCGAAGACGATTTGCACCGAAAACGCAGAACTTACGGAAGCATGAAAAAATTGCTTCACATGTTTTTAGAAGAAAAAAGAAAAACAAACTTTGGATAGTTTAAACCGCAACAAACTTTTCAAAGATGTACTCATAGAAAAATCCAAAATTTTGTGGGAGAATTCTGCAAAAAAAACTTTCGGTTTACTTATCGGTTAATTGATCGCTTAATCCTTTTTGACAAAAAACTTCACTTTGTGTGCAAAAGACTTAATTTTTGATAGTAGTAATATCTACTCGATTATATAAATGACCATAAATCTTATTTTACCGTGAGACGGTCACTTTTGGTGTATTTGAATAAAGTTCGAGCTGAAAACTTAAATCCATCTTTATTATCACAGTTTGAGACTTAAACAAGATAAGATTAAATTAAATTTGAGTTGATTTGTAAAAAAAATCAGTACACAAAGAAAAAAATCACATACTTTAAAAAAAATTGATTCACAAAATGTCAAACTCGAGTAAAAACTTTTCAATCAAATAATCGTTTGATGAACTAAAATACAAAAATGAATAAACAGTTGAGTACTTTAAGCTCAAGAACTACTCACCTTTACATTTTTCACTCTCGAAAAAGAATCCTTTCTCGCAAACACAATTTGCCTCTATGAGCGAAAACCAGTTTCCATGTGAACACTTTTTCAATGGCTGGTTTTTTCCATTCAAAACTGAATTTTCCACACATTTTCCCGAATGTCGTTTGCTTTCGGAAGCATACGCGCTTTGGAACCGAACTAAGTTCGCGACTTCGGACAAGCATTTTTCAGCTTTAATTTGAATGCTTTCAACTGTAACGCAAGCTGTTCCTGACGTTAGTTTTAGCCTAATATATCTAAATTTTTCCCGATTGTTGACTGAGTATATTTCACTCAGCGCTGTTCCGAGAGCTGTCGTTTCGGTTTTGGAGAAAAGGGCGACTTCGTTCGGGCTGTGATCAAGTTGTCCGATGAGTTCAATTTTGAGTTCTTCGGAGCAATCGGATTTGGAACTTAACACGTTTTCGTCGCAAGATGAAATGCTGAATCTAAAATCAAAACGAACATCACACTTCAAGTCCATCATTTTTTTAAACTCAGAAACGTACGTTTTTAATAAAAACGTCATTTTATGCCATTTTTGAGCGCTTGATTAAATTGAACTGAAATTTTGACCCAGATAATTTCTATTATTGTTCCGACTTTCGATACGAAAGTAACGGAATATTTGTGCTCGGGGTGGTTTTTTTCTTAGTTAAGGTTTTTCTAAGTATTTTTCAAGGTTTCTCTCAAATACTTTTCTATTACTTAAAAACATAATTGTTTTTTTTCTCTATCTTTCATTCATGCATGATTCGTCTTTTTTAGTATAAACATTCATTATTGAGTTAAAAACAAACGTAAATTCTAATTCCGCAGTTTAACATAAAATATTGAATTTCAATTTTTGGAGAATTAATTGGAATTTTAACTCCTTTTGTGAGTTCGAATTTCTGGGAGAAAATATCGATTACTTCCGTTGCCTCGCTCAAAAATTCGTATTCAAAGAAAATTGATCTTTTATTTTATAATTAGGAGCAAATAAACCTAAGTTTCGCGTAATAAATGAATTTAAAAATGCGAAGTTAATCAATTTAGAAAACATCACCAAAAACAAATTTCGTCATCAAAAATTATCTTAAGAAAAAAGAAAATAACAAGTAATAATTTTTGCATTCAAATTAACTTTTTGAGAACAATTCATTTTAAAATATCACTAAAATTTCTCGCCAGCATATATTACCAAATGAAAATACCTTTTTGCAGTTATGCATAGAAAAATTCAAGGAAATTAATTCAACCCAGAGTACAGCGTAACTAAAATTTCTGTTTACAATTTTTTTTTTTAAACAAAATTACGAAAAGCGAAGAAAAAGTATATATATTTTTTCCAAATTACGCATGAAATATAAACGAAGGAATTTTAACCCGTAGTATTTTTAAGTAAAATTAAGTACCTCATTCAATTCAGGGCTGGAAAATGTGCCCTTCTGGGAATTTTAACAGGGCTAATATCATAATGCACTAATAGTGTAATTGATAATTTAAGCTTACTTTTCCAAATTGAAACCGGACTATATTGTGACATATTTTACGATGCTTAATGTAACAAGAGACTAATTTGAAAATTGATCTGACCGAAGCTTGTTCCGCCTTGTGGAAAAAACTCTTTGATTTTCACCTGGGGCGGGGGAAAGAAGTTATAGGTGCAAAATGTAAGAGTAGCTACTCGAGATAATTTGCAATTAGGGCTAATTCGAAACGACACGCTACACGCACTTATGTATATTTCTACACGGCTCAATTTCAGATATTGATAGGAAAAAGAAATATCACTTTCATCAAATAAATGATCAAAAATAGTTTTTTAAAATAAGAAGTACGAACTCTCATATTAGAATCAGGACAAAAATATGCTGAATATGAACAAAAAAATTTAAAAATTTTGTTCTCCTTTATGAAATTCTCGTAAAAAGCAAATCTGCATAGATTTTCAAATTATCTAGTGGGGTGGCGGTTGAAAGTAGCCTGAAATAATTCGGATAAAATGGCGTGATGCCAAGTTTTTATGACTGACAACAAGCCTTAATTGATTTTTTGCCTAAAATATTTCTTTATATACTCCGGATTTGAACACGGATTTGAAAAATATGTCTTGAACTCAATTTGTATTTTTACCACGTTTTTAGACCACAGTTTTTTTAAGCATATTAACTCGCAAAATGGAAAAATCAACTCGCAAAATTGGAAAATCAACTCGCAAAATTGGAAAAATCAACTTGCAAAAATGGAAAAATCAACTCACTTGAGAGAGAGCAAAAACTCATCCAAGTCATCTGGAAGTCTCACAGGTGTGGAGATCACTTCCCTGTTAGCTCCCAGATCAGGTGAAGGGATGGACCCACTGCCTGGGTTGGCAGCTAGAGTTGGATTTCCACAGACACGCAGTTGAGTCATCATGGGTTCGAAACACCACTGCGAACAGAAAAGGGAAATTTACAAAGGGATTAATGGTGGATTTTGTAAGCTAAAAGAGCCCTCGTGGTAGCTGGGTCAGATATAATTTAAATAGAAACAAGGATCTGGCAACAGAAGCAGTTTAAGTTACGAAAAAAAAATAATTTTAAAAAAAATCAAAAAATATTAATTAAAATTTTGAATTTTCTCAAAAATTAATTTTCGTTTTAGGGATGGGACGTTGATAATCCGTAGAAAATTAATTTGGTTCAAACCTAGATCTAGTTTGAAAAAAAAAGATTTTAAAGTTGCCGGAATACAATGACGCATGTTTCAAGTATATAATATGCCCTTCATAAATTGAACTCTCTACATATCTTAACCTTCCCTAACTTAACCACGGGGTAATTTGATACCAACACAATTCCAAATACAAGTATATAGCTATTGTGCTTCTATTTCTGTAGATGAAGGGGGAATTAGAATCTATAATCAATTAGTGAAGTGGTACAAATCAGGTTACTGGAGCATCGAACCCATCTACTAGCAAGTTTAGCTTTTTTTGTAAAATAATAATACGACGGGTTAAATATAGATGTGATTACACTTCTTAGAAAAGTACGCTGGTACTTATTTGGGTTAGGTAATATACTCATTATATGATCATGAAAAGTCTTCAATTTGGCGAAATATAAGTGTGAATTTCAGTTTTTTAATGCTAATAAAATTCTGAGCAGATGAAATAGTTTGAGCATGCATAAAAACGTCCGTGTTTATACTCAATTCTTCATAATTTGTACAAAAACTTGAAATAACTTGAAAATAATCATGTCGGACATTATGTTTTTCAACATATATTCACTATTTAGTCTAGTGGGAAATACTTATCCCTACTTTTCCATTGGTGTCCGGCGAATTCCCACATCTCGGAGTAGATGGGAAGCTGGAACCGTCTAACGTCTTCAAGATTTCTGAAACGAAAAAAAATTAACATTAAAGGCCAATAAAAGCTAATAAACGAAAACTACAAATTAATACCTTCGCCGATATTCGTTACGTTACTTTAATTTGAAAATTGCATAAAATAACTTTGGATGCAGGGGCAGATTTCGACCATTGGCACCAACATATAGTAATTTTGCAGGGGAGCGCGCGCCGAAAAAAAGCAAATTTTAAATCAAAGTTTTAAAATTGCTAAAAAACGGCATTTTGACCTGTTTTTTTTTCAAAAATTTAAACTTTATCAATATAGGATATTTAACAGAGTTCTGGGAGCGCTCAAAAAACCAAATCGGTCAACCTAAAAAAAGGTCGAAAAAATTTACCAAAAAATTTTGAAAATCCGCCACCCTATCACTGCTCGAGAAAATCCTAGATCCGTCCCTTTTTGAAAGAACTTCACAATAAAAATTGCACTTAATGTGACTGACTTTCCATTAACTATAATTGCAGCTAACTTAATTTTCTTTGCACATTTACTCATTTAAGTTGAAAATATTGCCTCAAGTTTGCTTGCAGATAAAACATTTTTTAATATCCTTTTGATTACATAACTTGCAAACATGGTGTTTGCTGTTTGAATCACGTTTTATTAAATATCACTTAAAAAGATCGTTTACTCTAAAAGAAGGAAACAACCTGTGAACACGTTTAAATTTCATCCTCCCATCATGTTTGATCAGTCCCAAATGGTCAAAAAAACTGACAAAATGTGCCAAAATTAAGAAAAGATGGTTACATAAATTTTATAAACGATATTAGAAATGACCGAAAACGGAAACTGAAGCAACTCAGACATGCCATTTACTTTAGAATTTTTCAGAATTTTAGAAAAACTTCAGAATTAATCAGAATTGTTGATTTTTTTGAACATAGCAATTCGATGAGCGTTTTTAGAACGGTTTTTTAAAAATCAAATCTAAAGGCGCCAATATATACTAATTTAGACGGGTAGCGCTCATCGAAAAACGCAACTTTGATCAAAACTTTTCAAAAATTGCCTAAGAACGCCTATTTTGCCCTGTTTTTTTTTTAATTTGGCTGCGGCGTAGTAAATGTCGTCAAAGTACAGTCTTTATAAGGATTTGGGAGAGCTCAGAAAATCAATTTGATCGACCTAAAAAAATTGAGTTTTCGAAATTTTTTTACAATCAGCCCTCCATTCGAGAAAATCCATGATCCAACCCTGTGTGAAATACAGGTTTTAGTATAATAATTTTTTCAAAAAATATACCGGGGAGTTGCAAAAAAAATTGAATTTTTTTGTTGCGTATTTGATAAAATTTCCACCTAAAACTGCTCGTGCGACGCAAAATATACAAAAAGAAAAAAAAACAGAACTGTAATTTTAGTTCTCCTTTTTGATAGTCAGAACAAAGGTGTCCCTTTAATTGATACTCGCAATATTTTATCGCTCATTTTTCAGTTGTCAAGAACTAACAGGCGTTTTGAAAGTGTTGTTTTTCAACTGAGCAGCGAAGAAAAGACAAGGTTGTTTTATTATTAGGCGTAATCTTTTAAACCTTTTACGACCACGTCCTAATCTTCCATAATGACATATTCCAACGGGGATTTTTTACTGAAGGGCCGAAAACAAATGCACGGTTAAGCACGCTCTCATTGTTTTCTGACAGTTGTCGAGCAAATCTCTTTCGGACAAAAAGCATTTTTGCAGACCATTTAGAAAGCCAATTTTATTCCTCTGATTCAACAAGTTCAACGAGAAAAGATATAGCAAAAATGACTTGAGTAACAATTAAGATACATTTTTTAAATTTGCGAAGATTTATTTTGTCACTTTCATAATTTTGAATATTTTTGGGTTCAAAATAAAAATCATCATCACAATTCGAAGAACAAATGAACATTTTTTATCTCAAGGCGCCTGTCTGAGAGTGGTTGAAAAAAGATTTTTCGGCCTGTACTAAAAATACAAGACCATTTTTTGATTTTGATGATTGAAAGGCGTGAAGATTTAAAAGCAACAATTTCTGGTTTTCTTTGCGGGTGACATGTTATTGTTGATGCAAAGGTTAACAATTCGGGATCAAATATTTCAAATAAAAAGTACTTCTCACAACCTTCTTTTAATGAAAAGAGAATTTCTTAGATTAAATATAAAACATGGCTTACAAAGTTAAGATGTAACGAGTTAATTTGTCAAAGGAACTCATTTTTTTTCAAAATTTCAGTCACAAAAGCGTCTTAAAAAATGAATGGAAACTGAATCTAAGGCGTACGTTTTTTTTTTTTTACTAATTAACCGATTACTCAGAAAAGTTTTGTTTTGGGTTCGACAAGCCCTCGTTACCCACCCAAATATCACAATGGCATATAGAAAACGACCATTTAAAATAACCGCAATTAGCTTTTATATTATTCAAAAACTGCATTACTGTTTTTGAAAAAGACAATGAAATGATAGCTATATATTAGTTTAAAAAAAGAGTAAATTTTTGTGCCTAATTTACGATCAGCATTTATTCTGCAACTATTTGGGATCGTTTGATATTCAATTTTAACTTTTAAATAGCTATCATATAATCCTAACATGGTAAAATACATTTGATACTCCCATTTCGCTGAAAAAATGATGGTTAGATCGTTTTCATACCATGCAAAGCTTACAGGTAGCAATATAGCGGAAGGGTAATCTAATTAACAGGTAACAATTGCCCAATCAACGTGTTTGGCTTTCAAACACCAACTTACATTCTGGCACAGTATTAACTAGAAGAAAGCTCGACAGGCTTCGAGTAACAAAAACAAAAAAAGGACTCAGCTCCTAAGTTTAATTACAGGCTCTTATCTGTATTTTTGGACTAGAAAGATTATAATTAGATAAGAAGTTTTTAAAAAATATATTTTCTCGACTTAAACAAGCCTTTTTGATCAAAAACTTACAGAATTTTTTTCATGTTTAATCTTTCACTGTGGATTGAATATGTGTGCTAGTTTTGGCTTAGGTTAATTGGATGGTCGTAACACAATCATCAGGGGAACAAGTCCAATAAAAAGTTAAAATAGGATGGTTTTAAAATAGCAGTTTTCAAAATATTGAGCTGATGATTTCTGGTTAAATAGGTTTATATTCGGATCAATCAGCGACCTGCGGTGATTTAGAATATTTATGAGAGGCCGAAATTGACCCCTTTGGCTATATTTTTTGAACCCTATTGAAAACCCTAATTGCGACCTTAGTGTTAAATTAATCTCTTACCCAAAAAATTTAAAGCTATCCTTTTTGACCTGAAGAAATTTCTGAACTTAGCAAAGCGACACCGGTTGTGGGAAAAAACATCACAGATTAATTGATGCAGAAGTGACTGAATTAGCTCAGAATGATAGAAAAACCTATGAACCAAAAATTTGATTTTTTTTTGGAAATTTTTTTTCTCGAAATGGTTCTTTTTTTTTTTTTTGTTTTTAGAGATGAAACTTTCCATACGTTTTTTGGCAATTAAACAATATTTTGAAACATTGCTTTGGATCCGAATCGCGACTAAAAGGGTTTGAAGATGCGCTGATGAAGTTATCACGCTTGATCAATGTTTACGATCTTCGTTTTAGATGACTTAAATGCCGTGAAAAAATTCTCTAAGCTAAACATGGTTCCACTATTAGGAGAGAAAGCTCGAGCAAAATTTAGTTATTATGCTACAAAACGGACTTATTCAAAATTTCTATTTTTATTCAAGCTAAATTACATTGAAGCTGCTTAAAAACTTTTGTACTCATTCAAAAATTTTGAAAAAACATTAAATTATTCAGCTTTAATGTGGAAATTAGGCGCATAACTTTCGTAGGAAATCAAGTATTTTTTTTGTTCAGATATTTTTGGTCACAGTTGAACCGTCACAAAAAAAAGAGGGAAGCGAGGTGTGAAAACTTCTGATGGAGTTGAAATCAACGCCCTCTTCCGGTTGCTCATCCTCGCCCCCTTTGCTCTAACAAGAGAACAGGTGGAAATGAAGGTCAATATGATTAATGAGAAGCAGATCGGAAACAAAAGCGCTGTGATCAATTTCAACTGCTTCTTGGTTCATGTATCGTAGAAATAAAATTTACAAAAAAAAATGCTATATATGTCGAATGTATTTTTGGTAGAAAAAATTACTAAAAATGGGAACATGTGAACAAAAAAGATAGTTATCCCTAATGACATAACCTGTTGGTATGTATAGTTTTCGCACTGATAACAACTATAAATACTATCTATTTTTTAGGTAACGTATCACTATCATGGATCCCAAAAAATCTTCATAACATTTTGTGGAAAATTTTAACCAAAAAATCTTGTTTTTTTTTGGGCGCGCTCTCCCCCTCAAAAATAGTATATATTGGCGCCAAAGGCGCCTTTGGAAAGGTTTAAAGGTCAGTCAGCCAAAAATGGATATATCAAAACAGTTCAAAGGGGGAACCCTTTGGGTCGGCAGGTGGTCGAATCCCTAAGGGGGGCGTCCCCCCTAAATCCGCTACTGAAGCTATATATACATACGATCGGAACATGTATAATAATTGGGTCTGATCTTGAACTTACCTTCCGGATAAACCAGGGTTGCAAATAGCAGAACCTCGATGAAAGCAACCAACTTAGAAGTCAACATATTGAAACAAAGGTAGTTAGATAAAGGCAACTATGTAACTTCTTCGGGTGAAATTGATGTCGAAAATGGGTTAAATATATTTGCAATGAGAGAGGGTGTTTGTATTGCAGATGGTGAGTAATCTTAATGAAAGAAACTAATCAATTTGAACTAAAGAAGGAGGTTTTTGCAATTATTGCAAACCAATCAAGAAGTTATTGCAAACCACTCAAAGATATATTTTTCAGATTCTATTCTGTTTTTGCAAATATTTTTTTACAAAATATATCGAAATTTGTTTTTTTTTATATGAAGAAAAAATAATTCAAAGTATGGATAACCCAATTTTCAATTGATGGTTAGATTTTTAGGTGTAATCAAGCTTTTTTTACTCTAACGTGAATGATGAAGAAATAAAGTGATTGACAGTTAGCAAATTGAAAAAAAAATCGACGAGTGTTGGCTTGCTTTATTTACTTGTTCAAGCTGAATTTAGGGATGAACAGCAATTTGGTTTGGCTGATTGGGCTCATAAATAAATAACTTCACCAAAGGTGTAAAAGTGGCAAAATTGTAATAAAAGTTGCTGAAAGATATAAATAATATAAAAATTTTCATAAATAGTATGAAAATATATCAAATAATATTCTGTCTAAGTGCAGCTGTATTCTAAAATGCTGTTCACCTTTAGACCAATCAGAAAAAGCGGTGAACTAAAAAAATAGAAAAAAGTGAAGAATTATTTCAAATGCTTATAAAACTCATATTGGTAAATAAACACAACAAACGAAATGAATATGATTGATTCGGGATTTAATTTTCTCCTGTTTAACATCAAAAACATCAAAATATTTTTTTGCAGCAAAAAAAAAATAAATTGATACAGCTTTTAATTTTTTTTTCACGCTCAAAAAGGTTAATGATGAGACAAAATTAATAAAAAAAGATGAACAAAACAAACAGTAGCCGTGTTAATCAGATTCCATAGGGATCGATTTTAGATAATACTTTGAAAAGTGAAAAAGTATTTAAATTTTATTCACGCTACAGGGGCGGGTTCCAAGTTGAAATGATTTTCAACTGAATATATGTTGCAGCACACTAAATAATACGGGCACTAAAAGTTGGTTTGTTAACAAAAGAAAATGGACAAAAACAAAGGAAAATGACAAAAATTAAAAGAAAATGTTTAACTCTTCCAAGTTGTAATATAACAAAGAAAAAACCAGGGATTAATTCGTTATTTGATATGTTTTAATTGAAATTCGATTATCGGAGCTTTGCAGCCATTTTGGGAAAAATAGACCTGGATTTTTGTTATTTTAACTCCATATTTTGATAAAAAGGTTAAGTTATCAAAACATCATAAGCAGAAACATAAATTTCCTCAGACTATCAGTGGGTACAAAAATGTAGGAATCAAGACAATGTATCATTTTACTGAGACACAAAAGCTTTTACATATGGTTGATCATTACGTTTCCCAAGAAACAACAAATACAGTTAGTGTGTTTGATTAAAACAACAAACAAACAAAGAAATAATCAAGCGTTATTTCATATTCGGATATTTAAGCACTTCTTTGGGAAGAACAACAAAAGTCCGAGTCTGAGCATCTAATTTGAAAATTGTATTATCGTATCCGCTCCGACCATTGTTTATGAATTCAAAGGCGATTGTTTGGAGATGAAACCGTGGACCATTTAAACTGACTCCCCGTGGACCATTATTGTAATAGGTTTGTACAATAAATGTAATTTTTCACGAGTTGTTCACGCTATAGAAGACCCAAAATTTCTTTATGGCGGCCGGATGCCTACGTTTGAAGATGTACCGAAATTCGATACCCAAAACGTCCCAAATGGGGTTTGGAATATCTAAAAGGGGGCATCTGCCCTCCTTTTCTCGCTGAATTCGCCCAAGGGCTTTTGATGTGGGAAGGTGCTTTCAAAATAAACATATCAAAAATCATTGACAACCCTTTTCTTTTTCCTCATTGGTTTGGAGCTGTGATTTTAGGAGACTGGAAAATGGAGTCTGGAAGTTTTTCCACGACTTAGCTAACTGTTCTGGCCAGAAAGGTGGGAAGAGCTTCGGATGCTGGATGGTTTTGCACATGCTAAATTGGATAAAACGAGCTGTGTATGATATAATCGAGCCCTAATCAAAAACACTTGAAAAAACCTCATTTTCTAAAAAAACTCAAGTCATATAGCCAAAATTGCTTTTTTCCGAAAATCTATCAAGCCTAAATTTATACTTTTATTGCTTTTATTTTTTTTGCTCACGGCAGGGGCGGATCTAGGATTTTTTTCTAAGTCGACCAAGTTGACTTTTCGAGCTCTCCCAAAGCACTGTTTTGTCCTTATTTTAGCCAAATTTTCTGAGCCGCAGGCGAAATTTTGAAAAAACAGGCCAAAAATAGCGTTTTTAGGCACATTTTGGAAAATTTTGACCAAAACATTGCGTTTTTTCGGCGCGCGCTCCCTCCTAAAAATTAGTATATAATGGCGCCACAGGCGCCTTTTGAAAATTTTTAGGGTCCATCACCAAAAATGGATATCTCAAAATAGTACAAAGAGGGACTCTTTGGGTCGGCAGGTGGTCGAATCCCTGAGTTTGTTTTTATCAATTCTTTGGAAAATTAATTATAATCCAAATAAATTAAACTGAAATGGAATTTTTGTTCCGATCAATTCAAAAACGAGAAGGAGTTTTGTATTCGGATGTATTTTGGTTTTTTCTTTTTTTTGTTTTCCCGCAAAGTCAGCTAACACAAATAATTATAAGAGAGAGTTCAGTGATATATAATTTTAAAGCCTATCCAGTCGTGATTTAAACAAAACTTTGTAATAAGTTTCAGAAAAATTTCCAGATTGTAAGAAAAATTGGTTTGAATTTTTTTGATTTTTCGTCTAATTATTTCGCGTGAGCGAGCAGGCTTACAATATTTTGTTTAACTATCTTAAAAGCATTCAATTGCTAAACTTAAGCAACAAAAACGTAGTTTTAGTCGCCAAAAAGCTATAGTTTAGCGCATTTTTTAAACAAAAACGCCAAAAATTCAAAAAAAACTGCAATAAACGTTGAAATTTTTTTTGAAAATCTTTTGGATTTTTTTAGTCATTTTTTATCAAAAGTATTTTGCAGTTTGCTTTTTTCACTATGAGTGTCGAATATGCCTAAGCTCTGGTTTTTCGCTCATATCCTTTTCTCACACCATGCAGAAGAAAATTACAATTTTTTGAATTTTTTTTTTATGATTATGGTCGGAATATTGTGCTAGCTGCACATTAACCGGCTATCCTTTTTTCCGATTTGCTTTTGTTTTGTATCAAGCAAATGTTCACCGATTTCCCCTTTACACCCCTTCAATGTTTCAATGTTTGCCCCCTTACTGCTGAACGTTAACCCTTTTGTCGCTTACCCCTGCAACCTCCCACCAGAACCAACACCCCCAATGCATTATAATTCGTACAAGCGTTTCGACAAATTTTTGAGTCAAATTATTGAAAATGCAACTCCAATTCCCCCGAAGTATCTAAATAAACTTAAAAAAAAGGTTGAAAGCAACTTTATTGTGTAGCATTAAATGAGTAAAATCAAAACTGCGCAGAAAAAAGTGAATTGAACAACAGATAACCAACTTTAGTTAAAAACGTGTAAACGACTCTGTGTGCATTGAAACTTGCATCTTAAAAAAGAGGAAAAAAATCAGTTGTAATGGAGGTTTCTTGACTTTATATATGAAAGTGGAAAAATCATTTAAAAATGATTTGCAACGGATTTTAATGCTTCATTAGATATTGAAAAAATAATCTATTTTTAATTGATGGTAATCGACTTTTTAAAAATCAAACTTCATCGATATTCAATCTTAAAATTCCAGTGCGTGTTTTTGAAAAATGTTGGGAAAAAACTTACGTTTGAAGTAATTGTTTCTCCTCAGCAAATCAATAATCATCAGAAAAAAAAAACGTCGGAAAGGATCAATCAATCAAATGATACAACATCAAAATTTAATCAAGTTTTTATTTGAAAAGAAATCTTGCATTATAGGTTATTAGAGCAGAGCAATCATCTGAGAATAAAAATTGATAATTTTTTTCTGTAAAATGGTAACAAATTCTAATTTGTTTGAAAACGATCCACAATTTTTACTGACTTTTTTTGTTGTGCTTTTTTCTATTATTCTTAAACCTCCGTTTTTGAAACGAAAAGCAAGCGCAATCGAATTTAAACCTTGCCATTTCTATTAATTTTTCAGATTCATTTTTAGTCAAAACCTTCTCAAATTTTGTAGTTAGTTGAAAAGTGTTTTTGGAACGCTGCAAAAAATATTGATTAGTTTTATTAGTTTTTAAAATTGCAGTTTCGCGAGACTTTTGGTACTGCCAGTTAAGGTGCCCTATACTCAGACCTCGCTTTTTTGCTATAGAACAAATAAAAGCGATTAACAAAATAGTTTTCAACGAAAAAAATCATCGGCCCTATACAATTCAGAAGTCACATGCGCACATCTAAAAGTTAACCTTTAAAGTCCGATGCATAAGCTCTTTTTACTTCGGTGCGTCGAAATATTTTGACTTCAATTTCTGAGTACTTGATCCTGATTTTCTACAAGAATTAATTGAAACATATTTACTCGGTATGCTTTTGGCTGTGGAGGGGCGTAAAAAAGTTCCAAAATGAGTTTTGAGCGCTATTTAGCTATCACTAATGCTTCAGTCTATGGAACGTTCAGAATTTTTATGGAATGTTCATTATTTGGCAGTACTTCAAGATAGCCATTTTGGCTAATTGGTCTTTAAAGGTTTTAAGGGTGCCTTGATGCAAAAAGACGTTATTTTAAATAAGTGTCTTCGTATAAACAACCCTGAATCTTCAAAAGTCTATGGAACGTTCAGGATTTTTTTAACATTCATCAATTGGAGCATTTTCACGACAACCATTTTGCCTAACTAGTCTGTAAAACTTTTAAAGGCGCCTTCACGCCAACATACCTTGTTTTAAAAAAGTCTCTTTCTTATAAACTAATGAAGCTTTTCATCAAGCCGATTTAAAAGTTGGAAATGTGGACGACATACAGATCATAGAAATCTGTTTGGTAATTTACAGTGTTTTTACTACTAATATGGCCTAGAATGACAGCCCGTAGAATTTATTCAATCTCATTGAACACGAGGCATAATTCTGCGCACAGCTGAAGGAAACTCTTACTCACTATTAATTTGGTACATCGTTTTTACAGCGCCAATCGATTTTAGTTCCGATTTTTTTTTGTTTTTTTTTGTTCCGAAATGAAGAAAAACTTGTGCTCAGGCGTTTTTTTTTCTCCAGACAAATTTTGAACTTTTTACCATCATTTTTGAAGCAACTTAAATAAATCGAAAGGTAATGTTGTTTTGATTTAAAAAAATTCATCATATATTTTGAGGGGTGGTAGGTCAATATATCAATGTATCAGTAAACCGAAAACTGTCGCACCAGATCAGTAAACCAAAACTTCATGATTCAATTACGTAATCACATCAGCTAAAAACTGAGATTTTTACAGTATGACAATTTTGTTCATCAAAACAAAAATTGAATCAAAAACTGAAACAAAGTTCCCATGAGTCCCGTAGTTTTAAAATTTTTGTTCTAGCTCAGAGTTAAATTATTCTATGAAACTTTACTTCCGCATTTAATCTAATTATTACGTAATTCGGTTTACTGATGTGGTAATTTACAGTCACATCGGTTTACTGTACGCACCCCGTTATTAGGGTCTAAAGATTGCCAATTTGACCAGTGGCAATGGGATAATTAACGCGCCGTATATTTTGTGCTAATAACGCGCAAGCGAAAATTTTATCCGTCTAAGAAATTGTTCTAGATTGATATGAGTATGCTTTTTGGTCTATTTATTAATTCATTATATGCAAAATATATCACTTTGTACTTTACATAGCGTGAGCGGGTTGATTTTCAAAAACTTTTACTCAAAAGTTTTTGAATAGCTTTCGGTCTTTTGAAAATTTTCTTTAACTTTTCAAGCAAACAGTACTCCATAGACCTTCAAATGCAGTCGGAACCCTCTTGGCTTCACCCTGATACGAGTAGTCTTGTTTTGAATATCAGTGATGCTTATTGTCACGTATATATCTCATGATGCCAGCACTTTTAAAAAAGACTTTTCTCGAAACACTCAGTAAACACAAACTGTTGTCGAAAAAGCAAAGTTTTCAGCTAAATTTTACCAAGCTGCCTTTTCGGTCAGAAAATTACCTGTGGCGCATCTGTTATAAAAAATCTGTTTTTTCTTAGTTTTTCGAAACTTGAGCCAACCTTCGTAAGTGTTAATGCGGAGAATGTAGGCGCTGATTTATGTGATATCAATTTCAATTTTGTTTCAGTCTCTTTGGTCAAATTCAAATCAAATCCGTCAATTCAGTTTTTTTTGCGATTTCAAATTTTGTTAGGGTCCGTGAAACTAATCAAAAATGATTGTCAAAAAAATTGAATTAAAGTTTCTGATTTGAATTAGGTCTTTATACACGTTACCAAACAAATGCAATTTAGTTCTTTGCCGAACAATTGCGAGTTGGTTAAAGCTATCAATTTACTTATCAGTCCATTTACAGAAATCTTCTTGTAGATAAAAATCTGTTTCTTTCAATATGTTAATTTTTTCTTTGGACGAGCATTATATTTGTTAATAAATCATAACCATAACCGTGATTATCCCTCGTATCTGATGTCAAATGTGGAAGTTTTAAAAAAATATTAATACGGATGTCAGCATGATTTGATGTGATAATGACCGCAGATGGCATAGATTTTTCCCTCTGTCGTCAAAGTCGAGAACATTCCCGTCCTTTTCTAAATTGTTTGCAGATCCGTTACTTTGTATATTGCCTCCAGGTGGATCCTCGATTGCTTCATCCCCTAAATATAATCAATCTAAGAAACTTAGTATTTTCGTTCATTTTTTTTCTAGCCGAATACGGAAACTTAATGTTGAAATAGCTCTTTTCAAAATGGAATACTGCATTGCATGCGCCAAAAAACTTTGTTTTTTATAACTAAACAAAAACGAAAAAAAAAACGGATCAAAGATTTCCTCGAGGTGGAATTCAGTTAAACTGATTTTCCTGAACACCATACAGACACTGTCGTGCCAAAAAATCAATCTGATTTGTTTAACTGTTTAATATGTCAAACTAGTAGATATTATTAGTAGATATTGGCGCTATGAACGATATCCCGAAAAAACTAGAATAGAATTGCACCAAATAAGAACCATTTGTTTGTCAATATCTCAACTTTCTGAGGGGTTTGGGGAAAACCTTAATCCGCTTTCTGAGCCCGAAAAGATTTTTTTTTCAACAACTTGCCATATTATTTTGCGGCTTATTCAAAAATCAAAACTAGCCAACTGACAGTTGGAAAAGAAACATGAACGCAAAGAAATAGAAAAACTGAATTGTTTTTTTTTTTGAAAAATCTCAACCAAGAAAAAAAAAGAAAAAATAGATAGCCATAAGCTTTGAACTTCTAGAACAAGTTAAGAATGACAATTTTCTCATGTAAATAACTCAATTTGAGAAAAATGGATCAATAATTAAAAATTTTTTTCGCTGGGAAATCTGATACTTAAATACCCTTTTTATAATTAGAAATCAACACGTTTTGCTGTTGGATAGTGGAGTTTGCCTTCCTTTCATCAAATGAAACCAATTGAACTTGAAAAAAAAAAATCAAAAATCAAACCGCGAAAAACCAAAACTCAGCGTGAACACATTTTGAGACAAAACAGAAAAAGTTTTCCTGATAACAAAACAGAAAAAGTCACCAAAACCTATATAAGAACGCACCACGTCCATAACTGTTAACCACCGTTTCAGTAATGTAGTTCTTTGACCCGTACTAACAAAAAATAGATTGCAATCAATTTAATACAAATACGATGGCTAAGACTAGGAAAATTGGTTTGAATCCATTTGAAACTATTTTGTTTTTCTCAAAAACACATCAAGAAAAATTAGTATTCAATCGAGTTTACGTCGATTTAGAATCTTTTGTAAATCAGTTCTTAATTATTTTGTAGCTTTTTTGGAATTACTTTTATACCGATCTTAGAAACATTAAAATTGCTTTAAATAGATTAAAATTGAATTTTTTTTCCAGTTTTTTTGCATGTTTTACACAGCTTTTTATCAGATTTTATCGATAATCGAACAACATAAAAATTTGAAAAAAAATCTAACACATGCTTTTCGCGATAATTTCTTGCCTGAAACAAACTATGACTATAATAAAACGAGCTTGCAATTGAGGACAAAACGTTTTTGCGATTAGGCGGTTCAACAACATGTCAATTTCATTTGTTGCCACACTTCATTGGTTTGTTTGTCAACTTGGAAATTTCCACACAGTCTAGTCTCGTCGTTTATAATACATTCGTACCAAAAACAGTTAAACTTCAGTTCGGTTATTCCAAGAGCACCAAAATCGACTCTTTGAGGCAAACTTCCGAGGACAAACTTATCAACCATAAAGTTAATCATAAAGATAATCACGTGGTAAAATATGAGCCCCTTGGCCGGCATCGACTCTTGCAATGTAGAGCATTAAATTCGGATGAAACTTGTGATCGAACTCTGATATGGGATCTCTCTAACTATCCCCCTTCTATGGTACCGAATAAAGAGTTTCCACCCATTTAAAGACTATTTTATTCACCGAAAAAACGCATGTAATTTCTAGCCAGTGGCACAACATCAGTTTTTCAAGAAAAAAAAGATACAGCTCCTTTGCTTGTCCTTTACCGTGCTGATAAATCGGCCAAACCTTGTTAACAACATTCAAACTTTGTACCTCTTAACAAATTCTCTGCTTTGGTAATAGAGAGGAAAGATTTAAAGAGATCCCTGATAAGATTGGGTATGTAAATGCTTGTTGTATCTTGACTGGTCATTTCAGAAAAGAGGACTAAATCTGGAGTCGCTCCTCCGTCTGTTAGCCTGAACTCTCGGACAAAATATATTATCCCAAATCAAGCTGCCAACTGGTTTACACCAACTTTTATGAGCGACTGCTTATTAGCAAACCAGGCTCAAAATTCCAAAAATATAAGAATCTTTTCAGCGACATTAAAACTCAAGACCAAAATTATTGAATTTTTTCAACGAAAAACTTCTCTCCTCGGTTTTTTCAATTTCGTTAGTGCAATTTTGAATTTTTGATTTCTGTTGTTGTTTCATCGACTTTGAGATTAAACTTATCTCGAGTCACCGAAACTACAGCACTCCTTGTATCAGTTCATATATACTAAGTTATACAGTTACTTCTGTAATTTGGCCCTAATCACGGGCAAAGAAGATACCATTATGATATTACAACGGAGAGCATTAGTGCAATGAAGAGCCATTATAGAGACTGGAATTTCCGTGCTTGCTTGGTGGTACAAAATTGAGCATGTCTCGCATTGGATCGTGTTTATCTTACGCTTCTGTTCGCACTACCACAGAGGTAGTTACTAGTGCTTTTCGTTTTATGGTTCGTTTTATTGGTTCAAAGACGTTGGGTATTTTCAAAAACTAGCAAGCAATGGAGAGTGACCAGGCGTCGTACGAGGCTGCTCTTGCAGAGGATCGTTCAAGTCGGAAACTTATCAAATATTTAAAATCTGTTAGAAAAAGGCAAGATCGATAATTAAGATTTTTGTCTCTGGGAAATCTGATACTTAAATACCCTTTTTATAATTAGAAATCAACACGTTTTGCTGTTGGATAGTGGAGTTTGCCTTCCTTTCATCAAATGAAACCAATTGAACTTGAAAAAAAAAAATCAAAAATCAAACCGCGAAAAACCAAAACTCAGCGTGAGACAAAACAGAAAAAGTTTTCCTGATAACAAAACAGAAAAAGTCACCAAAACCTATATAAGAACGCACCACGTCCATAACTGTTAACCACCGTTTCAGTAATGTAGTTCTTTGACCCGTACTAACAAAAAATAGATTGCAATCAATTTAATACAAATACGATGGCTAAGACTAGGAAAATTGGTTTGAATCCATTTGAAATTAATTTTGATTTTCTCAAAAATACATCAAGAAAAATTAGTTTTCAATCGAGTTTATATCGATTTAGAATCTTTTGTAAATTAGTTCTAAATTATTTTGTAGCTTTTTTGAAATTACTTTTATACGGATTTTAGAAACATTAAAATTGATTTGAATAGATTAAAATTGATTTTTTCCCTGTTTTGTATAATTTTTTTTGCATGTTTTACACAGCTTTTTATCAGATTTTATCGATAATCGAACAATAAAAAAGTTGAAAAAAAATCTAGCATATGCTTTTCGCGATAATGTTTTGCCTGAAACAAACTATGACTATAACAAAACGATCTTGCAATTGAGGACAAAACGTTTTTGTGACTAGGTGGTTCAACAACATGTCAATTTCATTTGTTGCCACACTTCATTGGTTTGTTTGTCAACTTGGAATTTTCCACACAGTCTAGTCTCGTCGTTTATAATACATTCGTACCAAAACCAGTTAAAATTCAGTTCGGTCATTCCAAGAGCACCAAAGTCGACTCTTGGAGGCAAACTTCCGATGACAAATTTATCAAACTTGCTTACCCCATAAAGATAATCACGTGGTAAAATATGAGCCCCTTGGCCGGCGTCGACTCTTGCAATGTAGAGCATTAAATTCAGATGAAACTTGTGATCGAACTCTGATATGGTATCTCTTTAACTATCCCCCTTCTATGGTATCTAATAAAGAGTTTCCACCCATTTAAAAAATATTTTATTCAACCGAAAAAGCGCATGTAATTTCTAGCCAATGTCACAACATCAGTTTTTCAAGAAAAAAAAAGATACAGCTCCTTTGCTTCTCCTTTCCCATGCGGACAAATCTGCCAAACCTTGTTAAGCACATTCGGACTTTGTACCTCTTAACAAATCCTCTGCTTTGGCAATAGAGGGGAAAAATTTAAAGAGATCCCTGATAAGATTGGGTATGTTAATGCTTTTGTTGTATCTTGACTGGTCATTTCAGAAAAGAGGACTAAATCTGGAGTCCCTCACCCGTCTGTTAGCCTGAACTCTCAGACAAGACGTGTTATCACAAATCAAGCTGCCAACTACTTTACACCAACTTTTTATGAGCAACTGCTTATTAGCAAACCAGGCTCAAAACTCCAAAAACATAAGAATCCTTTCAGCGACAGTGAAACTCAAGAACATAATTATTGAATTTTTTCAACGAAAAACTCCTCTCCTCGGTTTTTCCAATTTCGTTAATGCAATTTTGAATTTTTGATTTCTGTTGTTGTTTCATCGACTTTGAGATTAAACTTATCACGAGTCACCGAAACTACAGCACTCCTTGTATCAGTTCATATATACTTAGTTTTCTAGTTACTTCTGTAATTTGGCCATAATAACGGGCAAAAAAGATACCATTATAATATTACAACAAAGAGCATTATTGCAATGAAGAGCAATTATAGAGGCTGGAATTTTCGTGCTTGCTTGGTGGTACAAAATTGAGCATGTCTCGCATTGGATCGTGTTTACCTTACGCTTTTGTTCGCACTACCACAGAGGTACTTACTAGTGCTTTTCGTTTTATGGTTCGTTTTATTGGTTCAAAGACGTTGTGTATTTTCAAAAACTAGCAAGCAATGGAGAGTGACCAAGCGTCGTACGAGGCTGCTCTTGCAGAGGATCATTCAAGTCGGAAACTTATCAAATGATTCAAATCTGTTAGAAAAAGGCAAGATCAATAAATAAGATTTTTTTTCGCTGGGAAATCTGATACTTAAAAACCCTTTTTATAATTAAAAATCAACACGTTTTGCTGTTGGATAGTGGAGTTTGCCTTTCTTTCATCAAATGAAATCAATTGAACTTGAAAAAAATCAAAAATCAAACACCGAAAAACCAAAACTCAGCTTGAACACATTTAGATACGTTTTCCTGATATTAAAACAGAAAAAATCACCAAAACCTATATAAGAACGCACCACGTCCATATGTGTTAACCACCGAGATTTCAGTGATGTAGTTCTTTGACCCGTACTAACAAAAAATGGATTGCAATCGATTTAATACAAATACGATGGCAAAGACTTAGAAAATTGGTTTGAATCGATTAAAAATTATTTTTGTTTTTCTCTAAATTACATCAAGAAAAATTATTTTCAATCGAGTTTATATCGATTTAGAATCTTTTATAAATCAGTTCTAAGTTACTTTGTAGCTTTTTGAATTACTTTTGCAAGGATTTTAGAAACATTAAAATTGATTTAAAAGGATTAAATTTGATTTTATCAAGTTTTTTTTATAATTTTTTTTGCATGTTTTATACAGCTTTTTATCAGATTTTATCGATAACCGAACAAGAGAAAGTTGAAAAAAGTCTAACATATGCTTTTCGCGATAATGTTTTGCCTGAAAAAAACTATGACTATAATAAAACGATCTTGCAGTTGAGGACAAAACGTTTTTTGACTAGGTGGTTCAACAACATGTCAATTTCAACGACAACAGATAAGCGCAAAAAATATCAAAATGTTTTTTTAAAAGTATTGAATCGTGATCGACTTGAAAATAATGAAATTATGAAAACAAAACGGGATATTTTTGGTGTGATTAATTTTTTAGTGTGTTTTTTTTGAGACACGCACACGCTATTTTAAGTACATAGTGTTATTTTAAGCATAAAATAACGTTATATTTAGAGCAACTAGCATGTGTCAATTCAATTTGAAATGATTTTTAAGCCGGATTAAAACGCGGCTCGAGTGCCGATAACACGAAGTATATCACGCGTTGAATATCCCAATTGGTCAAAATAGCAATTTTCAAACTTTCTTAATTTCGTGAAACAATTACACAAATAAATTATATTTCTTA
The DNA here is from genome assembly GCF_963678635.1 of Symsagittifera roscoffensis. Taxonomy (NCBI): domain Eukaryota; kingdom Metazoa; phylum Xenacoelomorpha; order Acoela; family Convolutidae; genus Symsagittifera; species Symsagittifera roscoffensis. Next base: position 41,913,406 of record NC_087069.1, on the reverse strand, counting down.
GAATGAGCTCGGGACATCAATTGTTTTAAGATGATAAGCCAAAACTTTGTCACAAATGGCTAGTTAAAAAGTCGAAACTTAACTAAAAAGCGTTTCCGGTTGTTTGCACCTCTTATTCGAGAACGTAATTTACCTACAATCAGCAATCGATTTGAGTTTTACGTGCACAGTTTTCAACTCTAGTCTGAAAAAAACGGTGAAAAAATGCCCGTTGTTCATTAACGTATGAAAAATTTTTACTGAACTGATTTGCTGAATGTTAGTTTTTGAAAATATTTTTTGAAAATTGAGATAACCTGGTGACTTTATTGGATCGAGAAGGTTAGTGGGTCCTTCTTCAGATTGTTTCGACCCAACTTTAGATTCTCTCAGCTGAAATTTGGCAGTTCCGTTTTTATAACAGGATTGAGCAACTTGGTGTTTTGTATCACATATGACATAACCGGCAAAATCATCTGCAAACTGTTGATCCGACACTCCATCATACATTCGAGGGCAATCATAAGTACACTTAACCACCTGAAGATTTTTTGGTTCATCTTTATTTTCACAGCGCTGGATTACTCTGTCTTTTTTAGAATGTAAGCCATAAAACTGCAGAAAACATAATTGACAGATTCTTGAATTTTTGATTTGATGACATTTCATTTGTTGCCACACTTCATTGGTTTGTTTGTCAACTTGGAAATTGCCACACAGTTTAGTCTCGTCGTTTATAATACATTCGTACCAAAACCAGTTAAATTTCAGTTCGGTTATTCCAAGAGCTCCAAAGTCGACTCTTTGAGGCAAACTTCCGAGGACAAATTTATCAAACTTGCTTACTCCATAAAGATAATCACGTGGTAAAATATGAGCCCCTTGGCCGGCGTCGACTCTTGCAATGTAGAGCATTAAATTCGGATGAAACTTGTGATCGAACTCTGATATGGGATCTCTTTAACTATCCCCCTTCTATGGTACCTAATAAAGAGTTTCCACCCATTTAAAGACTATTTTATTCAACCGAAAAAGCGCATGTAATTTCTAGCCAGTGTCACAACATCAGTTTTTCAAGAAAAAAAAGATACAGCTCCTTTGCTTGTCCTTTCCCGTGCGGATAAATCGGCCAAACCTTGTTAAGCACATTCGAACTTTGTACCTCTTAAAAAATCCTCTGCTTTGGCAATAGAGAGGCAACATTTAAAGAGATCCCTGATAAGATTGGGTATGTAAATACTTTTGTTGTATCTTGACTGGTCGTTTCAGAAAAGAGGACTAAATCTGGCGTCCCTCCTCCGTCTGTTAGCCTGAACTCTCGGACAAGATATATTATCACAAATCAAGCTGCCAACTGGTTTACACCAACTTATTAGCAAACCAGGCTCAAAACTCCAAAAACTTAAGATTTTGTTGAGCGACATGACACTAAAGAATAAAATTATTGGATTTTTTCAACGAAAAACTACTCTCCTCGGTTTTTCCAATTTCATTAGTGCAATTTTGAATGTTTGATTTCTGTTGTTAGTAGTATTGTATCGTGTCCCGGATCCTAAAGGGGGGGGGGGGGGGGGGTCCTTCCTAAGGGGGGGGGGGGTCCTCACGTAAAGCAAAATCCTAGAAAAGGGGTCCTTAAATATTTGGAGGACCCTCATCCTAGGATTTTGTGAACGAAAGAAATTTTCCACCCAAAAAGCAGAAGACCCCCTACTTAGGATCTTGCCAAGTTTAGCTTAACAACAAGGGTCACGCTACAAAATTCTTTCTAATTCCAAATTTTGGGGTCCTAATTATTGGTCCTGGTTAATTATATGAATCATATTAATTGTTATATTTGTTTCGGCCAAATGAACTTTCGACCTAGTTGAAATTGGTTAGTGAAAGTGGAATTGACTTTTATGGTATATAATAAAAATTCGCCGGCGATTTTGGCAGCGTAGCTCAACTGTTGACAGCAGTAAGCTAATTCCTTAACTTGACCTATATTTTATGGTGAAAAGGCACTAAATTGAAATTACTCTCCAAAGGCGGCGGCCGTTTCTGGGCAAAATATACCAAATGATAAATTTGTCAAATTTTGAAATAAGAAAAATGAAATTAGAGGGAACTTGGTGTACTGAAGATATTGATAATGAACATTTACAATTAAGAGTGTTTTCAACCGCAGAAAAAAACTCATTTTTCAAATTTAGTAATGAACGCTACGTCGTCTTCCTCGAAAGGGCAAAGGAAATTTCAAAGAAAGAATACGAGTTAATTTTCAAAGAACAATTTTATTTGAGTGAGCTTCAACAAATCTCTTGGTGCATTTCTACAAAACAAAAGTATGGTACTGTGAGCGATTTGAATATTGCTGATTATGAAAACGTATTCGACTATTCCTTTGACTTTAACTCAATATGGGTTGATAAAGACTTGGAGAGAAAAATCCGTCTATGTTTCAACAAGCTATCAAAATACAAAAAACATCCGGGTGTTTATTTAATTATTTACCACCGTTATCTTAATGAGTCTAAATGGTATCTACAAGGTCACTTTTATTTCTACTGGCTTGAAATTCAGCAGGTTGGAGAGGTTTTGGAAAAAAATAAACAATGAAATTGCAAAAAAAGCAGAGTAACTCCTATTGATTTAAAAATAATTCACGAAATTTATACGTCTTCGAAACAAACTTATCCTGATAATTTTAACCAACGCAACTATTTTCTAGCTGCATGTTCTCTGTTTTTTGTTAGTTCTGATAACCTTAACTACGACATTTTAATTAAATTGAGACCTTTTGGTGGCTTGATTGGTATTGATAACTCTTCCTTGGACAAATACTTCAAAAATTCGAAAATTTTACGATTGCACGCTATTTTGCACGATGCGGCCGGATTTATACACGAATTTTATCAACAGGGTCCCACGTACTGTTACATGTTCCCCTGGAACTGTGACAACAGCTTATTGGAACATTTGAGTGGAATAGCGTTCTGCCTTTTCATTAAGTTGAAAAAACCAGAAATTTATCTTTACTAGAATGCTAGGCGAGAGATCAGTTGTGCTTGACGTGGAAGGCTTTCGTTCCAAGAAAAACGCCTTTGTGGTTAAAGAATTAGCAATAACAACTTCAGACTACAGCGACCGACTCATTTTTTTTAAGTCCAGTGAATTTCAAATACCACCAAAGCTCGAACAAAAAGCTTACAACTGGTTAACGAATTATTTACACGGTCTCCATTGGGAAAACGGTGATTACCTTTACGTAAACGTGAATCAAATACTTCAGAGTTTTGTGTTGAGAAATCCCAGTGCCGTTTTTTACGCTAAAGGAAAAGAAAAGACAGAATGTTTGGCCAAGTACTTGGACCGAAAGGTTGAAAACCTAGATGATTTGGGCTGTCCTCGGGTTGAAAACTTATTTTTCAAAAATTATCTAAGTTGCATTAGACATATACCTCATTACAACTCCAGGAATCATTGTGCCCTGAAAAAAAGCAAGGTTTTTTATGATTGGTTGAAAAATGAACAACAGCGAGAGATCAGCGAAACTGGAGACATACCTATCACCAAATTCAATGCTTTGTGCGTGGATGACTCCAGAGGGTGATATTAAAATTTCATTAACAAGAATAGAGCGTAATGATTGCAGCGGCCAAATTGTACAGAGGAAGGAGCAAATAATAATTTCCGAAGAAGAGTTGTCTACCTTAAAGAGATTTTTTCCAGTTATTGATCAATTTGTTTACTTCCAGAGATTCAAGTTTATCAGAAATGTTAGCCAGCAAGCGAGGAGTATATCTTCCCGAACTAGTTTTAGTACCCAATTGTCAACCAGGAGTTCAGATGGATCTAAACAGCAGTGAATTGCCAGATGAGATTAAGAGGATAGTGAAAGAGGATACTGTGAAGAAAATAATGTACTATGAAAAAACTGCAAATGTCCCAGCAAATTTTGTTCTAGAACTGCATGACATAAATGATAGAGACTTCACACGTTATGAAATTTTGTACTGTTCATAATACTAATTCAATTTATTGTTTTTTTACAAGCTTCATTTACAGTGAGAAAAAGTCTAACACAGTCTGTAGAAAAAATCAGATCTCAAATGTCAGACACAGCAACTGCAGTAGATGAACCTGACGCGACATTAGCAACAGAGTTTGTTTATAACGAGACAAACAGTGAAAAATAATCATGGAAGTTTTGTAACAATGTAACTTTGCCAAGGTCTGAAGTAGTTTTTGTTGCGCAAATGGTAGTAATTCTAATTTTATTAACTTTCTGCATTCTCAAACTTTCTGTCACTAAATTAAGTTGCGAAGAAACTTCAGTTTGGTTTCCGATTTAATCCGGATTGGTTGGTTATGTATTACCAAATCCGAGGATATGAATAAAAGGAGTGATACTTCGACAAGAGTTTTCATGGCGATAGTGGGACCCTCAGGATCCGGGAAAACTGAGTTAATTTTCAAAATTTTGATGGGAAATACTTTTTACCCTAAATTTGGAACCGTTCTAAATCTTTACAAAAAGATACAACCTGCATTCTCAGAAAAAGTGTCTTCTCACGAAGTAAATGTGAAGTTCATGAAATTCAACGGATTCGAATCTTGAAATTTAGAAAATGTTCTTCTAGTTTTCGATGATTCATGTGAAGACCTCTATAATGACAAGGAGTTTGTTAGATTAGCGACAGCAGGTAGACATAGAGGGATAGATGTAATATATGTTAAGCATAAGTTGTTTCAACAAAGTCGATGGTCGCGTACGATTGATTTGAATACTTCACACATCATTCTGTTCAAATCGCCTCGTGACGTTCAGCAACTAGATCTTTTAGGAAGACAATTGAATGTATCAAAATTTTTGAGAAGCTGTTACGAATTAGCTACCCGAGACTCTTTTGGACATCTTCTAATCGACTTGGACCCCCGCACATCAGATTGTTTGAGATATTGTTCAAATATCATACGGCCTGGGCCAACAGTTTTTTATTTACCCTTATCTAAAGCAGAAACTACTCCAATCACAAATGAAAAAGAAAAACGTATCTACTCTGCGGCATATGGAACAACTGAAACCTGACCAATTAAGACGATTAATTAGAAAAACTTCCAATCGCGAGATCATAACACTGATTTGTGAATGTTTGCTCAATGTAGTCAATGGAAACGTACCCGTTAAAATCGCAAATATCGAACAATTTGAGACAGCATACAAATACTTAATCACTCCAAAAACTAGTGTTGTCAAAAAACGTGCGCTTATACTGAGTAAAGAAGGTTTTCATTTAGTGCGGCAAATACTTTATTTTTGTTACAAGTACCTCACAACTTAATCATGACTGCTGAAGAATTCGTTCTAATTCCGAAACACTTATATATAAAAGAGCAGCCACATGCTGCACGTGTTCTTCACAATAATGCTATTAAAGATAAAAACGCTCAACTATCCTACCTTAACCGGCTTAGACCCCAATTACCTCCTCAAACTAGTAAGACTACTGCAACGAAGGGAACATTTACGGAAAATGCTGCTGAGCCCCAACAAGAACAGCTTGAACTGTTAACGGACGATGAAGAAGTAAAGGTCGAACGTGATAAAGATGAAATATTAGAAGAGAAAAACGAATGTCAGACCGAAAGTAATTTGGGACAGTTACAGGTTTTAGAGGGAAAAAAATATATTAGAGGAAAAACCATACTTGAAATCATAAAAAAATCAGAAAGAGTAACCATAAACCATGACAATGAGGTGATATATGTGAATAAAGTACCAAAACGATTTAAAGCTGCAATATTTTTAGACGACATACAACAACCAACAAAAAAACTACATAACCCGGCGTTCATTATCATTTTAACTGCTCTCAACTTGAATGAAAAGCTGGTAATAAATCGAAATGACAAACACGCGGTTCAGTCAGCGTCTTTTAACGCTCAAGAGAAACGAGAACCCGGGCCCTCAAGAACACGCGCAACATCCCCCGCTTGGCAGGGAAGAAGTAGTCCAAACCTTAAGAGAAGTAAAAAACAAAAAAGAAAAAGCCTTAGCGACAATAGAAAAACCCGAAAACAAAAACGTGAAAAAGAGTCAGAAGAAGGCTCTGACTCGTACGGAACGCCCTATAACGATTCAGATTCTCCAACGTCAGAAAAGACGAAGGCGAAAACAAAACAATGGGAAAATTACCAAGATTGAAGAAAAATTGTTGAAAACAAAATACAGTGACAAAGGTCCCGCGTTATTTGGTAGTGTGAACAACTTGATAAAAGCAACCAATTTGTCGCAAAATAAAGTTAAACATTTCCCTCATACTGAACCTGCTTACACGAAACATCGAACTGTGATCCGAAAACGCCGCGACTCAAGGTCATAGTTTACGATATCGACGAAATCTGGTCATTAGATCTGGCCTTTGTTGATAAACTTGCCCAGTACAACCATGATGTTAAGTATCTGCTTGTTTCAGCTGACTGCATGTGCCGCTATCTCACAGTGCAACCCTTGAAAATAAAGTATGCTACTACAATAGCAGAAGCGTTCAAACTAATGATAACGACAAAACAACCGAAAAAAGTATGGGTGGACAAGGGCACAGAGTTTAAAGGGTCCTTCGAAGCATTATGTAAAAAGAAAGGCATAAAAACATATAGCACAGAGAGCAAGAAAAAGTCTGCATTCGCTGAGAGAAATATCCGTTCCTTGAAAAACCTTATTTATAAGTACTTGGAGGATAAATGGACTTACTCATACATTGACAAATTGCAAGATTTTGTCAATGCAATTAATTCGACAACAAATCGTGTCACAAATCTTGCACCAAACAAAGTAACTAAAAATGAACGTTCCTCGCCTGATTTCATTGAGAGCAGAACAGTCATTGAAATTAGTTCGACGTCCAAAGTTTTATGTTGGTGATTATGTTAGACTTGCCAAAGTAGACATACCTTTTCGCAAGGGTTACGAACAATCGTTCACCGATGAAGTGTTTGAAGTTTTTGAAATACCAACACGAAATCCCCCAACAAACAATTTGATTGATTCTAACAGAGAACCGATTGAGGGAAAATTTTACGAGTCTGAACTAATTCGCGTTCTGGAGAAGGAGAAATCGTAAGCAATCAAGACTGCGGGCACTTCCAGCCTTTTCACCCACAACGATCCCCCTTCCTTCACAATTACCCTAGTTTTCATCTACAGCAATGAACGTTTTTAAAGATAACACTCTGGCAAACTTTAAAAATCTACTGAGTGAAGGAATAAATGTGCAAGGTGAATGGCAAGTAGCAATTACAGAAATTACCTTCCCCACTCAGATAAACAACGTAACTGACAACAACATTGTGTACCACAAAAAGGATCGGGTTATAGCAAGCATGAAAGTTGAGAAAGACAAGATCTCCAGGCCTTACCTTGGAGAAACAGCGAAACTAACAAAAGGAGGGTATACGAGCATTGAACAAATACTGGATGAGATTCGTCGAAAAACAGAATTAGAGAAATTGGATTACGTAATAGATCCAATAACCAAACATCTTTCATTGTGGCTGCATTATTGGGAAGGTATAACATTTTCAAGCCCGCAAATTCCTAGTCTACTTGGATTCAAAGGCGTCAGAGATGGAACTGGTTATCATATAGGTTACAAACAAGGAAGCTCGAAACATAGCACATTCACTACCCAAGATCTTGTTGCTGACTATCCTGTTGATGTATGTGCTGGTACTCAGCTTATGTTTATTTACCTGGACATAATTCATTATCAAATAGTAGGAGACACAAAAGCACCCCTTTTACGAGTCATTGATACAAATCGTCGAGTGAAAAAAGGTTACGCATGTACAATTGAACCGAATCATCGTAAAGTGTTTAGTTATTTGGATTTCAAAAAACTTTGGCCAACAATATCTCTAATATTTCTGTGAACTTGCGCACAGAAACTGGAGGACTTGTTCCTTTCGCTGGAGGGGGAAAAGTTGTTCTGACTTTGAAATTTCAAAAGTTTAGCGATTGATCAATACGGATTCATATTACCACAACCAAGCAAACCTACCACATTTCTCGGGTGCATTATAGACAACGAGGCAGTGGCTTCGGTGCATTAGCCTTAGGAATAAGAAGAGTGGCACTTCCATTGGCTCGAAAGTTTGTGATACCAGTAGCAAAAAAGATCGGAAAAGAACTACTTCTTCAGGCAGCTCCAGAACTGACAGAAATTGCAACAAAAAGAAAAAGCCCGAAGCAGGAACTCAAAAGCACGATCAGAAAAACCATCAGAAAGCAAGTAGGAGGAGGAAGTAGATCTTAAAAAAGTCATCTAAAAAAAGAACAACGGTGGTGAAACGAAAAACAAGACGCGTCATTCCCACAAAACGAACTGCACAGAGAAGTCGCTCCGATTTCTTTACAAGGGTTAAAAATGATTTCGAATTTAATCCCGAGTGGAACAACTCACAGCACGCTGGACTTATTTGAAAAACCGCCTTTACTTGTCACTTTTGAAAACGCATTCAACCAAAAAATCGGACCTTCCTACTCTCCTGATGGTCCTATGCTCGAGTTTGAAAAACTTGGCGACAGAAATAATTTCATCGATCTTCAACGTACTCGTTTGGAAATAGTTGCACGAATTGTTCGAAACAATAGAACCGTGCTTCGAACACATGCTACAGAAGCAGCAAATAGAGATACACCGCATTTTGTTAACAATCCTTTATCTTCATTATTTTCTGAGTGTACACTGTCGCTGAAGGGTGAGATAATATCAACTACCAACGCTAATTTTGCCCATAAAAGCTTTGAGACCGAGTTTTCATACGTTAATGATGCCAAGAAGACATGGTTGGCTTTCAAGGTTATTATTATGAAGAAAACCCATCAGCTATTGACGGTAATGGAAGGAGAGCTGAGGATGCTACGGAGCGTAAAGGTCTCGTTGCGGCCTGGAACGAGCTGAAGCTATTTGGTAAAATTGCTTGCGACTTCTTATCGTGTGACAAGCACCTACTTAGCGGTGTAACAATCAGATTGTCTCTTAGACGTTCTCCTAACGATTTTGTTGTCATACCTGAAGATGCAGCTAAACACTGCAAGGTTCAAATAATCGAAGCTTATGTCAGAACGATGACTGTGACTGACTATGTTCTCTCATCAAAAGAAAAAACTTTGTTGAAGAACCAAGAACCCGGCAATTTACAATTACATCGAAGTAGTACCAAAAACGTTTCTCGCAACTACAGGAGTACAAAGCTGATGACAAGAGGATGTTTTCGCAAAAGAACCTGTTCGAAGAATGATACTAGCAATGAGTATAAACGAAGCACATTTGGGTACTAATAGGACAAACCCTTTTCATTACCAGAAGTTTGGGTTGAATGAGATCATTGTGTACAGAAGCGGCCTACCCATTGCCGGAACTCCCATCTCAACGTCAGGCAATAAAATAATTTATTACATTACGCTTGAGGCTCTTGATTTTGTTTTGAACACTAGTCATGGAATCAGTCTCGCTAACTATGATAATCATTATATTATGGCTTTTGATCTCACGTCTACTCAGGAGGCTTCACACGATTTCCTTCATCCTGAATTGACCAATTATGTAGGTACCGGTCTGTGCACTATTTCAGTGGAACTCAAATTTGACGCAGGTCTCGCTAATACCGTCGAGTTATTATTTACGGGAGAGCGTGCATCGATAGTTTATGTGCTTCAGATAGAAAAATTACCAAAAACACTCTTATGACCTAAGCTAGACATGGATAATCGTCAAATAATGGAACTTGTTAACCGTTGTAAACATTTGAATTATCGCTTTAGAGGTATTTTTCCGGCAGATTTTCCATGCTCTCCAAAACTGAAAAACGATAATACGTTCATGATTATGAATGCGTCACCCTCGGATCAACCTGGAACCCACTGGTTGCTTTTTGCTCAAGCTGGAGGACAGATATTCTTTGCAGATCCTATAGGTAAAAGATTATATGATTATCCCCTCGTGTACAAGAATATGCGACGTACAATTCACGAGGCAAATCAACTACTGATGAAAAAACCAATACAATCAGCTGATTCAGTGTTATGCGGACTTTGTATTTATGTTGCTCATGTTATAATTACAAATAGATTTCCAATAGGTTTCAAACTTAATGATCATGATTTGATAAGATTTGCTAAACATATGCTATTCTAAACTACTTTATTGATGTTTTTGTAAAATTAATAAACTCATTTTTTAAAATTCATTCTTATCAACAGATTTTCTTTTTCTACAAGTTTAAGTTAACCACGAAAAGTTTCATATCAAGTCCTTCGAAATATTAAGGCATGGTCATTTGGTTTAGCGGACAATAGCTAACCCGGCGTTGCTCGTCGCTACGCTCCTCGGGAACGCCTACCGCTTGTGTAGTAATTTTTTTTTGATATACAAGAGAGCGAAAGCAAACCAATATTTAAAACTTGAATTTCTTCTCCATGATAAATTTCACAAACAAAGTGTTTCACAAAGTGTTTCACAAACAATTTCCATACAACCATACCCACTTAGAATTATGTGAATTATTCTAGAAAACTCAGCAGCATTTTCACCATTTAAAATATTAGTAAAGCGTTCAATTGTTACGTTACTAATCATGCCAGTTTGAGTTTGAACAGATTTAGTCTGCGAGCCGAAGCAAACTTGAGGCAATCGTCTGCGAACTGGAACACCACTAACATCTAGGTTGTTGATGGAGTTATAATTCACAGCTATTTTCAGTTTTTCCATCAGAGGGCCAGAATATTGATAGTTGGAGCAACCCAAAATTAAATATTTGAATGTAGAGAGAAGACAAGGGACAACGAAGGCTTTTGAAGTCATCTTGTTTAGTAAATCGGTAGACTCTTTTGTGAATTCGACCAGCACATGATAATGTTTTTAGTTGTCAATCGAATGATTGGAAAAATCCAATTTATTCGAATGGGAGGATATTGCAAAATTTGCTTTTGAAGCGAAGCCTGAGAAGTTGGGTTCATCAATCAGGATGAAAAATTTGTAATTTTTACGGAACTGTTTGAAATAATCAGGGGATTGCTCATACATTGCTTCAACCATTGCTTTGAAGTTTCAATAGAATAACGAGTTAATAATGTTACACAACCCGACAGTTATCATCGTTTTCACATTCGCATTCCTTTTCAGAGCATGAAGATTTTTTTAGATTTGTTTCGCTTTTTTTTCGAAGTTTTTCAGTCACGTCGCAATTTTTTGCTTTCGTCAATCTTTTGATTTTTGTATAATTGTCCGTCAAGGACTCAAATTCACTTCGTCTTTTTTGTACAATTTGTTAGTTATGTAGGTACCGGTCTGTGCGAATGTTTTTGCACCGACTCTAACTAAACGTTTATCAATCGAAGATATATCCCTAAAATCATCGAAATAGTCAACATCCGTTCCATGAGAAGCCTACATTATAAATGAATAACAACCAACTGGTTTTTAGTGTGGAACGTTGAAGAATGGCTGATCACAGTATACGAGACAGATCATGCGCTCCCAAAGTATAAATTTGGGTGATAACTTTTACGAGCACCTTAAGCCATATTGATAAAACTTAATCACCAAGGATATAATTTCTTTAACGATCAACCACTTTTTATTTGGGTATTTAGTTACTTTTTCCCCCGGCTATACTCTAAAAATCTTCTAGTGTTTTTTATTGTGACGGTTAATTTAATGACTGCTATGAATCATGGTAACGATTTTTTAACAGCATGACAAAGAATGTCTGGCAAACTATCATGAAAACTTGAACTTGAGTGCTTTCGCCCGTAGCCACTATAATAAAGCTATCACATAAATCTAAAAAATCGGGTTTTCACATTCATTCTTAACATGAATTCAGGCGTCATGCGTAAAAGAATGAAAAAAATTTGATAGCCTCGCCTAAAAAGTTATTAGCTTTGACCTAATTGAACCATGCCACCCCTTTCCTGATCTCATTCTCATATATGAACTTTTCATACTTTTCATTCTCTCAATTTCATTTCGGTAGTTCAGTCATTTTATTTTAACAAAACTTTGAACATCTTCAAGTCATGACTAGTCCTTTACAAATAATCTCAGTGTCTGATCGAGAAAGAACAACTATCTACCAAACATACACGAGAGAGTCGATTGCAGTCATCCATCAACAGAAAGAGAGAGTCTCTCTGTCTACAGCAAGTCCGTTCAATGACTTGGCTCATCGAAAAAACGACGGGAATCAAAACGAGGAATGGACTACAAAAAGTCATATCATGCTACCGAACTACTTCCTTGATCACATCGATCTAATTCGACAGAATCGAAAACGAATGTACGAGAGTTGCACGATTCACGAGAGCTATCCGGCATTAGAAAAGACGGAGATAAAAGACACGTCCTGGCTCGAGCAGTCTCCAAGAAAAATCTCTTCGCGTATGACTACGAGTCAATGCCGTTGTATGAAAATCAGGAGGGATGTATTCGTGATTATGCAGAGCGCGAAGCGTACTGGGATATTCCGACAGCAATGTCTCCCGAGTCGTTTGTTAGGGGAGCAGTTTCAACTCCAGAACAATCAACTTCCTATTCGAATGCTCGGGTTTCATCGAGTGCGGAGACAATTGATCTAGTGACCCAAGATCTCATTCAAGGCACCCCTCCAAAGGCAGCTTGCTATGCGCCAAAAAAGAGAAAACTTCAGTTTCGAGAGTTCTAATAACTTAAACAAAAAACTTTCCTTTGTTTCAAATATTATTCCAAGGTTTTATATTTTCATTTTTGTTTGATTTGATTTTTAAGCTGTTTTAACATTACTGTTTGTATATTTTTTGTCTCAGTTTTTATTTTGCTTAATAGATCAATTAAATTTTGCCCCGTAAAGTTTTCAGCAAAATGTTAGAGAAAAACTTGAAAAAAATCATATATCGAGAATAACTTTTCGCTAAAATTGTTGTTTGAGAAAGAATGAGAGAGAGAGAGAGATAAATACACTTGCTCAGTAGTGAACCCCATTTGGAATATCCTTTTCAGGATATTGCTTTCTTTTCAAAAGAAAGATAAATATGGAAGGGTCCAACATTTTCTTGTTGGTAGTCCAACCATATTTATTTGGCTTTTTTTATCAAACACTCTCTGCACTCTCTCTCTCATTATAATTTGTGCCCGGTGGGGTTAGGCAGGTCTTACGCAAAGTAACAGAGAGTGTTTTAAGCCATAATTCTGTTTTTTATTACATTTATATACATGTTTTGGGTGTAAAACGGACAATTTTTTGCTAAAAAAAATGTGAAATGAAAATTTATGTTTTTTTCGTAAAATGAATATGACCCTTAACCCTGCTCAGAAATTCATGGCAAATTGTTTGAGGGTAGTTTCAATGGATTTGGAGACAAAAAAAATTTTCCCAATTTTTTTTAAAGATTTACACAAAAATCAGATTTTCTCAAAAAATCACAGCTTTTTAAATGTCTACTCTCATTGATTGGGCTATAATTGTTTTTTAATTTCTACGCTTGTCCTAATAAGGTATCAGATAGCTCCTAAAAACTTCAAACCACATTCACTTGAATTTAAAATGAGAACGAACAATTCAAGCTAAAAATGAAAAAAAAGTTAAAAAAATATGTTTTTTAAGTTTCGAACACGACCAGTAGAACTGTGCTCGAGATCCTATAAAATGTACTGGGTTTTTTTGTTGATAGATTTTTAAAGACATTTTTTTGAATTTAATTTTCCTTTTTTCACAACATAATAAGTTTGAGGTTTTCCTATAGTTTGAAAAAAAAAACTTTTTTTTCACTTGAATTTACAGAACGTTTGTCGAGGAGCGTAGCGACGAGCAACGCCGGGTTAGCTATTGCCCCTTAAGCCAAACGTCCATGCCTTAATATTTCGAAGGACATGATATGAAATTTATCACGGGACACTGAATGACATGAAGGAAACTTTGATTCCGATAACTTTTACACACTCAAATGACAATCTATGCTTATCATACATCGGCAACTATCAAGTTATCTAGTTTGCAAAATTTTCAATTTTTAAATTTACTATTTTATTTCAACTTAATTAGATAGTTGAGGTCTTTATTTTCTGAATACTTTTATCTCATATTTCTACTTTTTATTATACCTATTTAAGCAAACCAAGAAGTGGGCTTGAAATCATTAGGAAATTACTGTTTCACAGTTAAAATTAGTCAGAAAAAGTTTTGGGCTCTATCTGAATCATTCTAAGCTTTAAATTTTGTAATTTAGTGCTTAAATGTTAATTGAAAGTCTAAACCAGTCCCCTAAAATTTGCCAAAACTTAAAAATTTTTATCGCTACCCCTTAAAATTAACAGCAAAAGTTTGAGGCTGTAAATGAATCAGTTTTTAATATACAAAACCCTTGCACTTGAACAGAGTGATGAAACATAGAGCTTAAAGCTGTAATAAACCCTGTTTTTGGAAAGGAAAGTACTTATTGTCAAGTTCACGGCGAAGTATAACTCTCGTTAATGGCTTCTACTTGCCCTTACCCGCAAAGTTTTTAGTCCTGGTCACTTCTCGCTTTTGCTTTTTCGTAACCAGTTTTACTTCAACAATAACTTCAACAAACCAGTAACTTCAACAAATAATGCCGAACTCTACTTCTATCGCGACACCTGTTCCTTGCCAGCAGTGCGGAAAAATACTGAGCTCTAAAAGGAACTTGAGAAGACATGAGCAAAAAGTTCACAAGATCCTTCCTCCTCAAACTGTTTGCGATGAGTGTCTCGAATCATTCGAGAGTTTGTCGGAAGCCCGAGAGCACGTCGAGCTGGTACATGACATGACTTCCAATAGTCATTGTATCTATTGCCATACAATATTTCTCACCGCTGAAAGCTATGAACAACACTTGCTGAAGAAGCACGCATTGCCAGTTTGGGACGGCACTCAGACGACGTCTTCCGCTGCCCCAACGGAAAGCGCGTTCAGAGCCAAACTGCGTCGATACGATCTCAAATTTGGTGAAAAAGAAATGGATTTGCTTCAAGTCATGATGCAAAACAAGGAGGAAATAGATGCTCTCATACTGGAAAGGGTCAAAGAGGGTCCGAACAAGGCGCAATTCCACGAGGAAGTGGGAATGATCAAAATTCCCACTGTGCAAGACGGGGACAGTGGAAACTTCAAAAGGACCATGCTGTTTCTGAACACTAAGACATTGACAGTGTACATCGAGGGAATAGCTGGGGATCAATTCTTGGAACTGATTGAACATAAAGTCAACCAAGTCAATTCGTTCTCTTCTCATGGTAGCGGATGGATCATTGACAGAATTGAAAAATTGCAAATCAGTTTCGCGGCCTTCTCACCAATAAGAGCAGGATCCTAGCTCGAGCTACCTGATGCACTCAGCGCAGCATCTACTCTGCTCACAAATATCAACACTGAAGAAGGTGACCGTTGCTTTCTCTACTGCTTTGTTGCCGCATATCACAATGTGAATGAGCCGGCCCTCTACCCCACATCTAGACGGTGGCTGGAGAAAAACAAAGTCTCAACCTACGATCTCGACAAAGAAGGAATTGTGAAAATCAATGGGGAATACGAAATGCCAATGGGTCTGATGGATATGGACAGATTTGAAAAGCTGAACAATTGTCACATCAACGTCTTCCGGTAAACAAATTCTAATCGCCTTTTAAAAATCATAAAACTCCCTCATTAATATTCTTCACCTATTCAAACACCCTTTATATTTCATTCCAAACCTAGGTATAAAAATTATTTTTCTGTTCAGGTACAACGATGGCGAATTGTTGCCCATAAGAGTATCGAGCAGATTCACTACTAGCCTGATTGTGGACTTGTTGCTGCTGACAGATGGATCAAAATATCACTATGTGTTGATAAGTGATCTCCAGAAACTGGTCTAGTACGTGCGGCACAAAGTGCACCGATTTCAATCTGAGATTTGCCGCAAATGTTTCCACACATGCGCTTCATTCGAAACTCTGAGAAGAGATCAAGAACTGTGCTACCAAGACGAAGATGTTGTCATAACAATGCCCAAGCCGGGAAAAGATGACCACAAGTTCAAAAACTTAACAGTTCGTTGGTACGTACCCAGAGTATTCTACTTAGATCTGGAGTCACTGCTCTTACCAGTATACGGACCGCAACCTGATCCGCAAAAATCTAGCACGCAAACAATTGAAATCCATCAACCGTGCGGCTACGCGTTAGCAGTAATCGAATTTGCGGAAAATTATCTGTTAAAGTTTGAGCTTAAAAGAGGACCGAATGTGATGGAAGAGCTAATTAGCTCCCTTGAATCGTTAGCGAGACAAATTTACGTAGAAAAAAGGAAATATTACACTTTCATTGGTATAACTGACCAGGAACGGGAAGATTTTGCAAATTGTTGGATATGCGAGAACGATTTTTCCGACACTGATCAAGTGGTACTTGATCAGTGCCATTACACCAACAAGTTCCTGGGTTGGGCACACAATGAGTGTAACGTTAATAGAAAAACAACAAATTACATTCCAGTGGTAGCTCAAAATTTGTCAAATTATGATTTACACTTTATAATCAAAGCGCTGGCAGAAAGCGATTCGGAAAACACTTCTTCCGTAATACCCGCATCTGAAGAAAAATATATATCATTGACAATCTCGGTATATATAGAAACGTACACGGACAAAAACGGAAAAATAAAAAACTCTACGAAAATCTTAGATTCATCGATTAGCATAGGTTAATGGTAGCACCGTTTGCAAAACTTGTCGATAATTTGCCCAACGAAAAGTTTTTTCTGCTGGAGAACTATTTTGAAAAACTCAGCCACTCACCTGAAAAAGTCAGTATGTTAAAACAGAAAGGACATTACCCCTACTCATACTTCAATTCTTTCGAAAAATTCCGAGAAAATCGTCTTCCCCCACGAGCAATGTGGAAAAATAGTCTAACAGGAGGGGATGTGAGTGTTTCAAGAAGCGAGTACAATCATGCCCTAAAAGTTTTCACAGAACTGAAGTGTGGTTCACATGGTGATTACCATGACTTGTACTTGACTACAGATGTGCTTTTACTTGCTTCCGTTTTCGAAGCTTTTCGTGAAGTTTGCTATCAAACATACGGGCTGGATTGCGCCTGTTATTTCACGGCAAGTAACCTTTCCGGGGACGCCTTTCGAAAAGTTTTTAAGCCCGAACTGAAACTATTAACGGACCGTGAACATCTGGATCTTGTGCAGCGAACGATACGAGGAGGCATATCGTCGGTTAACGCGCGCCGATTTTACAAAGCAAACAATAAATACCTCGACAATTTTTTTCGCCCTCAGAACCATCAAGCTACACCCTCAATATTGATGCAAACAATTTGTACGGGGGGATAATGAAACACTGCCCTTTGCCATTAAACGATTTTTCAATAATTGAAAAAAGTCTGGCAGACATACTGCTCACCAGCGAAACCTCAGAGTGGGGTTATATAGTTGAAGTCAATTTAACCATACCCGAAGAGCTTCACGACTTCTTTGCTGGTTACCCCCTCTCGTGAAGTAGTGGACATCGGTACAATGAGCAACGAGCAAGTCGACATGTTGTGAAAATTGGGAATCACCACACTGCCAAAAGTGCCAAGGCTTCTACAGACCTTGCATCCTAAAGAAGGTTATGTTTTGCACTACCTTACCCTAAAATTGTACCACGAGCTGAGAATGAAAATAACTCACCTCGGAAAAGTTCTTCAGTTCCGCCAAAGTCACTGAATGGCACCCTTTGTAGATCTCAACACCCGTCTACGAAAAGCCGCGGTAAACAAATTCCAGGAGAATTTTTACAAGCTTATTGTTAATTCAGCTTTCGGTAAAACAATGGAGTCTAAGTTAGGAAGAAAGAAGCTGGAGATTGTCAGGAATCAGAGAGAACTTTTACAAAAAAACAGCTCTGAGCACAAGGAAAAGCTTTCAAATCATTGACGATCAATTAGCCACAATCAGCTTTTCGGTAACAAAAATATTGTGGGACAAACCTATGATAGTTGGTGCGACCATCCTAGACCTGGCCAAGCGTTTCATGTTTCAGTTTCATTATCAAAAAATGAAACCAAATCTAAACTTGGAACTCCTTTACTCCGACACGGATAGTTTTATTTATGCCATAAAAACTGATGACGTTTACCGAGACTTGGAGAAAATAAAAGCTGATTTCGACTTTTTAAATTACGATGAGGACCATTTCTTGTTCGAGGATACCAACAAGAAAGTTGTGCTGAAGTTCAAAGACGAGACTGGTGGGAAGCCGATCAGAGAAATCATCGCCCTAAAACCGAAACTATATTCGGTCGTCCTTAATGGTAAATAAAATTCAAGCCACCCTTCCACCCCATTCCTACCTTTTACAGAACAAAATTACCACCACCAACCTCCCTAACCCCTTAATTTGTTGCATTAAACTATGGGCATTTAGCTGATTTAGGCAACATTATACAATGTTGCCTAAACGTTGATTTATCTGACAACATATTCCTTCTCTTTCCTCTTTTTTAATCATAATTTAGAGTCTTCTGCTCTTTTTTGGTAAAATGAATCAAATTTTGTTCGGTATAAATTGAGTTGCTGAAGTGAATTGAAACTATCCCCTGCGCTGTAGAAAAGAATAATAATTTTGCTTCTGTTTAGAAGGCACTCAAAAATTGAGTGCCAAAGGAATAAAACGGAGTGCACAGAGAGAACTGGTCCACCAAACCTTCAGGGACACATTATTCACTGGAAAAACAATGAGAGTGTACAACTACAATATAGTTTCGAAAGGTCACACCAATATGACAGTGAAACAAAACAAACTTGCATTATCTCCTTTTTGACGGAGTTTCGACAGTGCCCTTTGACCATAAAGCCGCCGGAGAAAATGCTTTTCTAGAAGACATTTACATGGACACCGAGTGGGCCAACTCATACAATGAAACTGATAACAGTTCTCCCGATTTTCAACTTCCGGATTGGGGATTTTTACAGCCGCCCTACTCAGAAACAGAGCTGCAAGAAGAAAAAGCTTCTAGTAGCCGAGTCCGTAAACGTCCCCCTATAAATAACCCATTTATTTTATCTGAAGCTTCAGAAGAACGACCATCTAAAAAACAGCGCAAAGAAAACCAAAACAATAAACATTAAATTCTGAAACATATATTTTCAGATGATTTTTACTGTTCATCTTTTTTATACTTCAACTTGTACATGTTTTGGTTTTTACCAATTTACAACTAATAAAATACTCGTATTGGGCTCAATCACTGTTTTAACATAAATAGCTTCAGGCTAATAAACTTGTTGACGCAAACCAAGTGTTAATTCAAACAAATGTGTGAAATGCTTTGGCTCGTTTTCAATAACAAACTTTTAATAGCATGACAAATCTTTGACGAAAAGAAAGAAATCCAGGAAATGATATCCACTTGAAACTAGGACGAAAAAGAAAAGTTCAGGAATTAGGACGATTAACATAAATTATCGCGGCAAAAGGGACCACTTTAAAGGGAATTAGAAGGAATTATTGCATCGGGTCCCGGTTGTTAAGCTCAGCTTAACAAGATCCTAAGGAGGGGGTCTTTTACTTTAGGGGTGGGAACTTACGTTCATTTACAAAATCCTAGGATAGGGGTCCTCCAAAAAATTAAGGACCCTTTTCCCAGGATCTTGCTTTACGTGAGGACAACCCCCCCCCCTTAGGATCCGGGACACCATACAATACTACTGTTGTTGTTTCATCGACTTTGAGATTAAACTTATCTCGAGTCACCGAAACTACAGCACTCCTTGTATCAGTTCATATATACTTAGTTATACAGTTACTTCTGTTATTTGGCCATAATAACGGGCAAAGAAGATACGGTTATAATATTACAACGAAGAGCATTATTGCAATGAAGAGCCGTTATAGAGGCTGGAATTTCCGTGCTTGCTTGGTGGTACAAAATTGAGCATGTCTCGCATTGGATCGTGTTTCCTTACGCTTCTGTTTGCACTACCACAGAGGTACTTACTAGTGCTTCTCGTTTCATTGTTCGTTTTATTGGTTCAAGGACGTTGTATATTTTCAAAAACTACAGCAAGCAATGGAGAGTTACCAAGCGTCGTACAAGCTGCTCTTGCAGAGGATCGTTCAAGTCGGAAACTTATCAAATATTTCAAATCTGTTAGAAAAAGGCAATCTTTCTCACCTGCTAAACGTTGGAAGAAGAAAAAAGAAACAAAAACCAACTGAAATGGCTAACATGTTTAAAGAGTTCTTCCAATATACTTTTCATCCTTGATACAGCGGCCGAACTTGACTATCTATGTCCCCATCAGCCCTGTGAAGTGAGCGATTTTGTTAGTCCTGAGGAGAAAAACTACGGCCATTATCAAGCACAGCACCCGTCGAACTCCCACCAGCTCTATTTAAAAACCTCCCAGCTCTTGCAAAACTTCATATTTTTGGAGAAATTTTGAGAACCGGTGTTTTTACATTATACTGTAAAAATAGGACGAATCTAACCTATGTCAAAAAGGGCACTGAAACTGATGTCGAAAACTAGAGACCAATTACACTTGTCATCATTGCTGCAAAAATCTTGAAAAAGCGTGTAAAATCTTGAAAAAAAATCTTGTAAGGCTGGAATTTTTGTTTGCAGATAGGGGTATCTTCGAACAAAAATCCCAGCCTTACAACATGGCTTCACCTAATGACGTTCAAATGTTACCCAATTAGTTTGCTTTCTTGATGATATATACAAAGGTATCGGTGTGCCACATCAGACAGTTGAAACCATTTATTGTGATTTTTTCAACAATAAAAATTTATTTGACCATAACAACGGGCAAAGAAGATACCATTATAATATTACAACGAAGAGCATTATTGCGATGAAGATCCATTATAGCGGCTAGAATTTCCTTGATTGCTTGGTGGTACAAAACGGAGCATGTCTCGCATTTGATCGTGTTTTCTTTACGCTTCTGTTCGCACTACCACAGGGGTACTTACTAGTGCTTTTCGTTTTATGGTTCGTTTTATTGGTTCAAAGACCTTGTTTAATTTAAAAAACTAGCAAGCAATGGAGAGTGACCAAGCGTCGTACGAGGCTGCTCTTGCAGAGGATCGTTCAAGTCGGAAACTTATCAAATATTTCAAATCTGTTAGAAAAAGGCAATCTTTCTCACCTAATAAACGTTGGAAGAAGAAAAAAGAAACAAAAACCAACTGAAATGGCTAACATGTTTAAAGAGTTCTTCCAATATACTTTTCATCCTTGATACAGCGGCCGAACTTGACTATCTATGTCCCCATCAGCCCTGTGAAGTGAGCGATTTTGTTAGTCCTGAGGAGAAAAACTACGGCCATTATCAAGCAGAGCACCCAACGAACTCCCACTTGCTCTATTTAAAAACCTCCCAGCTCTTGCAAAACTTCATATTTTTGGAGAAATTTTGAGAACCGGTGTTTTTACATCACACTGTAAAAATAGGACGAATCAAACCTATGTCAAAAAGGGCACTGAAACTGATGTCGAAAACTAGAGACCAATTACACTTGTCATCATTACTGCAAAAACCTTGAAAAAGCGTGTAAAATCTTGAAAAAATCTTGTAAGGCTGGAATTTTTGTTTGCAGATAGGGGTATCTTCAAACAAAAATCCCAGCCTTACAACATGGCTTCACCTAATGACGTTCAAATGTTACCCAACTAAATTGCTTTCTTGATGATATATACAAAGGTATCGATGTGCCACATCAGACAGTTGAAACCACTTATTGTGATTTTTTCAACAATAAAATTTTATTTGACCATAACAACGGGCAAAGAAGATACCATTATAATATTACAACGAAGAGCATTATTGCAATGAAGATCCATTATAGCGGCTGGAATTTCCTTGATTGCTTGGTGGTACAGAACGGAGCATAACTCGCATTGGATCGTGTTTTCTTTACGCTTCTGTTCGCACTACCACAGAGGTACTTAGTGCTTTTCGTTTTATGTTCGTTTTATTGGTTCAAAGACCTTGTGTAATTTAAAAAACTAGCAAGCAATGGAGAGTGACCAAGCGTCGTACGAGGCTGCTCTTGCAGAGGATCGTTCAAGTCGGAAACTTATCAAATATTTCAAATATGTTAGAAAAAGGCAGTCTTTCTCACCTGCTAAACGTTGGAAGAAGAAAAAAGAAACAAAAACCAACTGAAATGGCTAACATGTTTATAGAGTTCTTCCAATATACTTTTCATCCTTGATACAGCGGCCGAACTTGACTATCTATGTCCCCATCAGCCCTGTGAAGTGAGCGATTTTGTTAGTCCTGAGGAGAAAAACTACGGCCATTATCAAGCAGAGCACCCGACGAACTCCCGCCAGCTCTATTTATAATCCTCCCAGCTCTTGCAAAACTTCATATTTTTGGAGAAATTTTGAGAACCGGTGTTTTTACATCACACTGTAAAAATAGGACGAATCAAACCTATGTCAAAAAGGGCACTGAAACTGATGTCGAAAACTAGAGACCAATTACACTTGTCATCATTGCTGCAAAAATCTTGAAAAAGCGTGTAAAATCTTGAAAAAAAATCTTGTAAGGCTGGAATTTTTGTTTGCAGATAGGGGTATCTTCAAACAAAAATCCCAGCCTGACAACATGGCTTCACCTAATGACGTTCAAATGTTACCCAACTAATTTGCTTTCTTGATGATATATACAAAGGTATCGATGTGCCACATCAGACAGTTGAAACCATTTATTGTGATTTTTTCAACAATAAAATTTTATTTGACCATAACAACGGGCAAAGAAGATACCATTATAATATTACAACGAAGAGCATTATTGCAATGAAGAGCCAATATAGCGGCTGGAATTTCCTTGATTGCTTGGTGGTACAAAACGGAGCATGTCTCGCATTGGATCGTGTTTTATTTACGCTTCTGTTCGCACTACCACAGAGGTACTTACTAGTGCTTTTCGTTTTATGGTTCGTTTTATTGGTTCAAAGACCTTGTGTAATTTAAAAAACTAGCAAGCAATAGAGAGTGACCAAGCGTCGTACGAGGCTGCTCTTGCAGAGGATCGTTCAAGTCGGAAACTTATCAAATATTTCAAATCTGTTAGAAAAAGGCAAGCTTTCTCGCCTGCTAAACGTTGGAAGAAAAAAAGAAACAAATTCAACTGAAATGGCTAACATGTTTAAAGAGTTCTTCCAATATATTTTAATCCTTGATACAGCGGCCGAATTTGACTATCTATGTCCCCATCAGCCCTGTGAAGTGAGCGATTTTGTTAGTCCTGAGGAGAAAAACTACGGCCATTATCAAGCAGAGCACCCGACGAACTCCCACCAGCTCTATTTAAAGACATCCCAGCTCTTGCAAAACTTCATATTTTTGGGGAAATTTTGAGAACCGGTGTATTTCCATCATCCTGAAAAATAGGACCAATCAAACCTATGTCAAAAAGGGCGCTGAAACTGATGTCGAAAACTAGAGGCCAATTACACTTCTCGTCATTGCTGCAAAAATCTTGAAAAAAGCGTGTTCAACTCGTTATGCGCCCATCTTCAAACAAAAATCCCAGCCTTACAACATGGTTTCACGAAATGACGTTCAAATGTTAGCCAACTAATTTGCTTTCTTGATGATATATACAAAGGTATCGATGTGCCACATCAGACAGCTTAAACCGTTTATTGTGATTGTTTCAAACTTTTTGATAAGATTAGCCACCAAATTCTCATTGCCAAGCTGTTCAATCTATGAGTGGGCGGCAAACTACTAAGAACCAATTTCGAAGCTCAAGAACTATATACCTCGGTTTGGTTTTCCTGCAATTTGACTAAGATAAGAGTACGTTGCTTAATGAGCGCGCTTTGCTTCTTATTCAACCTATTTTTCCTCTTAGCCTTAGCAACAAGAGTTTTGAAGTTTTCGCCGTACCTGAGAATGATTCCGAAAGTTTTCATCTCTTAGGCTGGTGTTATGCCAAATTTTGTTTTAGCAACCGCGTATCTTTGGCGTTACGTTTTCACATAAAATGACTGACTATACCGGAGGTTAGCACACCTGAACTATTTCATTTCTCAAATGTTTCCCTAGTTTCGGTGCGTTGACAATGCACGATGGCACTAATTTCACTCGATTGTTTTTTAAGATAGCTACATATTTATCATCAGACAAGGAGTTGAAGGTTTTGCTACGATGCCTACTAACTGAGTTTTTTATGACGTCATGCCAAACAGGATATTCGAGTGATGGTACAAAATGACTAGTAATGTTGTACAGTCTTACGAGGGTTATCGGCGTTCGTGTTAAAACTTAAACCGGGTATGGCTAAGTAGGTATCAATGAGTTGATTACGAAGTGACGCGAATATCTTTTCTAACACGTGATGTAACGGGCTTGCACCGACAACAAAAAAACATTAATGCTTTTATACCGAAAAAAGGACGCTGCGGATTTAATAAACTCACATAAATTTTCGGGTAGATTTAGGGGGTGTCGTATAAACTAAGTCAAAGTCCCTTTAGCCACTCGGAGTAAACCTGTGGTCGCCGGAGGTCAAACTAACTTATATACTGGTTTTTTTGAGCTGATATTAATAAGACAGGAAGTTTTCAGGCGTTCCAGTCACGGGCGTTAATTTTTGTCAAAAAGTTATTTTTTGACTTTTAAAAAAAAATTTGCAGGTTTTTGATAGCTGGAGATTAACCGGGTTCCAATAAATTGGGTTCAAAATGTCGGCCCTAAACTTCAAAAAAAATTATAACACTTCTATTTATACAATCTGGGCCCAAAAATTTTTAAAAAAATTGAGACACTTGCTATTTTCAGTCAAGGTATTTTCTCGAAAAAAAGGTCCAGTACTTGTTACCGTGTTCTGCCATTTTTAGCATTCATCATAATTTAGCATGCAAATCATATAAATTAGCACATGAGATGAAATGGAGAAAAAAAATGAAAATTTCGCTTGAAAATGTGCACGGCTATTCAAGTCGCCTGCACAACGGTAGTCACTTGCACACTGTGGAACAACCTGCACCCACTGCCTGCACACTGCAGCTACCGCAACCTCTCACGATACCATTTATAAAGGGCTCTGTACCGGGTGGGGTGGAGGGGGGGGGGAGGTTGGGTCCACCCTCAACTTCTTTATTCTTTCTAAATCTGTTACTGAAGGCCTCCTGTTGTCCCAGCTTTCTGCTTCTCCCGAAAAGCTGTCAAAAGCTTGTGCTGGTCCAAAACAGTATTTCGCAGAGAAAAAGAGTAATTTCATCAATATTGTCGCTTTTCAAATTGTCACTTTTTACAGTTCTTAATAATCAATAACACGCGATATTTCATCACCAACATTTTGAGCGTGTGATCAGTTTCACACTTTTGGCAAAACACGGTTTTGACAGACAAAAACCTGTCAATCAAGTTCGACCAGGCCCGTTTTATGAACTAATTTAAATAGCTAAGCTTTTTAGTTTGTGGGGAGTTCGAACCCGGTTAAGGAGCGTTTTTTTATGTTCTCTCAAGTTTGTCTCATATTTGAGTTTATAAAGAAAACGACCTAGGTTGGGTGCGCACCTGCGCCGAACCGCCAAAACCCACTGTGTATACGCCCGGCCACTGCCCTTGTAATACCTGCAACTAATTTAAACTAATTGCGAGGTTATATTCCTAATGTAATTTTTATTTGCTCAGCAACAGAACACGCAAAGAAACCGAAAAAAAAACACTATTTATTTACAAAAAAAACTTCCAAATTTCGATATTAAAAAAAGATGGCCTTAAACCTCCTTGATTTTTACGAACATCTTATATCGTTAACCTTTTTGATAAAGTCGACCCAATTGCAGAAAACTGGATTATCAGGTAAAATTTTTATTCCGCTGGGAAATCTTTAAAAAAAATTCCACTTTCGAAACGAAGTCGCTGTCACGTTTTTGGTGACTTCAACACTTTTGCTGTTCAATATTGGTGTTTACCTTCCTTTTAATTAAATTTAGCTTGAATTGAGTGTATTTTTTGGGTGTGTGATAATATATTAAATCGACCTCGCTTCGTACAATCTATCAATACTGCATTCGTGGAAGATTAACCGATTGGACATGTGATCATCAGCATTTATGCTCAAATAACTGGAGTTTAATCGGAACAATATATTTTTGTTGATATTTTTGATGACGACATTCTTCATAGGACCACCCTAAATAAAAATGGTTTCGACGAAATGATTGCAATAGTTATCACTTTGAAATTCCCGCAAGATTTCTTTTTTCTTCTCAAAACTTTTTAAAGACGCCTTCAAAATATAATAATTTTAAAACTAAGCGCAAGCACCAAAAAAACGCAATTTAAAAAAAAAACATTTCAAAAATTGCAAGTAAAAACGTTTTTTTTCTCAAAAATAAGCCTACGGAGTAGAGTTTTTGTCAAAATAGGGTCTTCAAAGTGTTCTAGGGGTGCTCGGAAAATCACTTTGATGCATTTTTTTGCAACCCCCCCCTCATAATAACCCTAGATCCGCCCCTGCTCAAAATTTTTCTCAAAAACCACTGAACTGAGGTTCATTTTGATTTCATTAGGAGCTCAGGTTGACCTCCACATTAGAAAAAAACTGCAAACCATGCTAAGTCCATGGATTGAGTAAATGGATAAAATGGTAATCAGATAATTTTCATTCATGAAACTTTATTGTAGATCTTTTTCCTTCCCCCCCCCCCACCCCACCTCACATACGCATCAATTTCATGGTGTAACGAGTGGTTTTACAAGATTGAGTATGAACCGCAAATATGTTTGACATGGCCTAATTATTCCGTATGCCAAATCTTAAAACAATCCAAAAATGGGAAAGAAAATTCAACTCTAAAAGTGGGCGGGGGGAGGAGGAAAAAGAGCCTATAATTGTGAGCTTTTCTTCTAAAAAAACTCGAGTGCGATAAAAATAATGCTAAATAAACCATTCATAAACTTACTTCAGCAGAATTTGGAAGTGTGAATTCCGTTGGTTTCGAAGCACCTTGGATATTGAGCAGACATATATGGTAAAGTTTGGCTGTAAAACCGCCCTCGTTGAGTTTGAAATTGTTCCATACCAATTTTTCAAGGCCCTTTATGTCAATCCTGTGCGCTCCATTGACATATAGGAGCGTAACTGGGCGGCCTGCAATTTGAAATCCATTCACTATTGGCTCGATATTCGATACCTTTGAGATATTGTAAATCGCTAGCTGTGTGTTCTTGTGCTGGAACTCCCATCGTGGCGAGTGCAGATTATTTTGGTTCAAAATTCTGAAGTTTTCATCAATCTTTGTAATTCGATGATCATCTATTAGAACTGTAGGATCCAAATGAGACTTCGGTAAAATATTATAGTCTGAAAAATTGCCAATGCTATAAAAACTGAGATATCGGCTGGGGAAACTAAAACTTAAAATCCTTTTAATAAGCCATTCATGTTTTTGTGACCCTCATACTTTTGTTATTCGATAGTCGAGTTTGTCAGCGAAAACTCAAATGGCAGTTTAACAAGTTTTAAGACGTTTTTCGGAGAAAAAAAAACAAAAATTATCAAGACCTTAAAAAGAGTCTTCACTATCTTCAGCGACCCGTAATAAACAATAGTTGTGTTTGAATGACATGTCTTGAATGTCAGGTGTGCGACAGGCTCTTTTTCCTTTTCCTCCCACGTGCAAAGTTTTACTAGTGAAATTTTGTTACCGAAGGTTACCAAAATTGGCATGCAAACTCGTTACACCATAAAATTGACGCTTATGTGAGGTGGGGGGGGGGGGGGAAGAAAAAGAGCCGTGCGACTTATGACTTCATTATTGGGCCGCGCATCTAAATTTCTCGAGCAAAATCCTTATTCGTGCTGAAGTTGAGGTTGCGTAAAATGTTTATATTTTTTTAGCGATCGAAAAAAGCTCCATGAGAGTAAAGAGTTTGAAACAGTCGCCCGGAAGAACATACCGATGGAAAGAAAAGCTAGGTCCTAAAAGGATTGGATACCATAGCCAAGGTCCTACCATAGCCAATTCAATGTGGTTCTCGTAACATCGTGTCGAAAAAAAAATAACTACTGCTTCAAGGCTATCAGCCGAGCCCTGCAAATTAGCCTACCTTACATGAAAAATAGTGAGCTCATTGCTGTGTCTGAGTCCCCAGACCACGAGGTCACACCTAAAAACGGGATTGACACGCTATCACTTTTAAGTTTCTACATCACTATTTTTTTTGTACAATCCATCGGAGATGGGATCGACCCTTTCCCTCAATTCCTAGCTTCGCATGATCTGAAAACGAATTTGCACGTTATAAAATTAAAGCCAGGACAATCTGGGAAACCAAACTATGTGAAAATGTGCCAGTCGGTCATTTTTGGAAGTTTGACCTTGAGCTGAACGTTTGTCTTGATTTTGGGGAGAAAAGTAATTTTTCAAAATTTCGAATTGAGCCTATCATGCTCAGGTTTCTCGCTACAACTGAAATTACGAAAATAAAACGATCAGAAGAATCGAGTTATAATCGCGGGAAAGTTGTGTGCCAGTCGGTCATATCTGGAAGTTTGACCTTGAGGGACACGAAAATACGTGATTTTGGAGTGAAGTTTTAATTTTCAAAATTTCGAATGGAGCCTGTCATACTCAGTTTTCTCGCACCAACTGAAAACACAAAAAAGAAGAATCAGAACGACCGATTTACAATCGCGGGAAAGTACTTGAATAAAACAGCGGGAAATTGATATTCTCAATTTCCCGATACAAAATAAGACACGAGTAGAGCTGTCTTATCCTGAAATAGGAGGAGAAATATTCAAAAGAAGAGAGAACAACTATTCTAAACAAACCGGAGTGAGCCTTCAATGGAAAGGCGGACAGCTTGAGTGTCCCAATGGTTCATACAATGTAACATTCGTCTACTGCAGTCACACATGAGGCTTAAGAAAAATAGGCCCTATAACCACTGGCTCAAGGGTCAGGGACACTATCTCTTGTGTTTTTCTACCTCAAGAACGGTCGGAGCCAGTTCGGTTCGCTTGTGACATGAGACTACGACCCGTTACAGCTTAAAGGCTACTACTAAAATATCCCCCCACTCTAGAATTAGAAACGTCCCCATACTTAGGTCTCTAGATACCCAAAATACATGAACGCCGTTAAAAACCGGGTTGGAACAATCCGTTAAGTTACTTTTTATTAGACAGTGTAACTTTGATCCATTTCAGATGGATCAACCTAAAACTCGCCTTACCTCAACATAACAATCATAAAACACACTCTAGAAATTTAAATTAAGGACTCACATGTTGATGCGCTCAAGCACAGGAAGTAATTAAATGGGTGAGCAACTCTAGAATTAACTAAAATAACTAGATAAGTTCAATGTTTATCAGTTTGAATGGTAAGGGTAAGTTTGAACTCAAGAACGAAGTTTTATGTGGACCATTGGGACACTCAAGCTGTCCACCTTTCCGTCGAAGGTTCACTCTGGTCCAGTTCGAATAATTACTCTCTCGGGAATACTCTGTCTTCTATTTCAGATAGGACAGCTCTACTCTTGTTCACTATGATGGAAATTGCGAATAGCAATTTCCCACTTGTTTTTATCTGACAACTTTCCCGCTATTGCTCTAAAATTGTTCTTTTTTCTTTTTCTGATTTTCAGTTCTCGCGAGAAAATCGTGCATGACATGTTCCATTCGAAATTTTAAAAATTTAAATTTCACTCCAAAATCAAGTGTTTTCTGCTCTTCTCAAGGTCAAACTTCCAAATATGACCGACTGGCACATACTCCCCGGACTCGAGATCGATGTCCTCATCGCGCGCTGTCTTCTGCCAGTGAGTCCCAGAAAAACCGAGTGTTGCTCAAGATACAGTGCCAGTGGTCATTTACAGAAGTTTGCAGCAGATTTAAGATTATCTACACCCCAAAATTCACGACCATTTAAAATTTTCACACTATTGCTAAATAGCAACCAAAATCTGCATTTACCTGCACCTTTGAATTTTCGCTTTTCAAGCCAATCATTTAAAAATCTCTTTTGTCCTATTCAATCAGGAAATTGTCATGCAGCATTTTGATTTATATAATAGATATAGTATATTAGTAACAATATTTGCTTTGTTAAAATTTCTTTTTCGTGAATCCAAGTTTCACTCGGATTCACACTCAAGCCCCCTTTCCCTCTCAAGACTCAAGATCCATCCGATTTGCCCATTCATCTCGTACTCTTCGCCTTGGAGGTACTGCATCCTGAAGTGCTAGATGCGGCAAACTGTCTCAACAGTTCCTCTTCATCATCGGAACTAATCACAATCTCCTCCCAAGCCTTCAGCTGTTCATAGGATCGCATCCATTCTCTCTGCTCCTGCAATCTCTTTGCTTGGTTGGGTAGTGCCTTCACCCTAGCTTCTCGGTTCAAGCAAAAGGAGTTGTGCAGGCTCAAGCTCACGTTCTTCGCCAGGTCTTCCTCTAGTATCGACTCCCTCGCTTTGGTATTGTCTCTAGACATCTTACCCACTCTCTTCCATCCCGTCGTGATCGCATTACGATGGGTTAGCAGGGGTCTCTTGAAAGCTTCCGGCCCAATCTCGGCCTGGAACTGTCGATACTCCTTTTGATGTTTTCTCATGTGATCTTTCGTTGCCCTGTACAGCCAAGACGTCAGTGTCGCCCGAAACCATGGAAAGTACCTCAAGCGACTCCATACGTGCCTGACTTCCGTCGGTATGGCGAATACTTTGCACGCAGTCTCAAACAACTCAAGTCTCCTGCTGTAGTCTATCGCGTATATTGACTCAGCCGTTGGCGTCGTCGCCTCCCGATACTTCGTTATATTCTCTTCTATCCATCTCAGAGCTAACATCGTACTCACTACTAAGAGCGTCACCTTCTGCCGGTGATCCGGTAGTCCGATCGACCGAATCTCTTCCACATCCCACACCAGGCAAAGGTTCTTGTGATCTGGATACCACACCGTTTGTGCCAAACAGTGGCATGGGCATTCCCCATGAGAGATCTCAATGCTCCTGAGATTACGCTCCCCTGAGGCTTCCAAGAGAGGCTCAAGCTCCATCATTTTCTCGTGCATCGTGTCGTTGTCTTCCAGGTTTGGAGTACTTCCCACAGGTTTCCCGATCACGTTTTGTCTCTCGTGATCGCTTGTGTTTTCTCTTTCCAACTTCAGAAGATCTTCTCCCCAGATTTCGCTTAAGTCATCTCTCAATTCTTTTGGTACTGTCCCTTTGATTTTTCTCAACAACTTGTGCGAGTGATGC
Source organism: Symsagittifera roscoffensis (assembly GCF_963678635.1). Lineage (NCBI taxonomy): Eukaryota > Metazoa > Xenacoelomorpha > Acoela > Convolutidae > Symsagittifera > Symsagittifera roscoffensis. The sequence continues at coordinate 41,882,158 of NC_087069.1, read as the reverse complement.
GACATCCGAGCCAACCTCACGCACTTGGGCACTGAGAAGGCCTTGTCCACCAGTATTCTCTGGCTGGACACTTCCACCATCGCCATGTGTAGCGGGTAGTGACTTCCGCACAAGTTGGCCATCATTGACCCTATCAGCGATTTCGCGTTCAATGGCAAGCCATAAGCTTCGCTCAGGGGAAATCCCATTTCCGCCTCAAGACCAACTTTCCAGCTCCGGATGTGTTTTTGAGTCACCTGCAACACCCCGGGCCATGATTCTACGCTCAACGCCGTCACTAAATGATGTTCAGACTCCAGTCTCTCCAGTGCCTGCAGACCACACATTCTCGAGAAGAATCCGAGAGCTGTCGCGATATTCACCGTGGTTCTCGCGTAACATTCCGCTATTATTTGCACTTCACTTTTCTCCCTTTCTGTGATGTCTTCGAACCAAGTGACCAGGTCTTCTTTTTGAAACGACAGTATTCTGACGCATGACCGTCCATCGCAGATGTGCTCTCCGTTCCCACACGTCGAATCCAGACAGCTACCCGGCTCCAATTTCTTCGCTGACCCGGGGTCGCTCGTCCTTTCGCTTGGCTCTTGCATCTGGGGTGTGATTAGCTTATGTAGCACACTCAACTTCGCCAGATCTTCATCTTCCGTTGGTGCTAACCTCACTCGCTCGGTGGTTTCCTCGATTAGACTCGCATGGGGATGTGGACACCAGGAGGGTCTTAGTAGCTTCCATATCACTCCCAAGTTCGTGGTTAACAAGCCATCTCCACCGCCCATGCTCACTTCAACTCTCTTGTTTGAGCGCGGTATGCTCATCACCTCTGGTGTTTTCTCAAGAATCAGGCCCAGGCTCGGCCCCTCTTTCTCCACCGCGTCTATCTCCATTATCCTTTCTGTCCAAAACTTCAGTAGCTCCGCTACCTCATGGTTTCTGTGGGCTCCTCCAGCTTCCGAGTCTAAGAAGGGATTGTAGGCTATTCCCATCACTCCAGACACATATTGGTATTCCCCCTTCTCACTGAGTCTCGAGTACTGTTCTGACGAGGCCAGGTTACGGTGAACATCATGTTCTTCCTCGAACTTCTTATTAGAGAACCTCCGTACCTCGTCCAGCTTTCGATGGTTCTCTAAGGATAGTCTGGAACCATCTTCTTTCTCTATTCCTGTACTCTGATATACGTTCAAGATGATCGTTGAGACTCTTCTCTCCATGGTCTTACTTCCACTTGCTCTCTGGTGGCATGCCAGGATGGTGCTATCAGACATCATTGACATTGTCCATCTCAAGAAACATGTGGCATCTTTTCTTCTAGCCAGGCTCAAGCCTGAATTGTCCCTGGCCACATGTTGCATCAGTGCCTGATACACCTCTAGCTTCTTGCTTCCCAACTTCAGCCTGTCATACGAGGTCAATGTCTCCAACTCTACTCCCACCAGACTCCAGGTGAACATTAATTGTCCCGCAGTTCTAACGAAGGGATTCGCCATTAGTGGCGGTGCTGATGAGGATGTTCTCATCGCCTCTTCAAAATGATCCTTCAACAAACTCTGCCAGGACCTCTTCAGATGACTTGCCATCTCTATCTTATTAACCTCGGCTTTTTGCTGGGTGGCCCAATTGCGTCGCCTGCGAGCTATTCCACTGTCCAACTTCTTCAAGCAGTCCTCCATTTCCTTCAATGTTTCGAGGGCCACCCACCACGTCCGGGAAGTGTTCCTCGTCTTGTTCCTCTCCAATGGATCACCCGTCACTTGTTTGCCCATGTCCTGATGTGCCCTCGAGATCCATTCTTTGCCGATCTCCACTTCCCCTACCTGTCCGTTCGTTGAACCTCTCTTCACGTTTACCTTCTGAGGCTTGAAGTCTTCTTCTGACGTAGAACTGGTGGAAACCTCTATTTCCTTTTCTACTTCAAGTGGTTTCCTGAGCTCCGAGCTGTTCTTGTATGCCGCCGTCTTGCATCGGGCCAAAACGATGGGCGCCGTCTCTCTCAAGTTCCCTTCCGAAACAGCATCCACTGAAGGACTACCCCATCCTTCCACTTCTCTCTTCCTCTTGCGAGTCTTCACATCTCTGCTCGAGGGTGTTGTGGCTATCATCATTGATTCGACCTCTCCATCCACTCCTTCCAACTCTTGCCTCCCCCCTGCTCGAGCCTTAAGGATATTTGTACTTTTAATCATATTACTAGTCCCAACCTTATCCCTTTTTATATCATCAACCATTTTATCCACAGTTTTTTGTTTCAGAGTAGAGCTGTCCTCACATTTCTCTTTTCTAGTCTTCGATCGTGCGTTCCTCAGCTCCACTAGCTTGTTCAGCAGCTCTTTTCTTGCTTTCTCATCCAGGCCCGTTCCTATCAGGAGCGGTTCCCCGAATCTCACTACTGCGTCCCACAGTTCCTTCTTGAACTTGTCCAGCGTCGTCTCGCTGCCCACTTCTCGATTGAATTCCTCCAGGAACTCCTGCCAAGCGTCATCCTCGAGAGATCCCAAGAATATGTCCCTGTTCCCTTCGAACGTGTTCTTCCCCCTTTCCTCCGAGCTCAAGAGTAACATCCCCATATTGAAGGTCTCACCTGCCAATGGCAACTCTAGGTTCTTCCGCGGGGACGGGTTCAGAGGTGGTGTGGCAGTATCTGCCCAATTCTCTTCGCTCAAGTCTTTCAACAGCTCTTGAGTGGTGAGTTCCTCCCCTGATGGCCCTGGTTCAGGTGTATTCCCCACCTCCATGTCTTCTCCAGCTTCACTGAGAGTTTCATCCATACTCTCTTCCTCTGATTCATTTCTTCTTCTCTCGAGAATTCTTTTGAATCGATCCTCAACGGGTCCACTCCTCTTGTCTCCAGGCGTGTCTACAGACAGTGGTGACGGTGTCGTAGGATCCAGCTTTTTATATTCCGTCAGGGCTACATGCAGTTGACCTGCTGCATCTAGTTCTGTTCCCTCCTGTGTCACTTCTACTTGTTCCAAGCCATAGGGTGCCTTGTATTTTCTCGTGGCAAATTTCATGTCGTCCACCAGTGCGACGTGCCCCTCCATCACGATCATCCTGCCATCATCCCATATGGGCAACATGTTCTCAAGTCCCTCCTTCTCAAGAGTTCTCAAGACCTTCCTCACCTCATACCCTGGGGGCTGCGAACCTCTACTCTTTTTCGCTTGCGTCGTCCACGAGTTTATCTTCATCTCGCTGGTATGGAAGTAGACCGCCGCCGTGTAGCCAATGAACAGGGGGTCCCAGCCATCAGTGAAATCCTTCTGCATTTCCTCCGCCGTCATCCTCGCCATTATGGAGGGAACCACCAAGGGACTATTCATTCCCAAGGTCATCCTCCTGACTGTCGGGAACTCAGGCATGGTGGCTGGTAGGATCTCTTTCTCCATTATGGCCTCCAGCTCCCTCTTGACTAGTGCAAAGCACTCCTTCCAGGCGGGGATTCTCAAGACTTCTCGTCCGTTGGCCGTCAATGGGTTTAGGTTCCAAAACTTTGGATACATTTCAATGGGGCCCTCTCGCTTGCCTCCCATTCTGCATTGCATTTGTCCCCTGAAGTTGCACACCATCATCTCAGCATCTTTCACTTTTCCGAAGAGTACCGTGTTGCTCATACGCGCCCTGAGCACCTCCTGCTGACACCAATTCAGCGCTGTACCATCCAGTACGCTGATGAGACTCAAGTGCGTCACCGAGTGACGATACGTTATCACTAGGGGATCCGGAAACGCGTACGTCACTGCTGGACCATAGATGCAGGTCACCACCTCCTCTAGACCCCGGATTATCCCCATTGGGTCCGACCTCATTGCCAGGCACAGGTCCGTCAACAGAGGCATCCCTCTGTTCGCCTTCTCCCATTCTTCTCTCGAGGTTGGGTTCTCATCTTCACCCGTCATGTATCGATTCTGCATCATGAGGTATTGCACCAGCAGTGTCTTCAACCCTGCGGCACACTTGTAGGAGCTGGTTTCAGTGCTCGTGTGGACTCTCCCCATAGACAGAGGTTCTCCATATTCCATTAACCGATGAAACGACACCAATTCCCCATGGGTCAAGAGTATTAGTGCCAGATACCCATCAACTCGAAGTGTCTCCACTCCTCGACTAAACATGTATGCTGGGCCCATGTTGAACAAGTACCTGGGGTAGACCAAATACAGGGCCAAGAGCAGGCTGATGGGCATGCCCAGTATCTCCTGCACGAAGGCTCCGAAGATAGTCGCCGTGGTGCCGAACACTCCTGCCAAGAATTCTCTCTCCCAGCAAGGACTCAAGAACTTGAGAATCTCGTAATCTCTCCTAGTCTTCAATTCGCCGTTGGCGTGCTCTCTCCAAAATCCTCCAATCGTCACTTCATTGGCGGCCGAGACAAATCTAGCCACCGTCATGTCTCTCGTTTCAGCTAGCTCCAGTTGCTTCTCTAGAAAACTCCAGATTTGTTTCACGAGGAGTGGTGCTTCCTCCCTCGTTTTATTCGTGACGTTCTCCAGCCTTGGTGTCAGGAATGGCCACCAGCCATTCTCTTGAGTCAAGCGATATTTCATCGAATCTAACTGTTTCTCCGTCTCGACCACATTTCTTCTCTCGTTGCTGGGACCTCTAGTCCTGCTGGTGGAATTTGCGACTTTCACATCCATACTCCGGAACCACAGGCTGGCCGTCAACTGGTTTATCGCCGTGTGGTCGTCCCCGATGACTGGGCTGAACTTGAGTTGTCTAGCAAAGTTCGATATCTCTAGCAAGAGTACCTCATCCAATACAATCAGGACGTCGGCCAGTCCGTAAAAGCCCCTCAGTGCATGAGATATGTCAGCCCATGCCGCCGGCAATTCTGATTTGTAAAGCCTCAAGTTCAATGGCTCCAGCTCTCGATTGGGGGCTGCCATCAGAATCCGCCATTCACTCCCTTCTGCTATCAGGATCAAGACCGCGTACACGAATTGTAGGGCGGGTGGCATACTTGCGTATCCCGGGGATGTGGTAAACACCACCTTCGTCTTGGACCCAAATCTCGAGGCTACGTTCTCTTGTACCTCATTCATCGCCGCAAATAACGCCTGAATAGCCTCCCATATCTTCTTTGATGTCGGAATTTCATCCCCCTTTAGTTGCTCAAGAAGTCCCATCGCGTGCAGGTGATCATTCATCCCTGCAAACAATAGCAGTTCAGGTTCACAGGGCATCTCCGACTTTATTGCTACCACTAGAGTCAACATCTGATTCAATTCGGCTCCTGGCAAGGAGTATACCAGAGTCTCCGGCCAGAACAACTTGGGAGACGTTCCTTCGAAGTCCGATCCCGCCACAATGACTACTCTTGCCGCAGCTGGATCTGTTCTATCGTAAACTGCCAGAGTTTTGGCCAGTTGGGTGCCACCACAGGGCTTCCCGTACCTGGGATCTTCCGCCAATTTCGAGCCTTCGTAAGCGGCGTCTGGCAATCCCGTTCCTCCCGGATTGAGTAGCTTGTCTACCACCTTCAACTGTGCCGGGGTTGCCAACCTGATTCTGGCGATGCTGGTTCGGTGCTTGGGAGGTTCTGCTATAAGTCCCGGACTCCCCAGCAGCTTGAGAGGTCTGTAATTAATGGGTCCCATGATCGTTTTTGTGGGAATTCCCGTCAGGTCTGTGGTCTCCATCAACTTCGCCCTCGAGAAGTGCGCCTCATGAGCCTTCAACCAGTCTATGCAATGATGTCTATTCAAATCCTCGTGCGACACTCGTTCGATCCCCAGGGTTTCCGCCAACTCTCGTCTGCATTCCAAGGTCTCCAGATCCAGTTCCTTCACCTTCTCAGGATATCTCAAGCGGGTAGTCTCCCTAGACTTCTTTTCTCTCCTGCCATCTGCCACCACCACGGAGGACATCGCCGAGGCCGGAGGTGTTGATGACTCTACCTCCCCCGACTCCATTGGTGTGGCACTCTGCAATCGGGTCTGATTGCTCCTCGAGCTATCTCTAGTATCAACTCTCGCTCCCAATCGACCAGCCAAGGCCCTCGAGGCAAGGAATGGTGGGTTGGGAGGTGGCCCTAAAGTGAATTGGGCTGTCTCCAGCAGGTCCGCTTCTAGCGTGTTTATGTGTTCCTGGAAGACGTCGTTCAGCCACTCAGCTCCCCTTGGCCTATCGAAATGGATTCCATCTTTCGAGGTGTCTTCAGGGAATCCCTTGTTCTCCATGCGTTCTGCAACGTCCAACAGCCTGAGAGGAAGCACACTGTTTCGGTGTATTTCTCGGATCGCCTTGTTCAGGCTCCGCACCCTCTGGTTCATCTCTAGGGAGTGTTGATCAAACATCATGTTATAGGGGACCGTGCATATCGTCAGCAGGATGGGATCCATTTGGATCCTCAGCTCCTCAAGAAGGCAACTCATCTTGTCGCACAGCCTCGTCACTTTCCTTGCTTCTCCTCTCGACACGTCGTTGGTCCCAACCATCAAGGTGACTGTGTAAACTTTGGTCATTCCTAGCATGTCCAGAGTTGCCAACATCTGTGGCGTAGCAGCTCCAGCGAAACTCAAGACTCCCGTCTGCCAATGTGACCGGATCTGGGTCAACACCCGCACCAGGCTGTCCCCTATAATCAGGTGAACCGCACCCTCTGGCACACGAGGTGGCGCTAGATACTGCACCCAGGCTGCGTCGTGGAAGCAGTCCCTCCTGGCTTGCTGTTCCGCATTCCAGTCCAGCCGACTATGCTTGTGGTAGTTCCCCTCTGTGTTCTTCTTGTAGCTCGCGATCACGACGTTTCTGACCGGCTGTTCCCTCCAAGTCAGGGGAAGCTCTGGCCTTGTCGTTCTTTCACGACTCTGCTGCTGCAACTTCTCACCCAACTCCTTCAGGCGCGATGAGGCGCCACTCACCTGACTGCCGCTCGAGGTCGAGGTTGGTGTATATCCTGGTAACACCACATCCATCAGAGGACGTACAGGTTGGGTCTCTAGATTGCGCAAGGAGGGCGTCGCGTCATTCGGTATCCAGACCTCCAACCCTTCACTCATGTGTTCCCTGGCCTCGCGGTCAAGGTTGAACCGTCCTCTAGCCCTGGGAGCTTCATCCACCTCCATGCGCGACTCTGGCCTTGAGCTTGTCACCACTCGTTCGTTTGACCTGGCTCCCTTTTGTGCGTCAAGCTCGCGTTGTCGTTGTTCTATCCTTTCCAACTCCGACTTTAGTTGATCGCGATTCGCGGCGTTCTCCCGCACCTTTAGCTCCTGCTGATGTTCCGCCCTTAGCATCTCAAGTAACTTCAACGTCTGATCTCGCTCGTCGACTGCCTGGTCTCTCTCCAGCTGAAGCTTCTCCCTATCCAACTTCGCCTGATCCCGATCGAGATTCGCCTTATTCCTTTCCTTCAGCGCCTTCTCAAGCTCTCTCTTTAGGACTCCCAGCTCCGGATATGCCTCGGTCGTCTGTTGCGCTCGCGACATCGATGGCACCTTACTCGAGCTCTGGCCCGTGGATCTGGCTGTTGGCCTCGTCGGTAGCGGGAACTCTCCTGCGCCGTGTTCGGTGTTGTTACTCAGGCCAGGATTTCTTGCCAAGTCAAAGCCCCTTACTCCTCCATCCGCATTCCAAGACAACCATCTGGTCTGTGCTCGATTTGATATGCCCTCGGTGGTGTAGCCGACGATCAAGACAGCCTCCGTCGCAGACTCCCTGCACTCGCCCTGGTCCTCCAACTGGAGGATCGCATTCAACATCACCGCCATTCTCTCGTCGATCTGGGTGTGGTCCAGGTCCCTCAAGCGTCTGTACAGCTCGTCAAGAGTGGGCCTCTGCAGAGCCGTGGGCATAGAGTTCCAGAATCGGTCTGCCATTCTTTATAACTTCGGGATGTGTGTAGATAGGTGTCAACCAGCTCAAGAATTACCTTACCAACTCAAGAATTACCTTACCAACTCAAGTATTACCTTGCCAACTCAAGTATTACCCAATTCAAGAAATCTCTAGAAATCTTCTCTTCAAGCACTTGCTGTAGATCCGGATTGTCGCGTGTTCAATCAAGATTCTCTTTTTCTGTTTCTCGCTTGAGTGTAGTTGGATGTTCAACTTTGTTTTTCAAACTTGATCTGAAAACATAACGCTCATTAAAACTTAGTATGTCACGTTCCTGACCTAGAGACCCCCCTTTTACCCATATGATTAAAATCCTATCATTCACATATCACTTAAAACAATTCGATTGGATTTCCCTTAAGAACATGCAGATTCATTTTATGTTTTAGCACCATCAATTCTTTCTTTTAAAATTCAATTGTCATGCCAATCACATCTTAAGATCCCTTTACCTGCGCCGCACCCCAGTACCTAACTCAAGACTCCTCCCTCACACCCGACTCGATACCTCCATGTACCCGACTCAGGCGATGCTCAAGTAGTACTTCTTGTGAAGATGCACCATTATCTCGGTTTCTGCAAAGACCACATGTAGGATAGCATACAATTCCCTCGAGCTCAGTTTGCCCCTGTTTGGGTCGTACACCGGCATCGAGACCTCCACTATTCCTCTTTCAATCATGAAGTCACGTAGTCTTGTCAGTGCCAATATCACGTGTTCGGGATCAATTGTGTTTCTGTCGTTGACTCTCGTTACTAGGAAGCAGAGGTATTTGCCCGGGACTTGTGCCACTGACGGTGGAAGCGCTGCTATGCCTCCCAGTGCTGGCCTCTGTCTGAACAGAAACTCTACGTTCTGGTACTCTCTTTTGAAGTCAGCCTCCAATCTTGATTTGAAACTCATGTCCGCCGTGATGCAGATCGCGCTGGTCCTGTTTGACAGGATGAAGTCGCTATCCGTTATCATGATGTTCTCTGAGTATTCATTGGGTATTTCGAATTTCGTTTTGAAATTCCTTCCCATGGTAGGCTCTGGTTCTTCTTCCTCCAGTTCCAATCCGCTTGTTTCCCTCACTTCCTTGAGCTTCTTTATCATCAAATTTTCGGTGTGGGTAAGTCCTACCCCCACTCCCCGGACAAAAATATTTATCGACGTCCCCGTCGATGTAGTCGGGTCTGAATTGTCCTTGGGGATGTCCAGTGGCCTGTCTGTTGCTGTCCATCCGAAAAGAGGGTCCTCTGTCTTCATGTAATTTGCTGCTGATACATCGATTTGCTGAATGCTTTGTCCTTCGCGGCTCTCGTCTTTGACATCACGCATCCACTCTAGAATCCTCAAGTTCGAGTTCTCCCTCCTTTCTATTTCACTCTGCTCGAGATCCGTCTCCAATTCTGGCGTCGAGTAATCATCCTGCGGATAATGTCCACCATCGTCAATCACTTGCCATTCCTCTTCGGCCTCCAGTTCGCCTGCGCTTAGTAGTTCATCGCCCAACTTGTCTGGCTGTATCTTATCGATCAAGAAGTCATCCCCGTACCTATTGTACCTCATACCTGTTCGTTTACGATTGCCCGTCCTGGTTTCCGGTGGTGTTGGTCGATCCGGTTCCATCCACTTCGGTACCTCGTTTTGCTCGGGATCGTTCCAGTCTTCTTCTACAAATGAACCTGCATCCGACTCCACTTCTATCTTTTCGTTGTCGTCCAAACTCAAGTTCTCATTACCATCATTTTTCTCTCTAGTGCCTTTCTCATTCACTTCGCACGCTGGTTCCACCACCAGGTACTCAAGACCTTCCATGTCTTTTGGCAGGCACCAGTCCTCCGGAGACGGAATGTGAGGCTTCAGATTTTCGTAATGTGCTGCTCGCCCTGTACTCAAGCGATAGAACCTTCCTTGTTGATGTACTTCCGTAATCATGAACGGTCCTCTCCATTTCTTGAGTAGTTTCTTTGTTCCCTTGGGCGGTATGACATTTTGGAAAACCCACACGTATTGGCCCACTTCGTATGGCTTTGCTCTTAGTATCTTTTCGTCATATTTCTTGCGTTGCCTCATTTGCGCTTGCGCCGTGTTTCTCCGACATAGCTCGTTTAGCTCTTGTTGTCTTTTGATCGCTTCCTTCACGTATGCTTGAGGTGACGTCCTCTTCCCCTCGTACTCCGGGTAGAAGAATGTTAGAGGCATTGCCCTTTCCCTGCCTGTCAACATCATGAAAGGACTGATACCCGTCGTTGAGTGCTGAGTACTATTATAGGCTCCTACTACTTGTGGCAGGTATTTGTCCCAGTCCGTCATGTATCTCGAGCAGTACACCCTGAGCATGTTGACCAGTGTCCTGTTCTGTCTCTCTACCAACCCATTGGTCTGTGGATGATAGGTCGTCGAGTGTGCTTGAGCAATGTGTGATCTCTTCATCAATTCTTTTGTCAAGTCCCCCACAAAAGCCTTGCCGTTGTCTGACTGGAAAGTCATTGGACAACCATATCGCGATATCCAATGCGTTATCAGGTGATCACATGTCTCCTCTGCTGAGGCTGTCTGGCACGGAACCGCTTCCGCCAACTTGGTGAAGTGATCTATTATAACTAGTATTTGGTTATAACCCGACTCCGTCATGCAGATTTTCTGATGGTCTATCTGCACCACTTCATTGAATTCCGAACTCTCGACCGACTTGAGGGGAAACTTCATCTTCCTTGGGTCTTTTACTTGAAGGCATGCTAGGCAGGCATTCACCCACCTCTCGCAAGCTTTTCTCATTCCCGGCCAGTCAAACCTGTGAAGTATCCTTTGTTGTACTTTATCTATCCCCTGATGGCCCATCTGGTCGTGTGATCTGAAAAGCACTTCCGTTTGGTACAGTTGTGGTAGTATGATGAGGTTGTGTTTGTGTAATATTTTTTCCTCATCTCTTCTCTTGCACGCTACCACCCCTTCAGCTGTGTGATAAAGTAAATCTCTCTTTTCTTTGTAGAACTGGCTCAAGATCTTGTAGCTGTCTTCCTCAAGTTCCCCCTTCTCCTTGACTCCCGAATGGATCCATTTGGAGAGGTTACTTGTCATTTTGTCATTCCTCTGGGCCCTTATTAGGTCAGACAGCCTGTATCTCGCCTTAACGTGCTCCTTTAGCGCCATGATCTGTCCATTCATTTCACCAGGGTTGTGGATGTCATCGCTCAGCTTCACACATATCATCCTTTTCACGATTTTCATGTCGTCTTCTGGTACCAGATTCGTTCTGACGTTTGAGTTGCACGATAGTTCCCTTAGTGGTTTTCTTGAAACTGCTATTTTCTCGAGCTCTTCACCACCTCGTACCTCTTGTATTTCCAGATTGTACGTCCCTGAAGATGGATCCGTCTGTAATTCCCTGTCGTGCTGTCTTATCTTCTCTTCCGCCAGTATCATGCATAGACTGTCTTGGTCTTCGCTGCTCTCATCCGAGTCTTCATCCCATTCTTCACGCTCCCCGGACAATTTCCCTTCTCCGGTTTCGTCTTCTTCCATGAATCTGGACCACTCCCCGGACTCTTGATCTAGTCCCAGGTGTTCAACTTCTTCTCTGAATGTTACTTTTTTATCCCTGACTTTTGTCTGCTCCAGAATTTTGTCGGGGATTTTTTCAACTAGTGATCGCACAACTTCCTTGCTATCAGTGATGCTTCCTTTTGAGACGTCAGTATTGTTCACTGTTTCTTCTCTCCGAAGTATGGTTAGTTCCGGTGCCTCCTGACCTTTCCCTTGGATCACGGGCTTGTCATCTGATAGTTTCTCAAGCAACCTCATTAAGTCTTCATCTTGGACCGTTCCCTCCTCTACCTGGGTGAGATCATAACCTTTTGCCTTGAGTGTCTCCCTCACGATTTTGGACTTGAGCATTATTCCTATCGGCATCCCACTGCTTTTCTTCAAGATGGTCTTTTCAAGAGTTTCTTTCGGCAATTCGGGATGATCTTCAATCGGTTTGCCTGATTTGTCCAGCCATCTCGTGAGTGGAAGACTGTCGTACGTTTCTTTGTCCATGAAGGAGAAGCCATCTTTGATCTCAGGTCTGTCCGCCTCTCTTTGTTCTTGCCTCTCGTAGAACTCCGTCTTCTTACTCAAGCTGTCAGCATTTTGATGTTTATCTCGTGTTCTGTGCTCAATTATCATGTTGTATCCATCCAAGCGAACTATCCACCTCCCAATATAGTTCTGGTCCATTGAGTACGTTTTCAGCCAGCTTAGTGCTCGGTTGTCGACTCGCAGCTTGAAGGGCTCACTGCCTAGGTATGCTCTGTATTTTTCGACAAAGGTGACCACCGCGAACATCTCTGCTTTCGGTGCTCCGTACTTCATTTCTGTGTCACTTAGGACCTTGCTCCCGTATGCTATTGGTCTCAAGACTGTCTTCCCATTCCATTCTTGTTCTTGATGGAGAATCCCAGAAATAGCGACTACTGACGCGTCCGTGTCTAGCACGTACATCCCCTTCTCTGTCGGCATACCCAGTACTGGTGCCTCACATAGCTCTTTCTTTATTCTCTGGAATGACTCTTCTGCCGCGTTGTTCCACGTGAACTTCTTGCCCTTATGTCTCATTAGTTGTTGCATCGGGTATACCTTGTCCGCATAGCCCTTGATGAATTCTCTATAATAGTTGGCGAAACCCAGGAAGCTCATCAGCTGGTGCTCCGTCTTCGGTGATTTCCAGGTTAGGACTGCTTCCACGGCGTCTGGATCAGGTCTGATGCCGTGCTTATCTACCATCCTTCCCAAGTATTTAATCGAGTCCTTGAGTATCTCGCACTTTGATGGTTTACACTTCAGCCCCGATCTTTTCATGCACGCGAACACCTCGTCAAGCCTCTCGATGTGGTTTTCTAGTGTCGGTGTTGCTATTACCACGTCGTCCACGTAGCACATTACCAGGTTGCCGTACTTCTTCGTCACGCCTATCAACGCGTGTGCCATCAGCCGCTGAAACGTGGCTGTTGCATTGCAGAGTCCAAACGGCATCCGTTTCCATTGAAACAGACCCAACTCGCAGGCGAACCCTGTCTTGTCCCTGTCTTGCTTCCTTAATGGTACCTGCCAAAAGGCCGAGCCTAAATCAAGAGTCGTAAAAAATTTCGCATCACCTAACTTCGAGAGGCTCTCATCAATTCTAGGTATGGGATAGGCATCCTTCACCGTGACGGAGTTCAGGTATCGAAAGTCACAACAAAACCTTAACTGGTCGCCTTTCTTTTTGGCCATCACTACTCCACACGCCCACGGTGACTTGGATGGTTCTATCATGTCATACTCTAGTAACGTTTCGATTTCTTTTCTACACGCGTCCGATTTGTGTGGGGTCATGCGCCTCGCCCCCTCCCTGTGTGGTACCGCGTTTTCCTCAAGTTCAATTTCATGTTCAACAAAATTACAACACCCGATATCCGCCTTATGCCTTGAAAAGACCTCCTCGTTTCGCTCTAGTACGTCCTTGATAGCTTCGAGCTGTTCATCTTTCAGTTTGCCCCTTAAATGTTCAATCTCCGGCAGAACCGGTTTATCAATTTGCATTTCATCTAGTGTGGGTCGCTCTGGAAAGTTCGAACAGCTCGAAAGCCCATCGTCCGTTTCTGACTTAAGTGATTTGATAAGACCTGAAGAATCTTTTATTCTCTGCAATCGTCTCAAGATACAAATTTTGTCCCTGTGGTTGGGACAATCAACAACTTCATTTTGTTTTGAGTTTTCAATTGATTCATATCGAGTTTTAACCGGTAAAGCATATCCCAGCTTCCTCCCTCTCTGTATCGTGATCGGTATATCAAGGGTATTCAACAAGACACTGACGCAGAGGCCGCTCTTCGTTATCGAAAATGATCTTCCTAAAACAGCAGCGCTTTGACTATTGGGATTCGGAACTATACACACTTGCTTGTTGTCACTTAGTTCATTATAATTTTTCATCCTCAAGCTTACGATTGCCGCTTCATTAGCTTTTAACCTCACTCTCCTACTCAAGAATACCGGTGCTTTGTTTTCATTCGCCATTATTAAATTTACCGGTTTGATTGCGTACCTCCTATCCGGATTCCGTATCCTGAACATTGCATTATTTAGATCAATCGTTACGTCGAAATTCCTGATGAAGTCTCTGCCCAAAATGAATTGGTCAGATTCATCTAGGTTTTCTACCACGATGAAGCTCATCCACAGGTTACGTTCCCCCAAATTGAGGGCTATTATCGGCGTCCTGCCCAGCACCCGTAGGGCCCCTTTGTTTGCAGCTGACAGCCGTATTCTCGAGTCTATCAAGTCACCTTTGTCAAAGCCCATCTTTTCCCATGTTTCGATTGGTATGACGCTCAAGACTGCTCCCGTGTCAAGTAATCCACGCAACTGAGTCTTTTTGCCATTTATGTCTAGCACGTGCCCTGTCACGTCTGCTTCCGTCCCGATGTGCATTGCATCTTCTTCAAGCATGGCACAGTGTCCGATCGATCTTACTTTCAACTCTTCTTTCCCTACATAGATTTGTCCAATTAGGTCTTCGTCGCATGTTATCATCGTCTTGGTATAGATGTTGATTCCATCTATATTTAGCATGACCTCGTGTGGACCATAAGCTTCAGTGTACCTATTATCAACACGTACCGATTTGCTGCCCCCTCTCGTGAGTAGTGCCCTGAGCGCTCTAGAAGTCGTTTGTGGACTTATTCCACTCAAGTAGTCTGCATACACGTCAATGTGCATTATCGTCTGGTCGCTCGGCTCGCTCAAGTTTCTGGTTACCTCGTGTCCGCCCACTGTGATTATCGACATTATTCTTGCTCCGATTTTCGATATTCCAAAAGGTTTACCTGTCACCATTTTCACGGTGTTACAATTCCCGGTCTTCATTGAGCCCGTTCTAGCCTCTGGTATTGAGTTCGATCCGGTTAATGCTCCGTTAAAATTCTGTCTTTCGATCTCCAACTTTAGTCGTTGCTCTATTTCTTTCGCAGCCAGATCTTGTTTCACTTTGGCAATTGCTTCCGTCGCCGCTTTCTCATAATTTATCTCTAGAGAGCTTCCGGCCGCGGACTCTAACGCACCACTAACATGTGTAACAGCTTTCACTGTCTTCGTCGGCAATTCGGTGTTTGGTGCCCCCAAGTTCCTAGATTCAAACTCGTTTTGCCTGTTCCGCTGATTCTGCACCGCCGCTAATGCCAACTTATGTTTGGGGTGATTCTGGTCCTTGACCGCTTCCCAGAACAAGGGACAATCCATTCTGAAGTGCCCCTCCTGGTTACAGAAGAAGCATCTGGCGCCTATCTTGATGATCAAGCCATTATAGTACTCGTGTTCCTCCATCTGGCTCATATCCTCTTCATCCGGTGCATAACCTAGGCTCTTCATGCCTTGTTTGTACGTTGTGCAGTCAGCCACATGATGATCCGCTGACCCGCAGTTCGCGCATGATCTGCGCTTGTCCATATCATCTCTAGGTTTGTACCATGATGACCTCTGGGGTTGGCTTCCCCCTTGCGTGTTCCTGTTTTCGGAATATGAGTACTTCTTAGGTTTCATCAGCATGTATTCTCTTGATTTCTGTCTCATTTCTTCTGGGGTGGGTGCGCTGTCCTTCGACAATGTGTAGTATGTTGCTAACATTGTCCTTAAGTCATCACTTTTCACCCCATCGATGAACTTCGAGGCAATGCTAAAGTTCCGTCTATTTGTCGACTCCTCTGGGTCACTCCTCCTTCTCAAGCTCTCGAGGTCATCTAGGAACCGATCTATTGACTCGTCGTCCCTCTGCCTTCTCTTTTCAAATCGCATCATCGCTTGGTGACCCTTCATGCCTGACCCGAATCGATTCAGCAATATCTCGAAGATCTTGTCCGCGGTGTCACGTTCTTCCTCCTTCTTTGCGACCACGCATTTTAATGCCGTTCCTTCCAAGTTGCTCAGTATGGCTGTACATGCTTGTCTTTCGTCACTCAAGTTGTCTTGTTCTAGATGTAATCTCATCACTTCCACCCAAGTGTCAATGCATCCATCGGAGTCGTCCTTGAATTCTTTTGGCTTCTTGAATGTCTTTCTTGATTTTCCCTCTCTCCTGTCGCTCGAGTCAGTGTTCCTCGTGGCGAAGGCCTCTAGAGTCCTGTTCATCATCTCCCAAGTGCTGGCCCATGTCATAGCATCCGGTCCTGTGTTGCTGTTAGCTGTTGAATCTCCCGGAGCAGTCGTTGTATTCGACGTTCCATTCTTCATTATTGTTTTCGCAGCTGTTGGTGCTATGCTTATCGCATCCCTGGTTAAGGGCAACGGTGTCGATTGCCGTTTGTTCCTTTGTGGTTCTACAAAGTCAACTCTGGTGCTTTGCGTACGATCCGCTGCCGGTCTTTCTTGTGGAGTAGAACCTCTCAAGATTGCATCCAACTTCGCCTGTATTGCACACGAACTCTCGGCTTGACTCTTGCTCATTGTGTCCATTCTCCTTTCCAGGCTCCCTAATTGGCTGTTGACATCATCATATCGGTTCTTCAACTGTTGCATGTCTGTTTTGATGTTCTTTTCTCGTTCTTCATTGGTGGCTTCTACCTTATCTGACATTTCCTTGAGTCTCTCCTCTGTTGCCTTAGCTAGGTTAAAATAACTGTCTAGATACTCGTGCTTGTTGTATCTTATCTCCTTTTTTATCACCTCTCTGTCTTCTTCACTGTTCTTAAGTCTTTTGTCGATCTGATTTAATTTCGCCAACAAGTCGCCCAGCTCAATGGTAGTCTCTTCATGGTCAGCCGTGAGTTTCTCTTCGGCCGTAGCCTCTGCTTTAGCTTGTTCCTCATTCTGGCCGGTTTCTGTCGTTTTCGTGCTCACTGTACCAAATGTTCGTGCTCTTTCTGCTTTTGGTTCTTCAGTCACGTTTTCTTTCGTTTTTATTCCGAACATTATTCCCAATTTTTCCGTAAAAGATGTCCTCTTTACTTGAGAGTCTTCTTTCACCGTTTCTTCGGTGTTGCCTATTGCATCTTCCGCGTCATCTATGGGTGAGAACTCTATGGGTTTCTGGTTCGGTTCCTCTGCATTGGGCATTGGAGTTGACTCTGTCGCCATCTTCCTTGTTTCATCCACACTTTGATCGGGTGTCTCTAGATCAATCTCGATGGTGGGTTCTACTCGCTCCCCTTCCGTGCCCTCTTTCGCCCTGTTCTCCGCTGTACTCCTTGTGCTGACCATGTTAACTGAAAAGTTCGTCTTCGTTATCTTTGGGCCCGTTGATGTCGTTCCGCGCAGCGATGAATTATATTTCGTGTTTGATCCACTTGACCTTTTTTCGAGCACCGGTACCCTACTCCGCCTCATTATTTCTATTTACAACTGCTTTTATTTACAATTTTATTATATACACGATTCTATTCTAAGGGTAAAAAAAAATATTTTTTGTGGTAACAAATTCTGTACAACGTGTTAAAAACCTTATCCAATTCTCTTTCTAAAACCTCCGAAAAATTTTCCTTAATTTGGTCTTAACCCTACCTATTTCGATTTGTCTTATTCTGTCTTAAAACGCACTTGTTGTAATTTGACTTCAATTTCTATACCGTCCCAAGACTATTCGTCACTATCACAGTACTCTCCGTTAGTGTCCTAAGACCCTTGTACCAAGACCACTGTTCCAAGACTAGTGTCCCAAGACTACTGTCACAAGACCAGTGTCCCAAGGCTAGTGTCCCAAGACTACTGTCCCAAGGCTAGTGTCCCAAGGCTAGTGTCCCAAGACTACTGTCCCAAGGGTAGTGTCCCAAGACCAGTGTCCCAAGACTGCTGTCCCAAGACTAGTGTCCCAAGGCCAGTGTCCCAAGACCAGTGTCCCAAGGCTGGTATCCCAAGACTAGTGTCCCAAGACTAGTGTCCCAAGGGTAGTGTCCCAAGACCAGTGTCCCAAGGCTGGTGTCCCAAGACTAGTGTCCCAAGACTAGTGTCCCAAGACCACTGTCCCAAGACTGTCCCAAGACCACTGTCCCAAGACCCTGTCCCAAGACCACCGTCCCAAGACCCTGTCCCAAGACCACTGTCCCAAGACCCTGTCCCAAGACCCTGTCCCAAGACCCTGTCCCAAGACCACTGTCCCAAGACCACTGTCCCAAGACCCTGTCCCAAGACCACTGTCCCAAGACCCTGTCCCAAGACCCTGTCCCAAGACCACTGTCCCAAGACCACTGTCCCAAGACCCTGTCCCAAGACCACTGTCCCAAGACCACTGTCCCAAGACCCTGTCCCAAGACCACTGTCCCAAGACCCTGTCCCAAGACCACTGTCCCAAGACCCTGTCCCAAGACCACTATCCCAAGACTGCTCTGTCCCAAGACTTCTTCGGTCTTGTCCCAATACTCGTCACGGAGTGTCTTCCTCGTTGTAGGGTCTTCTTGAACCACCGTACCTTGTACCACCACTCAAGCTCTAGTAAAATTTTCCCAAAAACCCTCTCTTAAAAGCCAAATGCTGACCCCCCTCTTCTTTTTGGTTGTTTCTATTTCAATGTAGGTGCGCAGGTATCTTGTGATCACCTGTTCGTATAAAACCAAACACAAATCCTCAATAAAATGCAACAAAAAATTTTAAGTAAGAAAAATAATAAAAACAGAAAAATGAGCCCACCTAAAATTTAAAGGTGACCAATGTCTACCTTTCGTCTAAAAAAATTGTCTGGTACCTAATTGCCACGCGTTTTCCTCCCCCCACTAGTGATCTTATGGGGTATCACAAAAGCTGTCTATATCCGGTCCCCCCTACCAAACCAACCAGCGTACCAGCCTTAACTCGAGTTGGATTTTGGATCTCCACCTAATATTACCAACGCGTGTTAATTTCTAATGTAACTAAGTCAACGATGTCGACTAATTAGTTACTCTAATTTCCCCCTTTTTGCAATTTACAACCGCCAACCTCTAGCCTAACCAGTCCCCCTTCTAACCTCCCCCCTTTCTAGCCCCCCTTCTTAAGCCTAAAATTTACTTTAAGCGCCGGGTGCTAAACCTCTCAAGAGAAAACCGTAGACCTGTTTCCAGGCCTGCTCAAGTAAAAACGTTCCTCAAAACTGGGGGATTTCGCTTATCCAATTTTACACTTATCTCCTATAATGTAATGTGGATTCTAACGATACCCGTTCTGCCCAACTTGAGAACTCGAGAATTGCCAAATCCTTCTTGGCTGCTTTCCCACTCGACTGGTCACCTGTTCCAGTCCAGTCTCCTATTGGTTCAGCCAAGTGTCCCTGAACCACTTTCCCACTCGGCTGGTCACCTCTTCCAGTCAAGTCTCCTATTGGTTCAGCTCAAGTGTCCCTGAACCACTTTCCCACTCGGCTGGTCACCTCTTCCAGTCAAGTCTCCTATTGGTCCAGCTAAGTTCCAAGCTATCTGAAAACCCTTGACAACGCCCCACTTCGGGCACTTTATTCAGTTTACTGGTTTAAATTGCTAGGTTGATCGAAACGATCGAACTTGTAAAACAGTATGGGTATACTATTTAATTAATATGAAGGTTTGATCCAACTAATCTGGTGTCAAAGTCACTGTCTTTTTTCGTTTTATGGTTTTTGTTCCTTTTTCTATTCTTTTTTGGTTTTTGTTTTGCTTTTTGTCTTTTTGCTCGTGTTTTTGTCCCCCTAGTTGCCCCCCTTTACTCGGTTGGCTAAGCCTCGTTCGGAGAGCGTACCAGGAAATTTTCTCGAGTTTTCTTAAAAAGCTATCACGGTACAACCGGAAGGTTTGCACGTTCCTGTCGAACCGTACCGCCGGTACTCTAGAATGGGCATTCAGCCCGAAGCTGTCTCAAGTGGGTTCGACTCCGTAGTCTTGATGTCGTAAACACCCAGGAGCGCCATAAAAACACTATGTAACATTCGTCTACTGCAGTCACACATGAGGCTTAAGAAAAATAGGCCCTATAACCACTGGCTCAAGGGTCAGGGACACTATCTCTTGTGTTTTTCTACCTCAAGAACGGTCGGAGCCAGTTCGGTTCGCTTGTGACATGAGACTACGACCCGTTACAGCTTAAAGGCTACTACTAAAATATCCCCCCACTCTAGAATTAGAAACGTCCCCATACTTAGGTCTCTAGATACCCAAAATACATGAACGCCGTTAAAAACCGGGTTGGAACAATCCGTTAAGTTACTTTTTATTAGACAGTGTAACTTTGATCCATTTCAGATGGATCAACCTAAAACTCGCCTTACCTCAACATAACAATCATAAAACACACTCTAGAAATTTAAATTAAGGACTCACATGTTGATGCGCTCAAGCACAGGAAGTAATTAAATGGGTGAGCAACTCTAGAATTAACTAAAATAACTAGATAAGTTCAATGTTTATCAGTTTGAATGGTAAGGGTAAGTTTGAACTCAAGAACGAAGTTTTATGTGGACCATTGGGACACTCAAGCTGTCCACCTTTCCGTCGAAGGTTCACTCTGGTCCAGTTCGAATAATTACTCTCTCGGGAATACTCTGTCTTCTATTTCAGATAGGACAGCTCTACTCTTGTTCACTATGATGGAAATTGCGAATAGCAATTTCCCACTTGTTTTTATCTGACAACTTTCCCGCTATTGCTCTAAAATTGTTCTCTTTTCTTTTTCTGATTTTCAGTTCTCGCGAGAAAATCGTGCATGACATGTTCCATTCGAAATTTTAAAAATTTAAATTTCACTCCAAAATCAAGTGTTTTCTGCTCTTCTCAAGGTCAAACTTCCAAATATGACCGACTGGCACACAAAAACTCCAATTCTAGAGTCAGAACTTAATTCTTGTAACATTCGCCCAAATACTACACAGCGACGGAGCGTAGAAAAAGTACCTATTAACGACTGGCAGGCGTCAGTTACCTTTATTCTACTCGTTTTTCACCGTCTCGACCTTGCCAGTTGATTTTCTGGTCTGTTTAGGGCTAAGTAAAAAGTTACTATTTTTAGGCCATCAGTCAAACGACTTTTGATCAGCTTTCGTTTACATGCGAACACAACCACATAGCTGAGTCTCGGATCCTCAGACTACGTGATTGTCATTAAAAACACGGCTCGAACAACCTATTTTAATATGTTTTTGTGTGACAGTTCTATATTAAATCCATTGGAGATGGATTGACCCTTTCCTCTTTCTAGCTACTCATATTCTAAAATATCAAATTATACCGGTGTTAATTCAGACTTCTACGACATCCAAGTAGCTACAAAGTTAGTTTTATATAGTCCCTTCACATAAAACAGTCTCTGGGGGACCAAACCTCCGCTCCCGTAATCTTCCTGAGATAACGTCCTTATCTCTTCCAATTTGTGGCACGGGAGGGTTCCGTGGAGTATTTCTTCCCCACTGAAGCTTCCTTCTCCACTAATATCCGCTGCTAAGGGTCTTATCGTGTGTTGTTGCCACGATAGGAGGCTTCGTGTTTTTCGTCTCATGTGCGACCGTTTTCCACAATATTTGTCGTTGTTCTGTTTTTTCGTCGTCTTTCGTCAAAATGGCCGTCTTTTTTGTATTTCTGAGAAATATCCACAATTCAATCGAAATTTTAAAAATAAAAATTCTAGAATATTCCTACCCTCCTTCGCAATACTTTTTCGTTAATAAGGCCTTTATTCGTTTTTTCTCGTGTCGCCGGAAGGTTGCGCTGTGCCATCTGGCAGAATGGCACATACTCCCCGGACAGTCCCCATCAATGTCCCTATTGATCGCATAACACCGGGTTATCGTCAAGTAGTGTTCCAGTTCTCTTACGTGTTCACAAATGGCATCGTACTACATTTCACTGCCTTTCAACATTTTCACAAAATTTGCACCATGAGGAGTGTCCTAGAGAAAACTTCTTTTCTGACTACTTACGTCGTCTTGCAATAAAACTTCTTTTCGCTCTTTGTGATTAAAAAGTTGGGACGTGGCACGGCCACGCACCCGTCAAAATTAACTTAACATCATTCACCAAGTATGATCAGTTATTTATGCAGTCTGTGACATTCGACCAGAATGTGAAAAATGCAATCTCTGCAGAATTCAAATTTTTAGCAGCGAGCCTTCCGGATTGGTGATTATTAAGAACTAAGAACGCTATTGGAACGATTGGCCAGACGGTGAGGGCTGGAATATTCTGGTATTTTAAAATTTCAAAAATTCGAATTATGACGTCATATTTCTGAGAAACGTCAGAAACGGCCATTTTGGCTAAAACAAGAAAGAAAAACAGAACAACATTAGCTGCGCTAACAACAACTACGAAATCGAGATTGGAAAACGACAACGAGTTACAGAGTAACAGAGAACACTCCGAGTTGCAACTATTGTGCCGCTACAATAGTTGCAAGGCCGTTGCGAACAACGGTGAAGGGTGAAGGACGGCCTTCCGGATTAAAAGAAATCAGGATTAACCAGCTTGATCCAGCAGATTTGTCAATCCGGAGGGGTAAAGGAATTGAAACTTTTATCCTGTTACATAAACTTTTAGCTTCCTGTCATGTCCTGACTTGAATTTAATTAACATCTAGATTCATTTGATAAGGATGAGAAGCTAGGAGTTGGGGGAAAGGGTTGATCCATCTTCGATGGAGATGATGATTTTTATCTACTGAACAAAAACAATAGTAATATAATAAGTAGTAGCCCTGTTTTTAGGAGTGACCTCGTGGTCTGGGGATACTGAGACCCAGCCATGAGCTCACTATTTCTGCATGTAATCTAGTTAATTTGAGTGTTTTGACCGAAGCCGAAAGCAGTAACGTTTTTGTCGACCCGATGTTAGAAAGACCACCGAAAAGTACTGGCTTGGTAGAGACGGTGAAAAGCATGCAAAGCTCTGTTTAGACGTTAGCCAGTCGTCTTAAGACTTAGTTTTGTCTTCCGTCGATATGTATTTTCCGGGCGAATATTACATAGATGTTTTTATGGCGCTCCTGGGTGTTATTTTTTTTAACATCATGACCGGCAGAACCGTTAACGAGCACTCCGCGCCGAGCGGATGCTCACATTAACGCCCTTAATAGGCCTAAACCGCCGGGGCGGAAGGGTAGTTCGGAACGCGGAAGCCTTCCGGATTACCGTGAATAGCTTTTTAACTTAGTTAAGACCGAAAATTCACGAACCAGGAAGGGTGGGGGGATTCGCGGTCCCGTCATCTCCTGAATGGTTCGTGACCAAAAACACTTAAAGATATATATAAAACCAAACAAAAAGTAGGATAGTACCCAAGAAAAACAAAAAACATAAAAAATATACGAAAAAACCAAAAACAGTAAAAAAGTAAAAAATCAGTAGAAATCATCCCCCCAGACAAGATGTGATCCGACCCTCCCGTTTGTTGTTGATAGATATATTGTTGTTACAGGCATTTATATCAGTCAGGATTGTTACGATCAGTTTTGTAGCCCGTTTGTGAGGCTTGTACTGTAGGGTTATTTGAGCATTTAAGCACGTTAATGATAAATTGCGCCCAATCCGGAAGGGTCAGCTGATTTGCGCTCAATTCGGAAGGGTCTTGGGAGAAGACTGATCCGGCAAGCAGTACAAGGAGCAACAAGAAGGGGCTCAACGACAACAACAATCGACTGTTGGGTATCGTTAGCAAGTTTTGTGTCCCTTTTGGTACAAAAATTAAGATAGTAATCTGTGGGGGGCTCGACAGTGCTGCACTGTAGTGACCCTTCACCGAACTGCGAATATCCGAGTTAAGCACCTTAATTTGGATATTAAACAAACCCGGAGGGGTATAGTATTACTACTATTACTAATTATATAGCCTATAATAATAGTCTTATATCGTTTTTCAGTCAAAAACAACGAAAACAGACCGGTTTTTAGGGTCAAAATAGCGATATTTTGATCCCCCCATAAGTCGCGATTTTTGAGATATCGAAACGGAAAAAAGCGCTAAAGTAGTGTGTTACATCGTAATTGCACTACCATAATAGATAGAACCGGTTAAGTTTAGTTCGGAAGTGGTTGGAATTATTTTGGAACCAAAAAAAACGAATTTTCGTGATTTTTGAGAAACCGAAACACTAAAAATTCAGAAATTTTTTTGAAATTTTTGAGTTAGAACAGTAAAAATAGTTGTTCGGACAACGTCCACTAGTTAATCTACAAGTTTTAAAACCGGCTACCCGAAAGCTTTCCCGGTTGCAGAGAAATCGAACTTAACGTGTTTGATTTGGTGGATTCATCAATCCGGAGGGGTACAGGTAGCATAGTTTTTTGCAAATTTTTTCAACTAAAGCGTTTTAGATCGGGTCTTTTGCATTGAAATAGAAGGGTATAGGCCTTTTGAGCTCGGATCAATAATTTTTAGGTCGAAAGGACCTGATTTGCGGAAAAAGTTAGGCGGAACCTATAAGAGAGAAAAATTTTTGAGTTTAAAAAAAAGACGTTTTGGTTAATAACTTTGGAACTACTGGGCATATCGAGTTGATCTTGGTACCAATAAATCAGAAATTAGCTGAGCTTACTGATAGGGACAAAAGTTTTTCGGAAAAGTAAGCGTGAAAATTTTTTGAGATTGTTTTTAGCAAATTCCTCAATTTGGAAGGGTACACCCTTCACGTTTTACAAAAATTTTTTAGAAAAGCCCTTATACCCCTAACAAAAGGTAATAGCGGTTGAATAAAGTAACTTTAGGCTGTTCTAGACGAAAAGGGAAGGCTAAAGGCACAGCAAAAGCTTAAGCGAGCCGAAGTTAGGCGAGCGATAAGACCCTTCACCGTTAGTGTGAATTGTCAAATAAGAGGCTTAACTTCAATCCGGAAGGGTCTAGGAAAGTAGTGCATACCCTTCCTAGTTAATTGAAAGAGCAAAATTGCATTGGAGAACGTATCCGTATAGGTTGAAAGTAAGAAATCTCCGAAAAGCTACTTTTACAAAACCGGAGGGTTCGCAATCCGGAGGGGTCAAAATTTTTTTTCAAGTTAGGAGGGTTCCGAATCCGGAGGGGTCTTATTGTTGCTAATTCGGAGGGGTCCAAATCCGGAGGGGTCTTATATTAACTAACTCAGAGGGGTCCCAATCTGGAGGGGTCTAGATTCTGCCAGTCCGGAAGGGTCCTATTTGTGCCAATCCGGAGGGGTATTATTTTATTAAAGGACTTAGGTAGACGAAAGAAAGACTAAAAAGTGAGAGGTATTAGGTTATTAGCACACAGGCTAGCTATCAGTGACTGCACTGGTAACTTGCCTTTCAATAAGAACCAGACCAAAACAAAACAGGTCCGAACTCGGATATTCGCGACACTAAGTCTAAATTAAAAAGAGCGTGATTCATTGGTGTGGATTGTAACATAATACGTTTTTGGGAAAAGTGACTGCCCTGAGGATTTTAGTAGGTCTAGCTCGGGCAGTCCGAAGGCAGATAGGTAACACAGTACTCGGAGGAGCGTGTAGTCTCCAGCACAACCTCTTCGACGGCGGATAATTCAGGAAGCTCAGGAATGGACACCTATTCAGACAGGAATTCGAGCTCGGGATCGGAACTGTCAGAACTAGCGATACACACGCTACTAGTGGAAACTCGGGCAAGGGACCTGGACAGAGAGGTGTACCAGGATCCTGACAGTGATCGCTACCTAATACCAAGCGAAAGAGTCTTTGATAACGCAGCGGATGACTTAGAAACGATAGCGGTATCGAAACGTTCGATAAGCCTGTTGCCGCAGAAAGAGGTAGTCAGGACTGATCTTCAGCCGTTTGAACAAGAAACACAACCGTTGGCGAAGATTTGGTGCGTTAGGATGGAAGAAGACACACATCAGCCCAACGAGCTGAATAGTCAGATGAGGGTCAGGAAGACATACTTGAAGGCGAGATACAGACTCTCGGACCTTCTAAGAGCGCAGAGAAATGATCACATGACAAGCAACCTGAAAAGGTGGATCGAGAATGGTTCTCCGGATAAAGGGGACCTCGAGGAGGATAGTTATCGCATCCTGAGACAATACTTCATGCAGAAGGAAGGGAGGTTATATTTGAACAAGGACGGGATCGTGGCTTGCAAAAGAAGAGAGGAAGACAGATTCCTATACAAGTATAACGCGATAGTGTTACCGCAACTCTATCAGACAGAACTATTATTCAGGTCACATGATCAGATGGGCCATCAGGGGATCGACAAAGTATATCAGAGGATCCTGAAGCGCTTTGAGTGGCCTGGGATGAAAAAGGCATGCGAGAAATGGGTAACAGCATGTCTGTCATGCCAACAGGTCAAGGATCCAAGGAAGTTGCGATTTCCTTTACAATCGATCGAGTCGTCTGAATTCAACGAGGTGGTGCAAATAGATCACCAAAAGATATGCATGACAGACAATGGTTATAATCAGGTGCTGGTCATGATAGATCATTTCACGAAGTATGCAGAGGCCGTGCCCTGCATAACTGCCTCGGCGGAAGAGACATGCGACCACCTGATCAATACGTGGAATGCAAGACATGGTTGTCCGATGACGTTTCAATCGGATACTGGAACAGCTTTCGTTGGAGAGCTTACGAAAGAGCTTATGAGACGCTCACAGGTCGCTCAGGCTCACTCCACGACATACCACCCTCAGACGAATGGCTTAGTGGAAAGACAGAACAGGACGTTAGTGTCGATGCTGAGAGTATATTGTTCCAGGTACATGACCAATTGGGACAGATACCTTCCACAGGTGATGGGAGTATATAACAGCACGCAACACTCCACCACTGGAGTCAGTCCACACATGATGCTAACTGGACACGAAAAGTCTTTACCCTTAACCTTCTTCTACCCAGAATATGAGGGAAAGAAAACGTCCCCACAGGTCTACGTGAGGGATGTGATCAGACGCCAACAGGAGCTGAACGATTTGTGTAGACGAAACACTCAGCAGGCACAGGCAAGGCAGAGGAAAAGATTCGACAAGAAAGCAGCTGGTGCAAAGGCTTACTCGGTGGGAGACTACGTATGGGTATTCCAGAACGTTATACCACCGAAAGGGACAAAAAAGCTCCTAAAAAATGGAGGGGACCCTTCATGATTACAGAGGTGCATCAGGAGGGACGCTTTTATAGACTGAGTACTGGCCGAGCCGCCCACTACGAGAATATAAAGCCACACAATCCATCGACAGAAGACTGGTGTATACCTGCAGACATGGAAGAAGGGGATTATCTAACGATGGATCCTGCTTGTGAGGTCAATGAAAAAGGCACCAGGGAGAAGAACGATGGAAACGAAGTCGTAGAGGAAGGTACGGATACACCGCTGGACCTGGATCCAAACGAACAGATCGAAGCGAACGATGAAACCTTACCCTACGCAGAGGAAGATTGGCAGGATCCCGAACAGATAGAGGTTCCCAAGAACTTGGAACCGGATCTTCCGTTCACCATACAGACTCGTCAGAAGGACGGGATGAGACCAAGAAAGAAATATAATCCTTACGGTGACGACTTTGTAGTGGATAGGATAGATCTAAAGAAGCTAATGGAGGAAGTAGTGGGTCTAGAGGAAATAACTGTGTCACAAGACATTGACATAGTCGATGATCACGACGATGAGTGGGTTGACGACTGGTCAAAAATCGAGGTAGAATTCGACGACGAGCAACAGCAGTCATATGAACAAGACTTGACGAACCTGCGTGTCTTAGAGTGGCTGAATGAAACGACCTCGGATCCAGAGGAGACCAGCGTCACAATTCAAGACGTAGATCGTGAAAGCATGAAATACATCAAGACCGAACGAGATGATCCTTCCTGGGCTGCCCAGGAAGGACGACTACTCATCCCAGCTTCTAACCTTGACTTGATACCCGGTATGCGATCGACGGGGACGTCGATGGATCTTTTTGTCCGGGGAGTGGGGGTAGGACTTACCCACACTGAAAACTTGATAATAAAAAAATTAAGAATAGCAAGAGAAACAGGAGACTTAGAAGCAGAAACAGGCGAAGAGCCTAAGAAACCTGACATAGGCAGGGTAGTTGAGTCATATTTTAACTTACCAAATGAATATTCAAGTAACATAATACTAACAGACAGTGATTTCATACTCACAAATAGAACATGTGCGATAGCAATCACAGCAGACATGAGTTTTAGGACAGCGTTAGCGGCAGATTTTAAGAGAGAATACAAAAACGTGGAATTCCTTTGGAAGCAAAGACCAGGGATAGGGGGCGTGGCAGCCTTACCTCCGGCGGCGTCGCAGATACCGGGAAAATACTTGTGCTTCTTGGTAACGAGGGCGACGGAGAAGCAGCACGTGGACCCAGAGAACCTAGTCTTGTCTTTGACGAGGCTGAGGGACTTCCTTGTCGAAATTGACGTGAAGGAGCTCTCGCTTCCAGTGTACGATCCAAACAGAGGAAGACTGCATCCTCGGGAATTGTACGCGCTTGTACACGTGATATTCTCTGATACGAACATACAAGTATATCTACATAAGAAATATTACTTAAGTATAGGCTGAGTGATGTGCGAGAGAGTGTTAGGCCAAAGACTAAGTTGTATGTAATATGTGATATGTGTGTTATGTTATGTTATGTTATGTTATGTTATGTGTTAGGTTATTAAGATCATGGGTAAGTAGGGGTTAGTGACCATGAACAACTAAATGACGATCTTGGGAATAGATCCAAAGTTTGGACTGTCCAATCTTAGTTCGAATTCCAAAACTTTAGAAACCAATTGATTTTAATAAATTTTAGGATAAATATCTTTTTATCTGAACTGTTTTTAAGCAAATTTTAACGATATATGTTAAGGTGAAACAGACAAGTGTGATATTTGTGACTTCTTTTCTAGATCCTGATTGATCATTTAATAACTCACTTGAGTCAAATATCGAATCGAATCAAATCAAACTTGAAAGAATAGAATGGACAACTTCAACTTGGATGAATTGATGGACCTGGCAGAGGCATATGTAGGACCGATGATAGATGCGATCTATCGTCGGCTGATCGATCGAGACTTCGCTCTGGAGGACCCAGAGGTAGTCATGTTGCTGACCGCCCTGATCAACATCTTGGGGCACGACAACCGTGGGGACCGCCCCACGGAAGTCCTGTTGATGGCAGCATATGGAGAAAGAGGAGTACTAGACCGCCCGAACATGAGAGTGATGAGGTGGAGAAACGGGGCTCTCTCAGGGAGTGACTTGGCGAATGAGCCTGGATTGGGAAGTTCTAGGACTTACCAACCAGGTGAGATGCCAATGCCCTCCAACCCCAAACCTGGGCTGACGAGAATGCATCGGGAGATGAACAGCGAGGCGACCTCGTCTGGTTCACCACTGGGAGCAGCTGTGCCACCAAAAAGGGCGAAAGTAGGACAGGAAGTTCAGACGAACCAAACCATGCAAGATCTGGACGAGATGAACGATGAGCTGAAAAGTACGAAGAAGGAGCTGGACGAGATGACCAGAAGCATGCTCCAGATGGAGGAAGATCGGGACATGTGGAGAAAGTTGTTTGAAGACTGCAACAAAAAGCAGGGTCAAGAGATTGAGCGCTTAAGGCAGGAATACAAAGAGCGATCGGAGCAGATGGCGTTGACAACGGCCGTGGAGAAAGTGATACCTGCAAGGGATATTCCTCGTGGGCAGTCCCCGATGGAGCTCTTGACGCCTCGAGAAATGAGTCAAACAACGGAGACATGACCTCCAGTAGAGACAAATCGAGTAATGATCCCGGATCCTAGTGACACCTTGGGTGACCCCGTCGTAGAACAGACAGTGAGGAAACTGATAGAGACAGCTGGACGACTGGTCGCTAACAAGAATGCGCCAGGTTCCGGGGTGACTGCACCCTATGGAACGATTGACGATACGGGCAGAGTACAACTCTCCCAGACCGTGATCAGACAAGGGATAAGTAACGTGACACCACTCATGGGGAGCTCGAGAATCCCAGAGAGGAAAGTACGAAAGATGCCAGCGAAGAAAGTGTCTCGCATAATAGACGTGCAGAAGAATAATCAATTGAAATATAATTTCACGGGCGACACAAGACGTACAGAGGGAACTGAATGCAGACTGTAACCTGCGTGACCTCAACATCATATATAATGTGATGATAACAGCCTCTAAGAGCAACGGAGAAGATAAAGTGGAGTTGCCTGGCTGGGGACCAGAAGACTGGGTCAAACCTGGTAGCTGTCTGGCGGAAGTCTGTCGACTGGAGGGTCACGTTTGTGGAGGTTTGGACTGTGTGAAGACCCTGGAGAAACAACACAAGCAATTGACGGTATTGTTTGGAAATGTAGTGATGAAAGCTAGAACAGAAACGGAACTGATAGCAGATTGCCATGGAGGAACCGATGTGAATCTAGTGACTGCACTAGGATTCTACAACATGTTTGGTTCTTTGAGTCACTATTGAATCTGGAACAGAAACATGAGGTGGTCACAGCCATCAGTGTAGAAGTATTCCCAGGAGTTCTGCAGACTGAGCAGAAATACATAGGAAAATGGAGGGAAGCAATCGAGACAGAAATGAACATCAGACACAGCGAGACTTATTGTAGACCACCAGGAGCACGATATTTGGTGGGTTCAACGTTGGCTCCAATGTGCAAGAGCAGATACCCTGTACATTTCGTGGCTGTGGACGTGAAGAGTACAAGAACGATCGTGGATCAAGCCTTCTCAGTGCCGAAGTGTTTGAGATTGGCGAGAATGTCTGAAAAGTCTTACGAGTTACTATGTAAGATGTTCTCAGCAGTTCCAGAGAGAACCAAAGAAGAATTGGAGTCAATACTAGGAAAGAAGTTCATGGGATATGTGAGTGGGAACTTCAGTGACTTTGAGAGACAGAAACAGAGAGGATCAACTGTCACAGATTACAAGGCAGTAGATGAGAATGATGAAGTCCACCGAGTGATGATGGAAGTGGAACCATTGCTGGAAGCTTCGGGAAAACGTAATTGGAGGAGCATCATGTTGACGCATGACGAGTTTCCTTGCCACTGCTTGCTGCAGACCTGGTGGTATCCCAAGCGTAGTTATCTGATGTTGATCTGGGACTCTGGAGAGCTGCTCTCCATGGGTTTACCACAGCCCGTAACGATAGTGATAGTGGGAGTTATGATGGCGATACGATGGCGTGAGAGAAAATAACAGACAGGAGGCACCGACGAGAGAACAGTTGCGGAAATTAGATTGTCTAAAAGATTTAGATCTTTTTGAGACAATGTGCAAAGTTCTAAACATTCCGATGGAAGTGAAGAAGATATGGGCAAGAAAACGATTGATGCCATGGTTCAGAGCTAACATGACTGCATGGTTGTACGAGTATGCGAAAAAGCATATGTCGAAGCATGGCAGGGTGTACAGTGAATATCAGCTGGACATTGGAGCAGGAGCTTTCAAGCGAGCTCTCGTGACTCATCGGAATGCAGTGACCACCGCTGTGAAAAGAATTTCCAGGACGAGTGAGCGTAGTGGAAAGGAGAAGGCAGAGATGCTGAAAGAAGATTTGGAGAGAA
The DNA here is from genome assembly GCF_963678635.1 of Symsagittifera roscoffensis. Lineage (NCBI taxonomy): Eukaryota > Metazoa > Xenacoelomorpha > Acoela > Convolutidae > Symsagittifera > Symsagittifera roscoffensis. Next base: position 41,850,864 of record NC_087069.1, on the reverse strand, counting down.
ACGTGACGTTGTGTCTCCACAACAGCTTCTGCAGGAACAGAGAATCTAACGTGGATCCCCTACCTTGTTGTAAACAGAGGGTGGAAGAGCAGAAGTGTTGGAGGACGGCTTCCAGCAGCGTCAGGATAGCTAACGACGTGTTACAAGATACGGAAACTGAGAGTGCAGAGTCAGTATCACAGGAGGAAGAAATGGAACATTGACGGATGACCGAAAGAAAAGATGAAAAAAGAGATGGAATTAGAAGAATTTAGAAGTTTTAGAACTTCTAAACGACGAAAAAAGAAGAAAACAAAGGAGTGATGAAGAAAAGTTAAAACTCAGAATTGTTTATGTGTGTGAAAAACTCAAGTGAGAAACCAAGCAACCAAGTTGTAATTGAAAACTGAAACATTAAGTTGAGTTTTGAAATTGTTGCATTTATAGATTTGCATTTTAATTTTAGTTGAAGTGGCTTTAGAGACACTCACTTACTATTTATTTAGGAAGGTTTAAGTGAAGGAGTATATTTAAATATTCCAGCCTGCATGACTGTTTTTAATCAGCTAGGAGAACTGATCACTTTGTGGTGACATGGAAGGCTTGAGTAATCTCTCGAAGAGGGAGATTGTTTCATTGTTCTTTCTAACCACAGATTTTCTTAGTTTTAATATTCAGGACAATAACAAGCAAGATTTCCGAAGGGAAAAGCGTAGTAGGATAATTTTAGCTTGTTGGTTGGCAGGACTGTCCTGCAAGCCAACACCTTTTAAATCTAAGAGAAAAAGTTTTAATCGGGACATTGACATTGGAAGTCAGAAAATATGTTTTATCTTAAGTCATAGCCTCAATGTGCAGATTAATGAGAGAATTTGAAGGCTATAGTGATGTAGTATGATGCCATTTATATTCTGCAGTGAGTCGATGTGACGTGGATAAAAGTAATTTCGTGCATTTTGTAAATTCTGTTCGATGACACTGACCATTTTACGAATATTGCGTGATTCAATGAGGACATTGACCGGACTGTCCGGGGAGTATGTGACATTCGACCAGAATGTGAAAAATGCAATCTCTGCAGAATTCGAATTTTTAGCAGCGAGCCTTCCGGATTGGTGATTATTAAGAACTAAGAACGTTATTGGAACGATTGGCCAGACGGTGAGGGCTGGAATATTCTGGTATTTTAAAATTTCAAAAATTCGAATTATGATGTCATATTTCTGAGAAACGTCAGAAACGGCCATTTTGGCTAAAACAAGAAAGAAAAACAGAACAACATTAGCTGCGCTAACAACAACTACGAAATCGAGATTGGAAAACGACAACGAGTTACAGAGTAACAGAGAACACTCCGAGTTGCAACTATTGTGCCGCTACAATAGTTGCAAGGCCGTTGCGAACAACGGTGAAGGGTGAAGGACGGCCTTCCGGATTAAGAAGAAATCAGGATTAACCAGCTTGATCCAGCAGATTTGTCAATCCGGAGGGGTAAAGGAATTGAAACTTTTATCCTGTTACATAAACTTTTAGCTTCCTGTCATGTCCTGACTTGAATTTAATTAACATCTAGATTCATTTTGATAAGGATGAGAAGCTAGGAGTTGGGGGAAAGGGTTGATCCATCTTCGATGGAGATGATGATTTTTATCTACTGAACAAAAACAATAGTAATATAATAAGTAGTAGCCCTGTTTTTAGGAGTGACCTCGTGGTCTGGGGATACTGAGACCCAGCCATGAGCTCACTATTTCTGCATGTAATCTAGTTAATTTGAGTGTTTTGACCGAAGCCGAAAGCAGTAACGTTTTTGTCGACCCGATGTTAGAAAGACCACCGAAAAGTACTGGCTTGGTAGAGACGGTGAAAAGCATGTAAAGCTCTGTTTAGACGTTAGCCAGTCGTCTTAAGACTTAGTTTTGTCTTCCGTCGATATGTATCTTCCGGGCGAATGTTACAGTCCTTTCAATATTAAAACTAAGAAACTCTGTGGCTAGGAAAGTTATTGAGTCACTCACCCTTCTCGAGCGAGTTTACTCAAACTCCATGTCGCCACACCGTGAAATTGTGTCTTACACAAGTTAAAAACTTCAATCATGTTTAAATAGGTAAATATACTCACCTACGTTCTATATATATACATAAATAGTATAACTAAAATTTTCTTTCAACAATTTTAACAATTGTAACAATTTTCAAAGTTTGGTTTGACCAAACTAAATCAAAACAAAAAGTTTAACAAGTTCAATAATCAAAACTTGGTTGATTGGTTCAAGTTTTAACACACAAAGACAATCAAGTTTTTTCTCCTTTTCTTCTCTTCTTTGCTCACGTCTTCACTTGTTCTCTTCGTTCATAATCTTCATTCCATCGCTTCTCCATCCTGATCTTCAGCTTCGCTGTCTTCTAGGACTTTCTCCAGCATGTCCATGGAGTTGCGGGCCGTGCCCCAACTCTCCTGTTCCAACAGCCTCGGTTTGCAACAAGGTAACAAGTCCACATTCACCTTTTGCTCCCGGTTCCTGCAAAAGCTGTTGTGAAGACATAGGCTCACATTTCTTTCTAGGTCAGCTCTTAAGACCTCTTTCTTTTCATCTTCAGTTACACAAGGCGCTCCAGCTACTCGCTTCACCGCCTTGGTGACCGCGTTTCTGTGCGTCAGGAATGCTCTCTTATAGGCTCCCGGTCCTTTATCTAGCTGGAAAGATTGATAGGATTCCGTGTTCCTCGACATATGACGCTTCGCGCGTTCATACATCCATGATGTCATCACTGCACGGAACCAAGGCATCAATCTTTGCCTTGACCATATTCTTTCAATGGCTTTGGGTATTCTCAGAACCTTGCAGGTGGTTCTGAAAAGATCCAACTCACGACTCATCTTCACGTTGCTCAGCTGCTCAGGAGTCGGCACGGCCGTCTCCTGTTCACTTGTGTCCGCGTTAGCCTCCAACCATCTCACTGCCAGCATGGCACTAACCACCACGATTGACACCTGTTGATTCTGATCGGGCAACTCCGTAGAGAACAACTCCTCCACGTCCCATACTAGCATCAGATTCCCGCGTTTGGGGTACCACAACGTCTGCGCCAAGCAGTGGCAAGGATACTCCCCATGGGTCCTCACTATGTTCCTTCGAGTCCGATACCCTGAGGCTCCCAGCAACGGTTCCACCTCCATCAGAATTCTGTGTAAGTCGTCTTTCTCTTCTATGGTGGGGAATTCAGTGGGTAACGCTCCACTCGCTTTCTGCTTCTGGAACTCACTCACATTACCTTCGTTCAATCTCAGAAACTCTTCACCCACTACATCTTGCAACTCGCCTTCAGATCTCTTCGGGACTGCCCGAAAGATCTTTGCCAACAAATCATATGACCTCTCTGACATTCTGGCCAACCTCACGCACTTTGGCACAGAGAAAAGTTGGTCAATCAGCACCTGCTGTGTCCTCGCATCCATCACCACCATGTATGTAGGATACCTACTACTGCAATATGGTGCGGAGCTTGAACCCACCAGATATTTTGAACCAGTAGGTTTATGATATGCTTCACTATCCTTCAGATTCATTTCGTTTTCCAGAGCTTCGCGCCAGCCTCCGATCATCTGCTCTGTCTGCAATGCTCCAGGGAATACTTCCACGCTGAGGGACGTCACTAGCTCATGGGCACGCTCCAGGCGCTCAAGCGATTCTATCGAACTCGTCATGCTACAAAATCCCAAGGCTGTGATCAAGTTTACATCCGTCACCCCATGACAATCCGCGACTAACTCCATTCCACTCTTATCCGACATGCTCAATCTTCCGTACAATCGTGTCAGTTGTCTATGCTGCTCGCTCAGCGTAATCAGGCAGTGTCCCAAGTTGCAAACATGTCCTTCCATCCCACTATGTTGAGCCAAGCATGTGCCTTGCTTCAACCAATTGCTCGATGGACCTTCCTCGGACAGCTCCGTGGATGGGTTGCTCTTCCGCTTCGTCAACCTCATGGCCAGCAGATGGTGTATCATGGCCAGATCATGTAGACTCGCGTCACCATCCAGGTCTAACGTGATATCCGCCGTCATGTCCTAGATTAAACCGGCGTTAGGATGAGGACACCAAGAAGGCTTCATGAGTTCCCACATCGTTACTAGACTGGTTTTCAAGGGACCGTCCCAAGAACCACAATCAAAACTCACTTGCCCCTTTAGCTCGGGAACCGAGGGTTCGACCACTCGTTCTTCCAAGATAATTCCCAGCTTGGGTTGTTCCACCATCAGCATTCCAGTTTCTTTAATACGTTCAACCCAGAAATTGAGTACTATGACTTGCTCATAGTCGAAGTACGCTTCCCTGGCTTCTTCATTCACGAAGGGATTATACGCCATCCCCGGTATGACAGACACATATTGGAACGACTTCAGTTTTCCTAGTGTTGCAAAGTCTTTTTGTCCCTTGACTGCTTCAATCAACTCCCGGTTCACTTTCAATTCTTTGTTGGAATATCTTCTCACTTCTTCCAACTTGCGATAGCTCTCCATGTCATTCGACTCCTTATTTGGTACAGTCAACGGCATATCCTGATATAGTTCCTATCGCAATCAACTCCCTTTTGCCGAATGATCTTTATACATTCTCCTAAAACAGGAGTGGGGATACGATCCACCACGAACCTGACAAAGCAAAGGGCATCCTTACGCTTAGCCCATGCTATCGCAGAATCGTCTTTTGAAATCAACGCTCGCAGAGCTTCCATCAACTCCAGCTCCTGTTCCCGTGATTTCGAATCATTACTGGCTTCATATTCCGCCTTCTTGATGCCCATCAAGCACCAAGCCAACCGTACTTGCAGACCGGTTCTCATGCAAGGATGAGCCAGGTACGCTGCCACCGTTGCAGGTGCATGCATCGTCTCGTCGAAGTATCTCTGGAGGGCCGCCCTCCAAGAAATTTCTAGTAGTTTTTCTAATCCGATTTCGTTCATTTCAGAGGACATTACCGTACCGTATTCTTTCCGATTTAAGTTTGAATTCTCCGTAAGCTCTTTCAGATATTCCTGCATGGCTCGCTTCTCGCTCCAAGCCATCAGGTGCCCTCTCGCGGAGTTTCTCGCTTTCAACATCTCCACATAACCCCCTGCTGGATCTCCCATGTGGACCGATTCCGGCACAGTGACTCGACTGTACTCGACCACGTCGAGTTGTCCTTCCAGTCTCAACTTGGCCATGTTGGTCCGCGAGGGCCTGTAATCTTCAAGTCCTCCAGATCCACATTGACTGATGATCTCCATCTCTAATTTAGTGTCTGCCAGGGTTCGTGCTGTTTTCTTTGATCTCACGGCTGTCGTGGTCAGACCTGCCAAGAGCATGGGGGGTATCAGATTCTCTTTTTCTCCCCCTGTCAGTGTTGCACCATCTCCTTGCCCGCTCTCGCCTGAACGACCTGCGCTCGTTAAAGAGGCCACCACTGCGATGGCTTTCGACTTCACCACTCTCGGGTTCACGGCTCGACTTCCTGTCTTCCCTTTTAGTCGCTTCAGCCCCTTCCTGGCTCGTCTTCTTTGCGACTTGCTGATCATCGGCACTGTCTTCTGTTACTGACTCGGTCAGAACATCCGACTCCATGGAGTTCACTATTTTCTCCAGGACCTCACGCATGATGGGTTGGTTCAATCCCACCCTCATTATGGACTGCGTCCCATATCGTCGTATCACGTCCCATGACTTTTCCATGAAGTTCACTCGGCTCCAGGTTGCCCCTGTCTTGCCTTCTAATTCACTTTGAAATCTCTCCCATTCCTCTTCCGGTAGCGTACTCAGGAAGGATACCCTCATTGATTCCTCGATTTTTCTCCTCCTCGGTGACTCATGGCGTCATTAGCAATAGACTCTCATCGACTTCCCCATCGTCGTCTTCACTGAACCGGTATTCTAGCAAGTCTCTCTCCAGCGCTCCTAGATCCGTCTCACCCGGTTTTCCCGTCTTTCCCTCGATGTCGTTATCGTTATCGTCCTGATCCATCAATTCATCATCACCTGCATCAGGTTTCGGCTTGGGCCCTGAAGGGCCTTGTCGTGTGTCTATGCCCGAGTCCGGCCGAGCCGGTACGGTCATGTCTCCTGCGTGATAAAACAATTCATCGTTCACCAGGAATTCTACGGACTCTTCGCCATGTGGTGCCAGGTCCTCTATCGTTATGTATGAGCCTCCTCTGCTCTCCCTTGCCACTTCCAGCATCACTACTATCGCTTCTCCTGACCACTTCAGTCTTGATAAATCATCCGTGGGAGTATACACTTCGTTCCACATTTCAGCCGAGACCTCTGGTCTCCTGGAAGGTAGTGCCGTGATCTTTTTCCTACTCCAAGCATCAGGAATTGAGAAGTCAAACGTGTGCGCGGCTGCTACATTCCAGCTGATGAAGCGCAGCTCCATCCCTTCACTCCACTTCAGCATTCTCTTCTCCGCATCACGAGCTGCTCTGATGCGAGGGGCAATGATGGGAGATGTGGCTCCCAACAACATCCTCCTTATCGGTGGATATCGAGGGCATTGGTCCGGCAGCGGCCTGGACCCAGAAAGCCACGCTTGCTGGTTCTCCTTCGCATGTGCATAGGCCTCTGGTAAGAGTGGTACTCCCATAGCCGCTCCTGTATCCTTCACTACTGGTCTCAAATTCCAAAGCTTCGGGTTAAACTGGATGTGAGAAAGGTTCTCACGGCCCATTCGGCACTTGAAGTGGTTGTTGAAATCCATCAACACCCAACCTGGCTCAGCTATTCTTCCGAACAGCCTATCGTCGCTGGCCAGCCCTCTCAGCTCCCTCTGCTCTACCCAATTCAGCACGGAACAGTCCACAACTGAGACCAGGTTGACATACAACACAGAATTCCTGTATGCCTTGACTTGCACGTCCGGGAACGCGAAAGACATCACCGGTCCATACACCACCGTGACGAATTCCCGCAGTCCGTGAATCAGAGCCAACGGGTCGATCCGCATCATGACAGCCAAGTCTGTCAGCAAGGGCATGCCACAATACTGCTTAAATTCACCCGCATCCGTCGCCACCTTATCTTCTCCCGTGACGCTTCTGTTCTGTTGCAAGAGATATTGGAGCAGGAGAGTTCTCCAGTCTTTCATCTTCCTGAGCGAGGTGGTCTCCAACTGTGCATTGAACTCACGACTTGGTCCCTGAAGTTGTTCAGGGTAACGCAACAGCACCAGCAAATCACCCAGTCGACCGTAGGTCATGGCAATCAGGGTCAGGAGTCCATCCAATCTCAAATCTGCCAACGCTTGGGTGAAGAGATTCGCCGGTCCCTTCACGAAATTTTCATGACCAAATGTCACGTATAGGGCTAATATCAGGCCAATCGACAACTTCCTGATGTCCTTGACGAAACTCGCAATCAGGTTCCGGGATGCCCTAGGATAGCGCGTCCATCCCACTCCCATTCCACCCAAGATGGCATCCGATCGTTCATACTGTGCCCTCGTGGCTAGCACGTCAGCTTGGCACTTGTCCAGTGACATCGTGTTTACGTCCTGCATCAATTTCAACATCATGCCCCCAGCTAACTCCCGGGCATAAAACAAGTTCTTCAGATACACGTGTAACTCTTTTATCACAGCCGGCGCATGCTCGAACGCGTCCTCACCCAAGGTGCACAGCCTTGTTGACAAGTACAACCATACGTTGTTGTGTGGCTTCGTGCGCAAAGCCATTGCCATGAGATCTTCTACCCTGACTGTCCTGCCCTGCTCGTTCTCGGCATGATCCATCTGTCTGAACCAGAGATCATCAGCCACCTGTTGTACTAACAGATGATCGTCATGTACCCCTGGTCTTAACTTCAACAATCTGGCAAAGTTGGACAGCTCCAACCCCAGAACCTCATCTAGCACCAACCGAGTTGTGCTACAATTTTTGAGTCCCTGTATGGCATTGGAAATGTCAGCCCAAACGGCGGGAAGCTCAGATCGGGACGGGTAGTAATTGTCTGGGTCTACCACTCTATTCGGGGCAGGAATTATCACGTTGAACCTCCCCTCTGCTATCGTTGTGACCATCGTGTACACAAACTGAAGGGGTTCTGGCAATGCAGCGTTTCCTGGTGACAACACAAAGACCACCTTCACTACATTTTGGGTGAAACGTTGTTTTGCTGCTGTTTCTACCTCAGCCATCGCCGAGAGCAATGTCATTATCGCCTCCCCTATGGCCTCGTTGCTCGGGACCGACCCATCCGTCAGACGTGTCAACAAGCCCCTGCTTTGCAGATGATCATTTGAGCCGGCAACCACTATCACCTGCGGCTCCATGCTGACCACCCTTCGTACACTTATCATCATACCTATTGCCTGTCCCCAGTCCAATTTAGGCGCCGTCAAGAAAATCACGTCGGGCCAGAAGAGAGAACGGGGCGTATAGAGATAATCGGAACTGGCCACAATCAGATACTTTGCAGCTTTCATCTCTAAGGGATCGTAAGCTACGAACAGGCCGTCGCCTATTGGGGACTCCAGTTTCCCATATCTCTTGTCATCTCCATCCACCGTGGTCGTTCGGGGGTAGTCCCTTGAATACTCGCCAGGCGTCTGACCGGGTGGTTTAGCAAACTGCCTGTACATCTTGTGATGCTTGTTATTGGGCTTGTTCTCAGCCTGCAACTTGCCCTTGCGAGCAGGTGGCGTCAGTTCCCGGGCTCTCTGTCGGACGTCCGTAAGAGACCGGGTATTCAAAGGTCCAAAGGTATTGTCCTGAGGCAACCCATTCAAGTCTGCGTGCCGGAGCGTAGTCGTGGAACTGAACTGCTCCTGCTCTGCTAGCAGCCAATCCACGCCCGGTATCCGATATAGTCGCGACACTGTAGGACTTTCTCTGCCAATCATTTTCATTGCGTCCTCCCGACACGTCAGGGTATTCATGTTCAACTTAGCGGACATGTCCGTCTTGTACTGTCCCCAATGACTAGGGTCTGATCGGTTCCAAAGCAGCACGCTGCCTGGTTCAACTCCATCCGCTGGCACGGCGCTCGTAGACGGTCCTGCTGCTGAAGCAGGGTTTGCCGTGGCGGGCGGATCGTTCCTCCTAGACACGGTCTGGGAGTTATTCCTGTTCTGAACCACTGATCTCCCGAGTCGGCTTTCAAGCGGTTGTGTTCTGGGAGGAGGAGCAGTCCGTAGCCTCTCTCTTACGTTTGAGCTCGGAGCGATGGGTGTGGCTGCAGCCGTCTCCATTGCCAAGTGCCCTAGGCGGTTGACGAGGAATTCGGCCACGCTTGCCCTTATTCTACTTCCTCCGGTCGAGCTGGTCCGAGCCAGAGAACTGGTCGCCCTCGACTCCTGCTCCACTTCCCTCAACTGCGTCTGAAATACGTCATTGACCCAGTGTCTCCCTCATTGGGTGTTGAAATGTATTCTATCTCTGGTAAGCGCGATGTGATCAATCATGCGCATCATGTTCTCGAGACCCAGAAGTCGCAGCTCGCCAGGGTTATTTCCCACCAGATTGCGGATCATTTCATTCCACCGTGTCACGTTGCCATTCATGAAATCTGCCACTGTGGTGCCCAACAGCGGGTTTTGTGGTATCGTGCACAGCACCACAAACCTGGGCCTGTTTTTCTCCTTCAGTTCATTCAGGAGGCATACCAACAGAGGCTCCCACTTGCTCTCCGGAGTCACTGGGGCTCTCGAGACGTCGTTGGTTCCCAGCATTATCACCAGCGTGTCCAGGTGATCCTCGCTCTGGAATTCCATCATCTTGATGACCTGAGCCACTGAGGCCCCTCCAAAGGACAGAGTGGTAGTCTGACCATAGACGAAGATCTCATTCAGATCCCTCACCAAACTGTCTCCTATGATCAAGTGGCGACTCCCTGGGGGAATTACCTGGTCGCTCGTAGCGGGGTTACAGCTCATGTCATTCAGGCAGGCTCGAGGATGCTCCGCAGCTACTTTCGTGAACTGGTGACGTGTCATCAGATTCTTCCGAATGTCTACCACGCGGGACTTTTGAAAGGTTCTGCCATGCGCGGTCCCCGAGGACACTACCGTGCGGGGTGCTCGCTCCGAGCTATTGGATGAATGATCACGACGTTGGGAAGGAACGATCCTACCCAATGTCCGTCCAGTGGTTCGGTTGATCTCATCCATTGTTGCTCTGGCCACTTGGTTGAACAATTCTTGGAACTGAGGAGCGAGGTAGGTGTCAGAAGGGTCCGATATCGTGTTCCTTTGACTGGAAGCAGTCGGTTGTGTCTGCTGAGGAGCCTCGGGCCCCCCTCGATGCACGTAAATCCAAAGCCTCGGGCCCTCTCGATGCACACAGCTCCTGTACTCTTGTCCTGGGGCGTGTGTCGCTGGATCCCTCCGAGGATTTCATTGTCGCCAGAACTTTCTGTGACACTTGGCTCACCCTTGCCATATACAGCTCCTTCAGGTGCTTTATTTCATCCCCCTTGTAGGCCACCTGCAGATCTTCATATTTCTTTTTCATTCGTCTATTTCTCGAGCTATCGCCCTATACTCCTGGAGTTTGGCACACAGCTCGCTCTGATCTCTCTCCTTCTTCTCCAGTGTCTCAATCGTCTCCGACGTCTGGATCTCTATTTCACTCACCCTCACCCTCTTCGGAGGAGGAACAGCTGTTGTCTCATCACGTTGTCTCTTCGCTCCGATGAGTGGCTGCGCAGGTTGGACGGGTAAGGGCATCTCACCTAGCCGGCGGTCCCTCTGCTCACCTAGTCCTGGCTCACGAGCCACGTCGTGGCCAGACATTTCTCCACGCCGCCATCTCATCAGTCGGTTTCGACCTCTCTCGGCGGTCCCGGACTCACCGAAGGCCAGCATCAAAACGACTTCCGTAGGGCGATTCCCTCGACCCTCTCGTCCTAATGCATTGAGGAGCGCGACCACAAACATCGCCAGCCCCGGGTCTTCTCGTGTAAAATAACAATCGATCAGCCGCTGATCGATCTCGTCTACAGTCGCTCCTAGACTCTCTGAGAGGAATTACATAAGTTCGTTTGTGTCACCCATTTCTTATCGTGTTGATTCTTGCGGTCGTGCAGTGTCTTCCTGTCTCGTTTTGATTCAATGGATTCAATAAACAATTTCTGATCAATCAAGATCTAAAAAACAAGTCGCGACTTAAAACCATCATTTTTGGATGCAACATCATTCAACTCTTTAAAACTCTTCATGGAAATTCTCTTCTCAATTCTGATTTAAAATATTAGCACCAAGGTGGATCGTCCACCTGTATCTTTGTCAGGGTAGCACGAATGAGCGCTGTCACCTTGATGACCTGGAGTACTCCAGGTCTTTTATGACACAAAACATAAAACATATCATAACAATAACATAACACATAAACACATAAACATCACACATCTATATTATCACATAAAAACCTAATCCCTACTATTGTACCTAAAACCTAACCTTATCTAAGACCTGACACTAATTCTTGTCAAGTAACTTAATAAAAACCACTTATCGCCAAACGCAACTCCTAGCATATGCTCAGATAGTATTTTTTATGTAAGTAAACCTCTATGTCAGTTTCTGAAAATATCACATGTACAAGTGCGTACAACTCTCTCGGATGTAGCTTTCCCCTATTAGGATCATATACTGGTAACGAGAGAGAGGTCACTCCTCTCTCAACCAAAAAATCCCTAAGTCGAGTCAAGGCCAATACCAAGCTCTTTGGATCTACGTGTTGCCTATCAGTGGCCTTGGTAACTGGAAACACAAATATTTCCCTGGTATCTGTGATGCAACAGGGGGCAGCGCTATCATCCCTCCCACACCAGGCCTCTGTTTCCATAAAAATTCGATGTTCTTATACTCTCTTTTGAAATCAGCCGCTAGTGCTGTTTTGAAGCTTACGTCCGCGGTTATCGCTATAGCGCACGTGCGTTCCGTGAGTATGAAATCGCTGTCCGTTATGACGATATTGTTTGAATAATGGTTCGGTAGATCCAAATACGATTCAAAGATTCGTCCAAAAGGTGGTTTTTTAGCATTCTCGCCCTCTGTCTCTAGTTCTCCAGTTTCTCTTGCCGATTTCAATTTTTTTATTATCAGATTTTTGGTGTGGGTGAGTCCTTCCCCACTCCCCGGACAAAAATATCCATCAACGTCCCCTGTCGATCGCCCAAAGTCTAGGAGATCGAGGTTGGATTGTGGAACACGTAGAGGACCATCTGGGGCGACCCAGTTGGACTCGGTATTGTCATGACTGATGTATTTGATGCCGTCTTTATCGACGTCCTGAATCGTCAGGATCGTCTCTTTTGGATCTGTCGGCAGATCATGGAGCCATTCGAGCACGCGCAAATTGGTTAGTTCTTGCTCATGAGTCTGTTCCTTTTCTGGTTCGAACTCCACTTCCGGTTCTGATCGATCGTCGATCCAATCCTGATCCATATCATTCACCAAGTCGATTTCGTCGAGCACCGCCACTTCGTCCAGTCCAACTAGCGAGTCCATGACATCACTTACAACTATCCTGTCTACAACGAAATCCTCGCCGTACGGATTGTATTTCTTCTTGTTTTTTCCTCTCTTGCTCTGGCGTGTTTCCATGGTGAGTGGAAGGTCAGGCTGTATTCCTTTGTCAATTTCGATTTCTTCCGGGCAGTCCCAGTCTTCCTCGGCATAAGGTAAAGTTTCATTGTCCACCTCTACTCGCTCGATCAACTCGAGATCAATTGGTAGTTCGCAATCATCCACCACTTCATTCCCGTCGTTTTTGTCGCGAGTACCCCTTTCATTCACTTCACAAGCAGGATCCACTATCAAATAGTCTCACTCTTGCATGTCCGCTGGGATGCACCAGTCCTCTGACGAGGCATTTTGTGGTTTGATATTTTTGTAATGAGCTGCTCTTCCAGTGCTCAATCGATAAAAACGACCTCCTTGGTGCACCTCTGTTATCTGAAATGGACCACGCCATTTCTTTAATAATTTCTTGGTTCCTTTTGGTGGAACCACTTCCTGGAACACCCAGACGTAGTCGCCAACTGAGTAGGCTTTGGCGTCGGCTGTCCTTTTATCAAACCTCCTTTTTTGTCTAATTTGCGCCTGTTGCGTGTTCCTCCTGCATAAGTCATTGAGGTCCTGCTGTCTTCTAATAACATCCCGCACGTACGTTTGCGGTGCTGTCCTCTTCCCCTCATATTCAGGGTAGAAACACGTCAACGGAAGTGCTTTTTCGTGACCCGTTAGCATCATGTGCGGACTTATTCCCGTGGTGGAATGCTCCGTGCTGTTGTAAGCACCCATCACTTGCGGCAAGTGCTTGTCCCAGTCATCCATGTAACGCGAGCAATAGACTCTCAGCATGGATACCAGTGTGCGATTCTGCCTCTCGACTAGGCCATTCGTTTGTGGGTGATAAGTGGTCGAGTGGGCCTGCCTGCGCTACCTGCGACCTTTTCATTAACTCCTTCGTGAGATCACCCACGAATGCTTTGCCATTGTCCGATTGGAACGTGATGGGGCAGCCATGCCTCGCTATCCACACATTTATCAAATGATCGCATGTTTCTTCCGCCGATACTGTCATGCAGTGTGCTGCCTCCGCATACTTCGTAAAATGGTCGATCATTACCAGCACCTGATTATAGCCCGATGCTGTCATGCAGATTTTCTGATGATCAATTTGCACCACTTCGTTGAAACCTGACGACTCTATTGACTGTAGGGGGAACCTTAGTTTCCTGGGATCCTTCGCCTGCTGACATGACAGGCATGCGGCAATCCACTTCTCACAAGCCTTCTTCAATCCCGGCCATTCGAATCGTTTCTGTATCCTGTTATACACTTTGTCCACGCCTTGATGGCCCATCTGATCATGTGAGCGAAAGAGCAATTCGGTCTGGTACAACTGTGGTAACACTATTGAATTGTATTTATAGAGGACCTTGTGCTCCTCTTTTCGTTTGCAGGCTACGATTCCGTCCTTGTTCAGGTACAACAAGTCGTTTCGCTTCAGGTAGAATTGCTTCAAGATCTTGTAGCTGTCTTCTTCCAAGTCTCCCTTGTCAGGTGCTCCATTCTCGATCCATCTTTTCAGACTGCTCGTCATTTTATCATTTCGTTGAGCCCTTAGGAGATCCGACAGCCTGTACCTGGCTTTCAAATACGTCTTTACCACGTTCATTTGCCCACTCATTATCTCCGGAGCATGAGCATCGTCCATCAACTTGACACACCATATCTTTTTCAAGCGAAACTGCTATCAGCTCGAGCTCGTCTGCGGCATTATCTACCACAGTGCCCTCTTCATCTGAGGTGTATCTGTCCCAGTCTGGATCCTGATGCGTTTCTCGGTCCAGCCCGCGCTGCTTCCAGTCTACCAATAAGGAGTGGATTGCGATCTCTGACATATCGGAATTGGAAGTTGTTTCAGATGTGTTGTCCCAGGACTGGGGCCTCGAGTCAACACTTGAGTCGACTGATTCCCCAACATCATATTCCAAGTTGTTTGAGATGTTTCTCGACTCCCCGGACAAAACTCTGTCCATTGGTCGCTTCGAACCCGACTCCCCGGACAAAATTCTGCCCTTAGGTGGTCTCGTCAACCTCTCCCCGGACAAGTCGTCCTGCACGGGCTCAAAGGTGTCTGACTCCTCAGACGAGTCGTCCTTGACTGGCTCGAAGGTATCAGACTCCCCGGACATTGTCTCGTCCACGGACGAACAATCTGGGCTCGGCTCGTATTCTTCTTTCGCATCCGTGAAATGCACTCTCCTCGCGAAGCTAGATTTCGACTTGATCCTAACTTCCTCAGTGGCTTGGGTCTGATTCAGTGTTCCATATTCAGTGAACGAAGTTCTCAACAAGACCTCCTTCGGCATCGAGATCACCAGCTGGCTGACTATCGACCTGCAATCCCGTTCAACGCCTCGGCTGCGAATGGACACTGGCCTCTTCTCTGTTCTCTCGGTGACAGTCAACCGCTGCATGGTCTCCATCCACTCACGATCATGCCTATCCACTTCCCTGTCCAGCAAGTCGCGGAGCTTTCCCATGACGTCCGGCGCCACGTTCACCGTCCTGTTCAATAGAGCCATGCTGTTTATACCCAGCCTGGTAAGTTCTTGCTGTACCAAATTGGATCGGACTAGCAGATCCAACGGAACGGGCTCGCCTCTGGCTAAAAGTTTTATCTCCGCGGCCGTTTCCACTGGAAGGTCAGGGTGTCCGGGTAAAGGATGCCCTGACTTGTCTAACCACCTAGTAAGTGGTAGTTTGTCGTAGGTTTCCTTGTCCAGAAATGAAAACCCGTCTTTGATTTCTGATTGGTTAGCCTGTTTCTCCTCGAGGCGCTCATAAAAATCTGTCTTTTTACTGAGGCTATCTGCGTTCTGGTGCTTGTCACGGGTACGATGCTCTATGATCATGTGGTATCCACTCAGGCGCACGATCCAACGACCAATATAACTTTGGTCCATCGAATAGGTTTTCAGCCAGGCAAGGGCACGATTATCCACACGTAACTTGAAGGGAGCACTTCCCAAGTAGGCCCTGTATTTTTCCACGAAAGTGATCACCGCAAACATCTCCGCTTTTGGTGCGCCGTACTTCATTTCAGTATCACTCAGGACTTTACTCCCGTAAGCTATCGGACGAAGAACCGTTCTCCCGTTCCACTCCTGCTCCTGGTGAAGTATGCCCGATATCGCAACCACTGATGCATCCGTGTCCAGCACGAACATCCCCTTCTCTGTTGGCATGCCGAGGACCGGTGCCTCGCAAAGTTCACGTTTGATGTTTTCAAATGAAACTTGTGCCTCATCAGTCCAAGTGAACTTTTTGCCCTTGTTTCTCATCAACCGCTGCATGGGGTATATTTTGTTAGCATACCCCTTGACGAACTCTCGATAATAATTAGCGAATCCCAAAAAACTCATCAGCTGGGTATCTGTTTTAGGCGCCTTCCAGGTCAGTACCGCTTCAACCGCTTCAGGATCTGGTCTCACTCCATGTTTGTCCACCAGGCGGCCCAGATATTTTATGGAATCTCTGAGGATTTCACACTTATAGGGTTTACATTTCAGACCCGCTCGCTTCATGCAAGAAAACACCTCCTCCAACCTCTCTATGTGGTCTTCTAAGGTTGGTGTTGCAATCACGACATCATCAACATAACACATGATCAGATTCCCGTATTTCTTAGTGACGCTCGTGAGTGCCTGGGCCATCAGTCGCTGGAATGTGGCCGTCGCGTTGCACAACCCAAACGGCATTCTCTTCCACTGGAACAATGACAGCTCGCACGCAAAGCCTGTTTTCTCTCGATCTTGCTTTCTGAGTGGCACTTGCCAGAACGCAGAGCCCAAATCCAACGTCGTGAAGAACTTCGCGTCTCCCAGCTTGGATAGGCTCTCATCGATGCGGGGAATCGGGTATGCGTCCTTTATAGTCACTGCGTTCAGATAACGGAAATCACAACAAAATCTGAGTTGTCCCCCTTTCTTTTTCGCCATGACCACGCCACAAGCCCACGGGGACTTCGACGGCTCGATCATGTCGTACTCCATTAACATCTCAATTTCCTTCCTACACGCTTCTGACTTGTTTGGGGTCATTCTTCTCGCCCCTTCCCTATGAGGTACCGAGCCCTCTTCTATCTCAATCTCGTGTTCTACAAAATTACAGCAACCTATGTCGGCCTTATGTTTCGAAAAAACGTCTGCGTTCCGACTTAGCACCGCTTTGAGCGAATCTAGTTCCTTGTCTGATATTCTACCCTTCAAATGTTCTATCTCAGGTAGGACCGGCTTATTCACTGCTAACTCTGTTTCTGTCGGCCTTTCAGGAAAGTTGGAACAACTAGACAGCCCATCATCTGTTTCCGACTTCATTGAAAACAATTTCCTAGAAGATTTCAATTCATTCACTCTTGGTTCGCATGCAATGGACATTTAGTTACATCAAACTTTTTCAAGTTCTCCACACTCTGAAAGTCTGTGTTCAGAGGCAAAGCATATCCAAGTTTCTTTCCCCTCTGTATTGTCACTGTTGTTGCTTCTGTGTTCAATAACACACTCACACACAGTCCGCTCTGAGTGAGTGAGAAGCTTCTTCCTAAAATCGCCGAGCTTTTACTGTTTGGATTTGGTACCAGACACACCTGTCTGTCATTGCTGAGTTCATTCAAGTTCCTCATCCTAAACGTCGCTACTACGGCTTGGTTTGGTTTAATCTAACTTTTCGATCCAGAAAAATCGGCACCTTGGCCTGGTTGATTAAGATCTTATTAAGGGTTCTATTTTCATACTTTCTCTCAGGATCCTTGATCCTAATTAACCCGTCATTGAGATCGATCGTGACATCAAAGTTGCGCACGAAATCCCTTCCTAAGATGAACTGATCGGATTCGTCCAAATTCTCCACTACTAGGAAGCTCATCCAAAGATGTCTTCCTCCGAGCTGCAGTGAAATGATCGGGGTTCGTCCAGTCACATAGATCGCTCCCTGATTGGCAGCTGCCAACCTGATGTTTGTCGGAATGAGATCCGACCTTTCGAAACCCATGTTGGTCCAAGTTTTGACTGGCATGACACTAACCACTGCTCCCGTGTCTAGCAGTCCCTTTACTGAAAGTTGTCTGCCTTGCACGTCCAGCACGTGTGCGGCCAGATCGGCCTCGCAACCTATGTGCACCGCATCTTGTTCGAGCATCGCGTTGTGTCCGATTCGTCTAACCTTCAGCTCCTCTTGACCAATGTATATCCGGCCAATCTGATCGTTCGCATCAGTTATGTGAGCTTTTGTGTAGATATTGATGCCATCCACATTCATTAGAATCGGGTAAGGGCCATGAACATCGATATAATGTCCATCCACTTTCATCAGCCTCGGGCCTCCTGTTGTGAGCAGCGCTCGCACTGCCCTGGAGTCCAGTTTGGGATCTTTCTCCTTCAGGTAGTCGGCATAGATGTCCAGATGGACTAGTGTAATCTCAGATGGTTCACTCAAGTTCTTGACCACCTGGTGCCCTGCGACTGAGATAATGGACATTATTTTCGTCCCCTCCTTCGTCATGCCGAAGGTTCTCCCAGATATAACGTTCAGTTTTAGTCCCTGTTTCCTGGGTTCCTCTTTGTCTTCTACTTTCGTCGTTTTACCCAGAATATTAAAACTTTCCCGAAGATCTGTGCTCTCCAGCTCCGACCTTACCCATTGCTCCACCTCTTTCGTGGCTAGGTCCTGTTTGACATTCTGCAGTGCTGTCCTTGCCGCCAGGCCGTAATCCACCTTGAGTGGGCTAGACGACTCTGCCTCCAGGTTCGAGGCTACCACCTCATCAGGCAGTGTCTTCACCTTCTTCGTCGTGAAGGTGCTCGGTATCGTCTCCTTTCTCCGAGACTCGGCCTCGTTCATCAGACGTGCTCGACTGGCCTTGACACCCGAAAGCGCCTCTTCGTGGCGGGGATGTTTCGCGTCCGCCACTGCATCCCAAAATTGAGTACAATCCGACTTGAAGTGTCCCACCAAATTACAGAAGAAACACCTCGGACCATATTTCCTGATGAGCCCTCTGACGTACTCTTCGTGATCCTCGTCGGTCGAATCGGCGTCCTCGAGAAAGTAGCCTATCGCCTTCATGTTCTGTTTGTATGCAGAACACGCGGAAACGTGATGGTCCATCGAACCACAATTCGCACACGATCTCTTATTCATGTCATCGCGAGGTTTATACCAACTGGAATTCGCACCAGTGTTTGTCCCGCTATAGTTACCATAAATGCTGTAACGGTTTTGCGCCCTCGGCTTTATGAGCAAATAATCGCGTGACTTCATGCGCAAATCATCGGGCGTGGGTACCTGGTCAATTGACATGGTGAAGTGTGTGGCCAACATCGTCTTCAACTCCTCACTCCTTACTCCGTCCATGAACTTCGAAGCAATCGCCAAGTTTCGCTCGGATATTCTCTCATCGGGATTGCTTCTCCTCCTAAGCAATTCAAGGTCGTCCAAAAATTTATCTATGGATTCGTCATCTCTTTGACGCCTCTTTTCGATTTTACCATAGCCTGGTGCTCTTGTACTCCAGAGCCGAAACGATTCAGCAGGATGTCGAATATCTTGCGAGCGCTGTCTCTCTCATTGGCTCTTTTCGCCATTACACAACTCAGTGCAGTACCCTCCAGGTTGCTCGTTAGCGCGCTGCACTCTTGTTTCTTGGAGAGACTCTCTTCCTCAAAGTGTAACTTCATCACCTCTATCCAAGTATCAATGCAGCCGTCGGACTCGTCTTTGTATGACTTCGGCTTTTTCAGTGTCCTCCTTGACCTTTCTCCTCTCTCGGTTGACTTCGAGAGTTTGGTGATGAATGTTTCGAGAGATCTGTTCAGAGGCTCAAACATCGAGGCATACATCGTTGTGTCCTGTGAGACTGTAGTCAGATCTGGTACTGAACTGACTTGTGGCACAGTTGGCAACCTTGTCTCCGGGGTAGCATCTGCCTCCGGCGGGACTGGGTTCGTCCAGCCAGGCCTCGACGGGGCTGCCCTTGGCCGCTCCTTGTTTCTAGGTTCGTAGTTCGTTCTCGAGCTTTGCTGAGCTCTGGCATTGCTGCCCGTACCATCTCCATCATTCACATGACGTGAGCGCTCCCTTTGGTTGGAACGCTCCTGCCAATTGCTCCCGTTCAGGATCGCGTCAAGCTTCCGCATCATTAAGTCAGACTTGGCATCTAACCTTTTCTCCAGGCTAGTCATCGTGTGGGCGTAAGTACTATCATGATCGTTCAACAATCGATCGATCTCTTTCGTCATCCTAGCCTC
This sequence comes from Symsagittifera roscoffensis, assembly GCF_963678635.1. Taxonomy (NCBI): domain Eukaryota; kingdom Metazoa; phylum Xenacoelomorpha; order Acoela; family Convolutidae; genus Symsagittifera; species Symsagittifera roscoffensis. Next base: position 41,831,087 of record NC_087069.1, on the reverse strand, counting down.
TCTTTCCTGTGACTCCTTGTATGCCTGTGCCAGGCTCTCCGCCAGGCATTGATCGGTGTCGCGAATCAGCTGAGCCTGATCAACCCTCGCCTGCGACTTCGCGTGCGTTAGTTCATCTCTCAGATTCTCTCGACCCTGGTGAGCTCTCTCGTCAACCTGATCTATTCTCTGAGTCATGTCCCGTCTCAGTTCATCCAGACCATTCATTACGCCAGCGAACATGTCACTTATGTCGCCAGTGGCCCCAAATGACGGGGTTAGTCCCAAAGAAGATGAGGTCAACTGCGGCTGCAGCCTGGTGCTTGATGACGCACCGCCTTTTTGCTTGCTCATCGACGTCATCAATCTGTCGAACGTTGATGACGCTCCCTTCGTTATCCCATCTGACATGGGCCTGGTCGGCGAGGCTGACGACGCCTTCCTGCTCACGTCGTTCCTTGGGCACGGTGTGAAGTTCACATCCGGATGGGTTATCTCCGGGTAGTAATAACTGGAAGTTAAGCCTACAGTTGGTAGTGACGCCATGCACTCATCGTACAAAGACTTCCAAGTCTTCTTGGCCTTCGAACCCGGTTGTTCTTCACTCGGGCTTATACTTGACATCATCGCGTTGTTGCTCTGCTTGGCCTGAGATGAGTGGGTATTAGCCGAATGTGAATAATCTCTCCTCCACCTATGACTCTTGGTCTCCGATTTGGACATTCCCTTGAATAACACTTCCTCTCGCGGCTCGACATCGGAATGCTCCGAGGTCTCCTCCGTCCTCTCGACTTCCTCCCGCTCGAGGTCCTCGCTCGGTTCAAAGTCGGGTCGAATGAGCGTCTGTTCTCCCTCGTCAAAGGGGTCCACAAGCGTTTCGCTCGCGGTTCCGGCTTCGGCGCTCCGCCTTTGATCGCCATCGAGGTTTTTCTCGCTCCTTAATTTCATTTCGCTCACTGAAAGATCAGGTTGACCTTTAGTCGATTCGGTTTCGGCAAACACGTCGGAGGCGCTGCTAAACGAGGACTGGCTACGCCTAGTTTTAAATTTTCGCGTGCTGCCCTTGCTCAGCCTGGGAAGCTTAGTAGTCAATCCTAACGAGTCCCTGCGCTGCATGCTTTGTGACAAAAAACAATATTCGTATGATTTAATGGCGATGCACACGTACCGCAAACAAGTTCAAGTTAAATTACTTAACGCTGCCTCTTCGATCTCGTAAGTATCAAGAGTATCTCTTAGGTTTCTCAATGACAATCTTAGTGACTCAGCTAGAGTTACACACACAGGGCCTGCTCAGTATTGATATAATGTCAACTCAACCCTGTTGTATAGTATAACAGTATCACAAAGTTTTCACAAGATATAATCAACACACAAAACACAATGGATAATCAGATAAGAATATCCTACAGGTGACAGCGACCTTTTGTCAGTATCAATTTATCGCCACACAATTTATCAAGTCACTGCTTTGTTAAAATTAAACAATCTTTGATAAAAAGCAGTGATGATTCAGAAACAGATCAATAAAACTTAGTCTTAAAGAAAAAGACTTCCCTCAATCGGAACGATCCGAAAGAACAAAGCCCAGGACACAGTCTTCTCAAGTGTGTGTGTATTTGCCTAATACACCCACCGAGGTCTTCTTTTAGGTGTCCTGCGATTGCCCGAGCTGTCCTATTAAGTAGCTCAAGGCAACCTCTGATCGAAATATTCTTAAGTCTAAGTAAAAGCTCCCCCAGACCCGGACTGCTCCAAGTGCACGAGAGTAGGGAACAACTTTTCTTCTCAAGTGAGTGTGTATTTGCCTAATACACTCACCGAGGTATTCCTTTATTTGTTCCCGGATTGCCCGAACTTTCCTATTAAGTAGCTCAAGGCAACCACACAACCAAAATCACAATAAAAAAATATTTTTGTTCGGGTACTTCTGATACACCCGATCTAGAATCCAAAGTTGATCACGAATTTTCGGGTCAAAATGGGCTCTTATGATCCTAATAAGCACGCCTAATATCATAATATGATCTTAATTAAATGGATATTTTCCGTCTCCCAAATTGCCACAGAAGGTTTCCTCAAGCTTCTAACAAGGAGGGTTGCTAAGAAGTTTAAGTCACTCCGGAGGGTTGTTAAGACACTTAGCCTACCTCGGAGGGTTACTTCGGAGGGTACCGTATTCACCCAAGTTACCTCGGAGGGTCCCCTTAAATTTACTAAGGAGGGTCAATAAGATGCTTAATATGCTCCGGAGGGTTACTTCGGAGGGTACCTCCAAAATTTTCAAATTTCTGAACCTCACTTAGAAGGGCCTTCAATTAACTTCAGGAAGCGTCAAAAACAAGCTAAATTCTCTATGGGAGGCTGTTTTAACTTCTTTGGATGATCTCGTGGAAATTTTTCACTAAGGAGGGTTGCTAAGGGGTTTAGCTGACTCCGGAGGGTTACTTCGGAGGGTTCCCCAAAAATCAAGAAAAAAGGTTATGTTACCGCGATAAAGTCTCTAAAAGCGGTCCACCTGACTTAAAACTAGGTTGGCTGACACGGTCAACCTTACCAGTTGGATAAAAAGGTGTTTTGATAAAATTTTCTGCCGTTCGGAGGGTTACCTGTGATTTGGACCCTCCGAACCAACAAATTCTAAAAAATTTTTCTTTTCCGAGATTATCAACCCAAAAACGGTTGCGGTCCGTAAAAGTGGTCCAAAACGTCGACTTATGGTACCAAAATTATCCCGATCGGTTGACTAGTCTTTGAGAAATTGCCAAAAACGTGTTTGTCCAAATGGCCTTTTTTCACCACCTATATAGGTTCTGAGAAACATTTTCCGCAATTCCTATTGAAAGTGCCTAAAAATAATTGAAACGAGCGTAGTAGCCCTGTACGGCACTGGAATAATGCAAAAAACCGGACCAAAATTGGTTTGGAGACAAAAATTTGGCCAATAACTATCAAATTTGGACCCTCCGATTCCTTCCTTTTCCAATCCTTAAGTCGTTAGCTCTATCTACGGAGCTAATCGGAGGGTTACTCAAGAATTTTTCTAGCAGCCGAGCACGTTATGCTAGCATGCTCCTAAGACAAAAAATTTTATTGCTCTAACTCTAAAAGCTCAAAAACTAGATCCCCAAAACAGATTGACAAAATTCAGAAAATTATCGAAATTTTGACCGAAAAATTTTGTTTTTTTTCAACTTTTACTGAGTCTTTTCTCACGCGGTTTCTTTAGTTAGGGGGATTGAACTAGGTAGCTACTCCCTATATAAAAGCTTTTTGCTGTTCGGAAAAGCTCGGATATCCAAAAATTTGGGGGTCTATAGTTTGTCAAAAATCAGTAATTTTCGACAAAAATTTGGTGTTTCTTGGGTCTAATCAGGAGATGAGTTATATGTATTAAGGATAATAACCTATTAGTAGTCGTTTATAAATAGTATTATACCCTCCCTTGCACCAAAATACCCGAATTAAGACCCTTAACTCGGAAATTTGTAATCGATGGAGGGTACAATCGGACCGCGCCAATCGTGCCCCCCACCACTTAAGTTTTAATGAAATAGTACCCGAACGATAGCAAAATTGCTTCAACGATACCCAACAGTCGTTGTGGATGTTGTCCCTATGTCCCTGTTGAGTGTGGAACACGTCGGTCAGCTTGCCACTCTACCCTCCGGTCACCGGCAAAATCACCATTTACGTGCTTAAACACTCAAATTACACTCGAGGGAGGGTATCCAACCCTTCACCAAAACACACAATCTTTCTATCAGAAACGATATAAATCAATCTGAAACAACAACATTAGGAAGGTCAGATCACATCTCGTCCGGAAATAACATAAACTGTCACTTTACGTTTTTTACTGTTTTTGGTCTTTTTTGGATTTTTTACTGTTTTTTGTATTTTTTTGTTTTCAAATAAATTTGTTTTAGGCTTTTTGTTGGTTATACACTATTTTTGTTTGGTTTTACGCTTTCTCTTTACTTGTTTTTGGTCCCGGGACCTTGGGACAAGCGGGCTCATGACTTCCCACCTGAATTTTCGGTGTTAACTAAGTTAAAAAGCTAAATAGTACCAGGCGGAGGGTACGCACCTTCCCCCTAGTACAATAACGGTCATTAAGGCCTCTAACTCGGGCATACGCCCGGAGCGGAGGTTTTGTCGCTGAAACGCTTGCTGATCATGATGGTCTTATGCCTTTGACAGGCCCACCCAGGAGCACCATAAAAACGTCCATGTAACATTCGCTCAAATACTACACAGCGACGGAGCGTAGAAAAAGTACCTATTTACGACTGGCAGGCGTCAGTTACCATAATTCTACTCGTTTTTCACCGTCTCGACCTTGCCAGTTGATTTTCTGGTCTGTTTAGGGCTAAGTAAAAAGTTACTACTTTTAGGCCATCAGTCAAACGACTTTTGATCAGCTTTCGTTTACATGCGAACACAACCACATAGAGTCTCGGATCATCAGACTACGTGATTGTCATTAAAAACACGGCTCGAACAACCTATTTTAATATGTTTTTGTGTGACAGTTCTATATTAAATCCATTGGAGATGGATTGACCTTTTCCTCTTTCTAGCTACTCATATTGTAAAATATCAAATTATACCGGTGTTAATTCAGACTTCTACGACATCCAAGTAGCTACAAAGTTAGTTTTATATAGTCCCTTCACATAAAACAGTCTCTGGGGGACTAAGCCTCCGCTCCCGTAATCTTCCTGAGATAACGTCCTTATCTCTTCCAATTTGTGGCACGGGAGGGTTCCGTGGAATATTTCTTCCCCACTGAAGCTTCCTTCTCCACTAATATCCGCTGCTAAGGGTCTTATCGTGTGTTGTTGCCACGATTAGAGGCTTCGTGTTTTTCGTCTCATGTGCGACCGTTTTCCACAATATTTGTCGTTGTTCTGTTTTTTCGTCGTCTTTCGTCAAAATGGCCGTCTTTTTTGTATTTCTGAGAAATATCCACAATTCAATCGAAATTTTAAAAATAAAAATTCTAGAATATTCCTACCCTCCTTCGCAATACTTTTTCGTTAATAGGGCCTTTATTCTTTTTTTCTCGTGTCGCCGGAAGGTTGCGCTGTGCCATCTGGCAGAATGGCACATCTGTTATCAAAACTGATCAGTATTAAACTTATATAGTTATATTATCTAATTCTCGAGTTGCTTATCAATTCAATTACTCCCTGTGCTTGAGTGTATCAATATGTGAGTCCCTAATTTAATTTTCTCGAGTTTGTTTTATGATTGTTATGTTGAGATAAGGCGAGTTTTAGGTTGATCCATCTGAAATGGATCAAAGTTCCACTGTCCAATAAAAAGTAATTTAACGGATTGTTCCGACCCTGTTTTTAACGGCGTTCGTGTATTTTGGGTATTTTGAGACCTAAGTATGGGGACGTTCTTATTTTCTAGAGTGGGGGGTATTTTGGTAGTGGCCTTTAAGCTGTAACGGTTTCTAGTCTCATGTCGCAAGCGAACCGAATTGGCTCCGACCGTTCTTGAGGTAGAAAAACACAAGAGATAGTGTCCCTGACTCTTGGGCCAACGGTTATAGGGCCTATTTTTCTTAAGCCTCATATGTGACCGAAGTAGGCGACTGTTACATAGTGTTTTTATGGCGCTCCTGGGTGTTTTTACGACATCATGACTACGGAGTCGAACCCACTTGACACAGCTCCGGGCTGCATGCCCATTCTAGAGTACCGGTGGTACGGTTCAGCGGGAACGTGTAAGCCTTCCGGTTGTACCGTGATAGCTTTTTAAGAAAACTTGAGAAAACTTCCTGGTACGCTCTCCGAACGAGGCCTAGCTAACCGAGTAAAGGGGGGCAACTAGGGAAACAAAAACGAGAAAAAAGTATAGAAAAAGGAACAAAAACCAAAAAACGAAAAGACAGTGACTTTGATACCGGATCATTTGGATCAAACCTTTATATTAATTAAATAGTATACCGATACTGTTTTATAAGACCGATCGTTTCGATCAATCTAGCAATTTAAACCAGTGAGTTCATTAAGGTGCCCGAGTGGGGGGCGTTGTTAAGGGTTTTCAGATAGATTGCAACCGAACCGGACCGCTAGGAGACTTGACTCGAAGAGGTGACCAGCCGAGTGGGAAAGTGGTTCAGAAGGACTGAGCTGAACCCACTGGAAACTTGACTGGAAGAGGTGACCAGCCAAGTGGGAAGGTGGTGCTGCTGTCAATTGCAGAACAGAGACAACAAGCACAGGATCACTACAAGAGGACGCACAGGGGTGTTCTCAAGTTGGGCAACGGGTATCGTTAGAATCCACATTACGTTATAGGAGATAAGTGTAAAATTGGATAAGTGGAGCCCCATTGTTTTGAGGAGGTTTTTACACAAGCAGGCCTGGAAACAGGTCTACGGTTTTCTCTCGAGAGGTTTAGCACCCGGCGCTCAAGGGATTTTTCGGCTTAAGAGGGGGGATAAAGAGTGGGAGGTTAGCAGGGGGGCTGGTTAAGTTAGAGGTTAGCGGTTGTAAATTGTAAAAAGGGGGGGACACGTTAGAGTAACTAATTGTTCGGCATCGTCGATTTAGTTACACTAGATATTTACACGCGTTGGTTATAAGAAGCGGATATCCAAAATTAAAATCAGGTTAAGGTAGGTACCCTGGTCGGATCGGTAGGGGGGAACGGACATAGACCGTTTTTGTGATACCCCATAAGATCGCTAGCAGGGGGGAGGAAAACGCGTGGCAATCGGGTACCAGACATTTTTTCGGACAAAGATTGACGTCAGTCAACCTTGAATTTCAGGAGAATTCATCCATCTGTTTTTGAAATTTTTCCAGTTTAAATTTTTACGTTTTGGTGAAAATTTGTTGTTGGTATTTTAACGAACAGGTGATCACAAGATACCTGCGGTGAATTTAGGGTTTCAAATACAGGGGGATCAGTATTTGGGTTTTGACCAGTAAGATAGGGATTTTGGGAAAATTTTTACTAGAGCTCAAGTGGTGGTAAAAGGTACAGTGGTTCAACAGTCCCTACAACGAAGAAGAAGAGACCCGACATCCAGACACTCAGTGACGAGTCTTGGGACAGTACCGAGGAAGTCTTGGGACATTGCAGCCTGGGGACGGTCTTGGAGCAACACGGTCTTGGGACAGTCTCGGGACAGAGCAGTCTTGGGACAGTCTTGGGCCAGTGCAGCCTTGGGACAGTCTTGGACCAGAGCAGTCTTGGTACGAAACAGTCTTGGGACAGTGGTCTTGGGACATTACTCTTGGGACAGTGGTCTTGGGACAGTGGTCTTGGGACATTGGTCTTGGGACAGTGGTCTTGGGACATTGGTCTTGGGACATTGGTCTTGGGACATTGGTCTTGGGACAGTGGTCTTGGGACATTGGTCTTGGAACGTTGGTCTTGGGACATTGGTCTTGGGTCATTGGTCTTGGGACAATCGTCTTGGGACATTGGTCTTGGGACAGTGGTCTTGGGACATTGGTCTTGGGCCATTGGTCTTGGGACAGTGGTCTTGGGACATTAGTCTTGGGACATTGGTCTTGGGACAGTGGTCTTGGGACATCAGTCTTGGGACACTAGTCTTGGGACATTAGTCTTGGGACACTAGTCTTGGGACATTGGTCTTGGGACAGTGGTCTTGGGACATCAGTCTTGGGACACTAGTCTTGGGACATTAGTCTTGGGACACTAGTCTTGGGACATTGGTCTTGGGACAGTGGTCTTGGGACATCAGTCTTGGGACACTAGTCTGGGGACATTGGTCTTGGGACATTAGTATTGGGACACTAACAAGAAGTACTGGGACAACACTGAATAGTCTTGAGACGGTAGAGAGAAAGTCTTGGAACAGCATAAAAAAGGGGGTTACTAAAAGAGTACTAAGTCAGGGTGAAGTAACCAATCGTAAAATCAAATTCTCTATCCAATCCTAACATATAGAATTTTCAAGAGCTTTGGAAAAGTTGTTTTTAACAAATTGTCAATTTCTTTTTATAAAATTTTGTCAAAAGAGGTTTTAACCTTAGAGTAGAATTTTGTAGATAGTAATACTGTAAATAGGAACAATTGTAAATAATGAGGCGGAGCTGGGTACCGGTAGCTGAAAAAAGATCTACCGAGGCGAGAACAAAGTATAATTCGTCGCTACGTAAAACATCATCAATGGGTCCGAAGGTAACAAAGAAGAACTTTTCAGTTAGTATGGTCAACACGAGGAGTACTACGGAGAACACAGCAAAGGAGGGCACGGAAGGGTAACGAGTAGAACCCACCATCGAAATTGATCTAGAGACACCGGATCAAAGTGTGGATGAAGTGGGAAAGAAAACGACAGAGTCAACTCCGATGCCCAATGCGGAAGAACCTAATCCGAAGCCCATGGAGTTCTCACCGATAGACAACGTGGAAGACACAACAGGCAACACGCCAGAAACAGTGAAGGATGGGTCTCAGAAGAGAACGTCTTTTACTGAAAGATTAGCGATGATGGTCGGAATGAGATCGAAGGACGCAGCAGTGGAGGAGACGAAAGTCGAGAAAGGCAAAACATTCGGAACAGTTTCCACGAGAACGACAGACACCGACCAAGACGAAGACCAGTTCAAACCGGGAACAGCAACCAACAACATGACAACAACTGACCATGGAACAGCTACTCTTGAGCTAGGTGATTTGATGGCGAAGCTAGATCAGATAGATGAGAAACTGAAGTACAGCAAAGTCGATAGAAATTTGATAAGGAAGGAAATGAGAAACAACAAACATGAGTACCTGGACAACTATTTCCATCTAGCGAGAGCAACGGAGGAAAAGCTTCAGCAGATGTCTGACAAAGTAGAAACCACTGATGGAGAGCGAGACAAGAACATCAGAAAAGACATGCTAGAAATGAAGCAACGATATGACGCAGTGAATAGCCAGTTGGGAAGTTTGGAAACGAGAATGGATACGATGAGTAGGGAACAGGCTGAGAGGTCAAGTGCTATACAGACAAAGTTAGACGCAATCTTCAGGAATTCAACACCACAAGACAGGCCAGCGGCAGAGCGGACACAAGGTAATAGAGTTGACTTCGTGGAACCACAAAGGAACAAGCGACAGTCAACACCGTTACCAGCAACCCGGGAGGCCGCGATTACGGCACCGGTGGGGGCCAGGGCTATTATAAAAAGTGGAACAGCGAACACAACTAGTGGTCCAGGAGACTCCAAGAGTCAGAACAACGTGGGACCGGATGCGATGACAATGGCAAGCACCTGGAAAATGATGAACAGGACACTAGAGGCCTTCGCTACAAGGAACACCGATTCGAGCGACAGAGGAAGCAACAAGTCCAGAAAAACTTTCAAGAAACCAAAAGAATTCAAAGACGATTCAGATGGATGCATTGACACTTGGGTAGAAGTCATGAGGTTGCACTTGGAACAAGACAACTTGAACGATGAGAGACAAGCATGCACGGCGATACTGAGCAATCTGGAAGGCACAGCATTGAAATGCGTGGTTGCGAAGAAAGAAGAGGAACGCGATACAGCGGACAAAATCTTTGAAATATTGTTAAATCGATTCGGCTCAGGCATGAAGGGTCATCAAGCGATGATGCGATTTGCAAAGAGAAGACAAAGGGACAATGAATCGATATACAGGTTCCTAGATGATCTTGAGAGCTTGAGAAGAAGGAGTGACCCGGAAGAATCTACCAATCGAAGGAACTTCAGCATCGCCTCAAAGTTCATTGATGGGGTAAAGAGTGATGACTTGAGAACGATGTTAGCAACATACTATACATTGTCGAAAGACAGTGCACCAACTCCAGAAGAGGTGAGGCAGAAGTCAAGAGAGTACATGCTGATGAAACCCAAGAAATACTCGTACTCAGACAACAGGAATACACAGGGGGGAGTCAGCCACAAAGGTCGTCATGGTAAAAGCCCAGAGATGACATGGACAAACGCAGATCATGCGCTAACTGCGGGTCAGCTGATCATCATGTGGCGGATTGCACGACATAAAAACAGGGCATGAAGAGTTTGGGATATGCACCCGATGAGGAAGATATGAGCCAGATGGAAAAACACGAGTTCTATAGTGGCTTGATCATCAAAATAGGTGCAAGATGCTTCTTCTGCAACCAAGAGGGGCACTTTCGGATGGACTGTCCGTTGTTTTGGGAGGCGGTTAAGAATCAGAGTCATCCAAAACACAAGTTGGCGCTAGCAGCGGTACAGAACCAGAGAAACAGACAAGGTGAATTTGAGACGAAAAACCAAGAAAGGCCAAGTGCGGAGCTACCGACAAAAACAGTGAAGGCTGTAACACAATGTAATAGTGCAATAGAGGCCACGGCAAAGAACGCCCTAGAAATAAATTATGAGAAGGCGGCAGCGTAGGCTATCAACAAAGTGAAACAGGACCTGGCAGCGAAAGAAATAGAACAACGGCTGAAGCAGGAAATCGAAAGACAGAAAATGAACGAAGCATTAAGTTGCTCACAAACAATACCAGAAGCTGCTGAGGGGTCGACAAAAAATGGAAACTGCAACACTGTAAAAATGGTTACAGGAAAGCCATTTGGCATAACAAAGATTGGGGCAAGAATAATGTCAATAATCACTGTGGGCGGCCATGAAGTAACGAGAAATTGAGCGAACCAAGTGACCAGACAATAATGGACATTGATGTGTACGCAGATTACTTGAGTTGTATAAGCCCACAAACGACTTCTAGAGCATTGAGGGCACTACTCACGAGAGAAGGTAGCAAGTCGGTACGTGTTGATAACAGGTACACAGAAGCTTATGGTCCACATGAGGTGATGCTAAATATAGATGGAATCAACATCTATACGAAAACAATGATAACATGTGATGAAGACCTAATTGGGCAAATCTACGTGGGAAAAGAAGAGTTGAAAGTGAGATCGATTGGACACTGCGCCATGCTTGAGGAAGATGCAATGCACACCGGGACAGAGGCAGATGTGACAGCACATGTGCTAGACATAAGTGGTAAAAAGACTCAGTTACGTGGGTTACTTGATACGGGAGCAGTCTTGAGTGTTATTCCCATCGAAACTTGGGAACGAATGGGCTTCAACAAAGATGATTTGATAGATTCGAGAATACGGTTGTCAGCTGCAAACAAAGGGGCCCTGCGGGTGTTGGGCAGAACGCCGATAATAGCCCTCAACCTGAGGGAACGTAACCTGTGGATGAGCTTTCTTGTGGTAGAGAACCTAGATGAGTCTGACCAATTCATTTTAGGCAGAGACTTCATCAGGAACTTTGACGTAGCGATTGATCTAAACAATGCAATGTTCAGGATACGGAACCCGGATAGGAGGTACGCAATCAAACCGGTAAATTTAATAATGGCAAATGAAACCAAAGCACCGGTATTCTTGAGTAGGAGGGTGAGGCTAAAGGCGAACGAGGCGGCGATCGTAAGCTTACGAATGAAAAATTACAATGAACTAAGTGACAACAAGCAGGTATGCATAGTCCCAAATCCAAATAATCAAAGTGCTGCTGTTTTAGGAAGATCCTTCTCGATCACGAAGAGCGGCCTCTGCGTGATTGTCTTGTTGAATACCCTTGACATGCCAATCACGATACAGAGGGGGAGGAAACTGGGATATGCTTTACCTGTAAAAACTCGATATGAAATGACTGAAAACCATAAACAAAATGAAGTTGTTGATTGTCCCAATCATAGGGACAAAATTTGTATCTTGAGACGATTGAATAAAATAAAAAATTCATCAGGTCTTGTGATGTCACTTAAGTCAGAGACATACGATGGACTATCGAGCTGTTCGAATTTCCTGGAACGGCCCACATTAGACGAAATACAGAGTGATAAACCGGTCCTACAGGAAATTGAACACTTAAGAGGCAAGTTAACGGACGAACAGCTCGAAGCCATCAAGGACGTACTAGAACGGAACGAAGAGGTTTTTTCAAGACATAAAGCAGACATCGGGTGTTGTAATTTTGTTGAGCATGAAATAGAACTTGAGGAAAACGCAATACCGCACATGGAGGGGGCGAGGCGCATGACCCCACACAAATCGGATGCGTGTAGAAAGGAGATTGAGACGCTACTAGAGTATGACATGATAGAACCATCCAAATCACCGTGGGCGTGTGGAGTAGTGATGGCCAAAAAGAAAGGCGACCAGTTGAGGTTTTGTTGTGACTTTCGATACCTGAACTCCGTCACGGTGAAGGATGCCTATCCCATACCTAGGATTGATGAGAGTCTCTCGAAGTTAGGTGCTGCAAAATTTTTTACGACTCTTGATCTAGGCTCGGCCTTTTGGCAGGTACCACTCAGGAAACAGGACGGACAAGACAGGGTTTGCCTGCGAGTTGGGCCTGTTTCAATGGAAACGGATGCCGTTTGGACTATGCAATGCCACTGCCACGTTTCAGCGGCTGATGGCACACGCGCTGATAGGCGTGACGAAAAAGTACGGCAATCTGGTAATGTGCTACGTGGATGACGTGGTAATAGCGACACCCACACTGGAGGACCACATTGAGAGACTTGACGAAGTATTGGCGTGCATGAAGAGGTCGGGGCTGAAGTGCAAACCGTCAAAGTGTGAGATACTCAAGGACTCGATAAAATATTTGGGCAGGATGGTGGACAAACACGGCATCAGACCAGATCCAGACGCAGTAGAAGCAGTTCTAACTTGGAAATCGCCGAAAATGGAACACCAATTGATGAGCTTCCTGGGTTTTGCAAATTACTACAGAGAATTCATCAAAGGCTATGCAGACAAGGTTTATCCGATGCAACAGTTAATGAGGCACAAGGGCAAGAAGTTCACGTGGAACAACGCAGCGGAAGAGTCATTCCAGAGAATAAAGAAAGAGTTGTGCGAGGCACCAGTACTAGGGATGCCAACAGAGAAAGGGATGTACGTGCTGGATACGGACGCGTCGGTAGTAGCGATATCGGGAATACTCCACCAGGAACAAGAGTGGAACGGGAAGACAGTCTTGAGACCAATAGCGTACGGGAGCAAAGTCCTAAGTGACACGGAAATGAAGTACGGAGCACCGAAAGCAGAGATGTTCGTGGTGGTTACCTTTGTCGAGAAATATAGGGCATACCTAGGCAGCGAGCCATTCAAGCTGCGAGTCGACAACAGGGCACTAAGCTGGCTGAAGACGTACTCAATGGACCAGAGTTACATTGGGAGGTGGATAGTTCGCCTGGACGGATACGATATGATAATTGAGCATAGAACACGAGACAAACATCAAAATGCTGACAGCTTGAGTAAGAAGACGGAGTTCTACGAGAAACAAGAACAGAGGGAAGCAGATAGACCTGAGATCAAGGATGGCTTCTCCTTCATGGACAAGGAAACGTATGACAGTCTTTCTCTCACGAGATGGTTGGACAAATCAGGCAAACCAATAGAAGATCACCCCGAGTTACCAAAAGATACCATGGAAAAAACAATTTTGAAAAAGAACAGAGGGATGCCGATAGGAATAATGCTCAAGTCAAAGATCGTGAGGGAGACGCTCAAAGCAAAAGGCTATGACCTCAACCAGGTAGAGACGGGGGAAGCACAAATAGACGATGACTTAAAGAGGTTACTCGAGAAACTAGCAGATGATAAGCCAGTGATTCAAGAAAACTATAAGGAGGAACCTGAGGTCACAATACTGCGAAAGAGCGGGACAGCTAGTGATGGAAATACCTCGAAGGTGACTAACCTTGATGGGAAGGAAGTTGTGCAGTCACTGGTTGAAAGGATCCCAGCCGAATTACTTGAACAGACTAGAGTTAGGAGAAAGAGAGTGGAGTTCAAGGAAGAAGCTGAATACCTGGGACTAGGTCAAGAGTCCGGGGAGCGGTCCACGTCCACGGAAGAAGAAAACACTGAAGGAGAAAATTTGTCCGGGGAATGTGAAATGTGGGATGAGGACTCGGAAGCGAGCAGTGACAATCAAGATAGTCTCTGCATGATATTGGCAGAAGAAAAGATCAGACACCACGACAGGGAATTACAAACAGATCCGTCCTCGGGAACCTTCAACTTGGACGTGCAGGAATTACGAGGTGGTGAAGAACTTGAAAGGATTGCAGTTTCGAGGAAGCCATTCAGGGAACTATCATGCAGTTCAAATGTGAGAACAAATCTGGTGCCAGAAGATGACATGAAGGTAGTAAGGAGGATAGTATGCGTGAAGCTGAAGGGCGATGTCCACAACCCTGAGGAGATGAGTGGGCAGATTATGGCAATGAAGGAACATGTCAAGGCGAGATATAGGCTGTCGGACCTGATAAGAGCCCAGAAGAATGACAAGATGACAAGCAATCTCTCCAAATGGATCCGAATGGGGTCCAAGGAGAAAGGGGAACTTGAAGAAGACAGCTACAAGATCCTGAGCCAGTTCTACAAAGAGAGGAAAGAGTTACTCTATCACACGGCTGACGGGGTGGTAGCATGCAAGAGAAAAGACGAGGACAAGATACTACACAAACACAACCTCATCATATTACCACAATTGTACCAGACAGAGGTGCTGTTCAGATCACAAGACCAAATGGGGCACCAGGGGATAGACAAGGTGCAACAAAGGATACTTCACAGGTTCGATTGGCCAGGATTGAGGAAAGCCTGTGAGAGGTGGGTGAATGCATGCCTGGCATGCTTGCAAGTGAAAGACCCAAGGAAGATGAAATTCCCACTCAAGTCGGTGGAAAGCTCGGAATTTAATGAAGTAGTGCAAATAGACCATCAGAAGATCTGTATGACGGAGTCGGGGTATAACCAGATACTGGTTATAATTGATCACTTCACAAAGCTGGCAGAAGCGGTGCCGTGTCAAACAGATTCGGCAGAGGAGACTTGTGACCACTTGATAATCCATTGGATATCAAGGTGTGGTTGTCTAATGACTTTTCAGTCAGACAACGGCAAGGCCTTTGTGGGGGACTTGACTAGGGAATTAATGAAGAGGTCACACATTGCTCAAGCACACTCAACGACTTACCATCCTCAGACCAACGGGCTGGTGGAGAGACAGAATAGAACATTGGTGAACATGCTGAGGGTATACTGCTCTAGATACATGACGGACTGGGATAAGTATCTGCCGCAAGTCGTAGGGGCATACAACAGTACTCAACACTCAACGACGGGAATCAGTCCATTCATGATGTTGACAGGCAAAGAGAGAGCGATGCCCCTGAGGTTCTTTTACCCGGAGTATGAAGGGAAGAGGACGTTGCCTCAAGCGTACGTGAAAGAAGCGATCAGGAGACAGCAGGAAATAAACGAGCTATGCAGGAGGAACACGGCGCGGGCACAAATGAGACAACGCAAGAAATATGATGAAAAGATATTACAGGCGAAGTTATATGAAGTGGGCCAGTATGTGTGGGTTTTCCAGAATGTGATACCGCCCAAGGGGACGAAAAAACTACTCAAGAAATGGAGAGGACCATTCATGGTAACTGAAGTACATCAACAAGGACGGTTCTACCGCTTGAGTACTGGGCGAGCAGCACATTATGAGAACCTGAAGCCTCATGTCCCATCCCCAGAGGACTGGTGTATACCAAAGGACATGGAGGGACTAGAGTACCTACTGGTGGAACCAGCATGTGAAGTGAACGAAAAAGGCACCAGAGATAAGAATGATGGCAATGAGAACTTGAGTTTGGATGACAATGAAAAAATAGACGCGGAATCTTTTTTGGAAGAAGATTGGAACGATCCGGAGCAAGGTGAGGTGCCAAGATGGACTGAACCAGACTTGTCAATACCAGCGGGGACAAGGAGTGGCAATCGCAAACGCACAGGCATGAGGTACAACAGGTATGGGGACGACTTCCTGATCGACAAGATACAACCCGATGACCTAGGCAAAGAACTAATAAGTGTGGGCGAGCTGACGGCAGGTGGTGAATGGCAGATCATCAATGATAATGAACACTACCCACAGGAAGACTACTCGACTCCGGAGGGGGAGACGGATTTAGAACAGAGCGAGATAGAGAGGAGGGAGAATACAAACCTGAGGATATTAGAATGGATGCGCGATGTCAAGAACGGAAGCGAGGAAGGACAGAGCATACAGCAAGTTGACATATCAGCGGGGAAGTACATGAAAACGGAGGATCCTGTTTTCGGCTGGACGGCAACAGACAGCCCGCTCGACATTCCGCCAGATAATTCAGACCCAGCATCATCGACGGGGACGTCGATAAATATTTTTGTCCGGGGAGTGGGGGTAGGACTTACCCACACCAAAAATTTGATGATAAAGAAACTCAGAGAAGTGAGAGAAAAGTGCGTACTGGAACTGGAAGGGGAGGAGGCCGAGCCTACCATAGGACGGAATTTCAAAACGAAGTTTGAAATACCAAACGAATACTCAGAGAATATCCTGATAACGGATAGTGACTTCATTCTGTCAGACAGGACTAGCGCAATCTGTATCACGGCGGACATGAGTTTCAAATCAAGACTGGAAGCTGACTTCAAGAGAGAGTACCAGAACGTGGAGTTTCTGTTTAGACAGAGACCGGGACTGGGAGGAATGGCCGCGCTTCCACCATCAGTAGCACAAGTCCCGGGCAAATACCTGTGCTTCCTAGTGACGAGGGTCAATGACAGGAACACGATCGATCCTGAACACGTGATGTTGGCACTAACGAGACCACGAGACTTCATGATTGAAAGAGGGATAACGGAGGTCTCAATGCCGGTGTATGACCCAAACAGGGGGAAATTGAGCCCAAGGGAATTGTACGCTATCCTACACGTGGTCTTCGAAGAAACTGAGATAATGGTGCATCTTCACAAGAAATACTACTTGAGCATCGCCTGAGTCGGGTACGCGGGGCCTTGAGTTAGGCATGAGGGAAGAATCTCGAGTTAGGTGTGGGGGTACAAAACAGATAAAGAATCTTAGAGGTGATTGGCATGACAATTAATATTTTAAATGATTGATGGTGCTAAAACATAAAATGAATCTGCATGTTTTTAGAAGATTTCCAATTGAACTATTTTAGTAGGACGGAAAGGAAAGGGTTTTAATTATAGTAGTGAAGGGGGGTTTTTAGGTTAGGAACACGGCCTGTCAGTCTAAAAATCGGGTGTTATTTTCAGATTGATTTGGTAAAGTCAAATTGACTACCCAACTGTATTCAATTGAAGAAAGAGAACGCAAATTGAACGACATCTCAAGAAGTAAACTCAAGTTGCTAAGGTAAACTCAAGTTGCTCAGGTAAAACTCAAGTTGCTCAGGTAAAACTCAAGTTGCTAATACTCAAGATCACTTGGAAATTACGGAAATGGCAGATCGATTCTGGAAGTCCATGCCATCGGCTTTGAAAAAACCCACGCTTGACGAGTTGTACAGACATCCGAGGGACCTGGATTATACTCAAGTGGATGAGAGAATGGTAGTGATGTTGAATGCCATCCTCCAGTTGGAGGAACAGGGCGAGTGCCGGGAGTCTGCGACAAAAGTGGTTTTGATGGTGGGCTACACCACCGATGGAATATCCAATCAAGAACAAACCAGGTGGCTGTCCTGGAACGTGGATGGAGCAATAAGGGGGTTCGACTTGGCAAGGAACCCTGGCTTGAGTAACAATACTGAGTATGGTGCAGGGGAGTTCCCACTGCCGGTCAGACCATCAGTCAGGTCCACGGGCCAGAGCACGAGCAAGGCACCATTGATGTCACGGGCGCAGCAAACGGGGGAAGCGTATCCGGACGTCAGTATCATGAAGGGAGAGCTTGAGAGGACTCAGCGGGAGAGGAACAAGGCAAACCTCGACCGGGATCAGGCGAAGCTCGAGAGAGATCAGGCGAAACTTGAGAGGGATCAAGCGCGGAGGGAACTGGACATGTTGAGAGCTGAACAGCTACAGGCAGAAAGGGTGCGAGAGAATGCCGCGAATTGCGAGCAGCTGAAGTCGGAGCTTGAAAGGATCCAGCAACGACAACGCGAGCTCGACATGCAGAAAGGGGCTAGGCCCAAAGAGCGGGTGGTGACCGGCTCAAGACCAGAGTCACGTATGGAGGTGGATGAAGCTCCTAGGTCGAAGGGACGATTTAACCTCGATCGCGCGGCTCAAGAACATATGAACGAAGGGTTGGAAGTGTGGATACCGACTGAATCAGCGTCCTCCCTGCGTGGTCTAGAGACACAAGTAATACGCCCGTTGATAGACGTCGCGCTGCCTGGATATACACCAAGTTCGACCCCGGGTAGTAGTCAGGTGAGTGGTAGCTCGTCACGACTGAAAGAGTTGCACGAGCGGCTACAGCTAAGGAGTCGCGAGAGTCCAGCAAGAGCGGAGCTACCCTCGACGTGGGGGGAGCAACCTGTCAGGAGTGTGGTGATCTCAAGTTACAAGAAGAATACGGAAGGTAGATACCACAGGCACAATCGGATGGACTGGAGCACGGCGCAGAGAGACAGAAGAGATTGCTTCCTTGATGCGGCTTGGGTGGAATAGCTCACGCAGCCACGTGTGCCCGAGGGGGCGGTCCACCTGATCATAGGGGACAGCTTGTTGCGGGTGCTGACCCGGATCCAGTCCCATTGGCAAACGGGGATCTTGAGCTTCGCTGGAGCTGCGACGCCGCAGATGTTAGCAACACTTGAGATGCTAGGGATGGCAAGAGTATACACGGTGACTCTGATGGTCGGGACGAATGAAGTGTCCAGGGGGGAAGCAAGGAAGGTGACGAGGCTGCACGACAAGATGAGCTGCATTCTTGAGGAATTGCGGATTCAAATGGATCCGGCTATTCTTACGGTGTGCACCATCCCTTACAACATGAAAGCGGACCAACATGCAATGGAGATGAACACAAAAGTGCGAAACCTGAACGAAATAATCAGGCAGATAAACCGAAGAAGTGTCCTCCCCGTTGGGTTGTTGGATGTGGCCGAGCAAATGGAGCTATCTGCTTTCCCTGACGATGCATCCTCGGATGGGATTCACTTTGACAGGCCCA
Source organism: Symsagittifera roscoffensis (assembly GCF_963678635.1). Lineage (NCBI taxonomy): Eukaryota > Metazoa > Xenacoelomorpha > Acoela > Convolutidae > Symsagittifera > Symsagittifera roscoffensis. The sequence goes on along the minus strand of NC_087069.1, from coordinate 41,812,095 downwards.
GAGCGGTGGAGTGGTTAAAGGACGTCTTCCAAAGGCACATAAGCGCATTAGAGGCAGATCTGCTAGAGACGGCACAGGTCACATTCTGACCACCCCCAAATCCACCCTTCTTCAACCCGAGGGCTTTGTCCAGTCGCTTGGGTGCGATGGCCGATTCTAGAGAGAGTTCGAGGAACAGCCGGACCAAGTTGCCGGGCACTGCGCCCATGGAGGCTGAGGAAGCAACGTCATCAACTCCTTGGGGATCAGTGATATCCTCGGTGGTGGTGGCGGAGAAGAGAAACCGGAGAGGCCGGCGGAGACCAGCAGGTCGAGATATGTGGAGAAGGTGAAGGAGCTGGACTTGGAAGACCTGGAATGCAGGCTGGAGTTAGCGAAAACTTTGGGTCTTGAGCGGGTGTCGCACGAAGACTTGGGTAGACACCAGTGCGTGGACTGGCTGAAGGCTCACGAGACACATTTCTCGAGAGCGAAAATGATGTAGACGGCGGATCTGACTGGGATTCCCACAAAATCGGTGATGGGACCTATCAACTACAGACCTCTCAAGTCATTAGGGAGTCCGGGACTTGTGGTGGAGCCTCCCAAGCACCGAAACAAAATTGCCAGGATTAGGGTGGCCACTCCAGCACAGTTGAGGGTGGTGGACAAACTGATGGATCCGAGAGAAATGGAATTACCAGACGCCGCGTATGAAGGTGCAAGATTGGCCAACGACCCCAGATATGGGAAACCCTGCGGGAATACGCAGCTGGCCAAAACCTTGGCAGTATATGACAGGGCAGACCCAGCCGCTGCGAGGGTGGTCATCGTGGCGGGATCGGACTTTGAGGGAACGTCTCCCAAGTTATTTTGGCCGGAAACTCTGATATATTCACTGCCGGGAGCGGAGCTAAACCAGATGTTAACCCTGGTGGTGGCGATAAAATCGGAGATGCCTTGCGAGCCTGAGCTACTGCTGTTTGCAGGGATGAACGATCAATTGCATGCGATGGGGTTTCTTGAGCAGCTCAAGGGTGATGAACCGGCACCGAAGAAGATCTGGGAAGCCATCCAGACATTATTTGCGGCTATGAATGAAGTACAAGAGAACGTTGCCTCACGATTTGGCTCCAAGACAAAAGTAGCGTTCACGACGTCCCCCGGGTACGCGAGCATGCCCCCAGCTCTGCAATTTGTGTATGCGATCTTGATCTTGATAGCAGAGGGCAATGGGTGGCGTGTTCTGATGGCAGCTCCCAATCGGGAGCTGGAACCTACGAACTTGAGACTTCGCAAATCAGAACTGGCGGCGGCGTGGGCGGATGTGTCCCACGCATTGAGGGGCTTCTACGAGTTGGCTGACATCCTCATCGTATTGGACGAGGTCCTCTTGCAAGAGATATCCAACTTCGCGAGGCAACTCAAGCTCAGTCCGATTATAGGGGATGATCATCCAGTGGTGACTCACCTGACGGCCAGTCTGTGGTTTCGAAGCATGGAGTTGACCATCACAAACTCCACCAGTAAATCTAGAGGGCCGAGCAACGAGAGGAAGAACGTGGCCGCAGCGGAGAAGCAGCTGGAGTCGATGGTGTATCGACTGACACAAGAGAGAGGCAGGTGGCCCTTCCTGACACCAAGGCTGGAGAACGCCACGGAGAAGACAAGAGTAGGTGCACCACTTCTGGTGAAGCAGATCTGGGATTTTCTTGAGGAGCAGCTGGAAGTGGCCGAGAAGAGGGAAATGACGGTTGGCAGGTTCGTCACAGCAGCCAACGAAGTCACGATTGGAGGATTCTGGAGGGAGCACGCAAGGGGTGAGGTGAGGACGAGGAGGGATCACGAGATTCTTGAGTTCTTGAGTCCTTGTTGGGGAAAGGAGTTCCTGGCTGGAGTGTACAGCGCGAAAGAAACCATCTTTGGAGCCTTCATACAGGAAATATTGAATATGCCCATCAGTCTGTTGCTGGCGCTGTACCTGGTTTACCCAAGGTACCTGTTCAATATGGGCCCAGCATACATGTTCAGTCGGGGCGTGGACACACTCCGGATTGACGGGTACTTGGCATTGGTGCTTCTAACCCACTGGGAACTGGTGTCATTTCACCGACTGATGAAATACGATGAGAGCCTCTGTCGATGGGAAGAACACACTCGAGTATTGACACCTTTCGTATAAGTGTGCTGCCGGACTAAAGACGCTGCTGGTGCAGTACCTACTGATGCAAAACCGGCACCTGACTGGTGAAGAAAGGAGCCCGAAGACAAGAGATGAGTGGAGGAAAGTGAATGGAAGCATGCCTCTGTTGACGGACCTATGCCTGGCCATGAGATCGGACCCCATGGGGATGATCCGGGGGCTAGAGGAGGTCGTAACCTGTATCTATGGACCGGCCGTCACGTTCGCGTTTCCAGACCCTCTGGTGACAGCTTATCGATACTCAGTGACACATGTGAGCCTCATAAGCATATTAGATGGGACAACACTCAATTGGTGTCAGCAGGAGGTGCTAAGGGCACAGATGAGCAACACGGTGCTCTTCGGAAAGGTGAAGGATCCGGAGTTGGTGATATACAGTTTCCGAGGAACTGCAGTGCAGGATGGGAGGCAAGCGCGAAGGTCCCATCGAAACCTATCCCAAGTTCTGGAACCTAAATCCCCTGACAGCAAATGGACAAGAGATCTTAAGAATTCCCGCATGGAAGAAAAGCTTCGAGCTGGTGAAAAGGGAGCTAGAGGCGATATTGGAGAAGGAAGTCCTGCCAGCAAGCATTCCAGAATTTCCAACAGTGATGAGAATGACCCTGGGGATGAACAGCTCCCTGGTGGTCCCGTCCCTTTTCGCGAGGGCAGCAACCGAAGAACAGCAGAAGGAGTTCATCGACGGCTGGGATCCTCTCTTCATCGGGTACTCTGCAGCGATTTATTTTCATACCAGCGATGCGAAAATAAATTCATGGACAACTCAAGCCAAGAAAATGAGAGGGTCGCTGCCTCCGAAATTTGAGGTACGAGATGCCTTGAGAACACTTGAGCGGGCAGGTCTAGAGAACAAGTTGCCGGTGTGGGACGATGGCAGGATGATAGTGAATGAAGGACATATCGCACTGAAAGGAGACGAGATGGTGTTTGCCACAAGGAGATACCGGGCACCGTACGGACTAGAGCAGGTGGAAATGAGACAGGAGGGAAAGGAGCTGGATGCAGCAGGCCCATTGTATGTGGCTCTGACTGAGTATAAGAAAACGGGTCCAGCGACACCATCACCCCTATCAGTGGATACCCCTGGGGATAAAAGGAGTGGTCCCGTAGAAGATCGATTCAGGAGGATTCTTGAGAGAAGAGAAGCAGAATCGCAAGAGGAAAGCATGGATGAGACTCTCAGTGAGGCAGGAGAGGATATGGAGGTGGGAAACACACCGGATCAGAAGCCATCGGAGGAAGAGTTCACCACGCAAGAACTGTTGAAAGATCTGAGTGGAGAAAATTGTGCAGACACCCCACACCACCTCTGACCTCATCGCCCCGCAAGAATCTAGAGTTGCCACTGACGAGCGAGAATCCCAACATGGGAATGATCTTCCTGAGTGCGGAGAGAAGGGAGAAGAACACCTTCGAGGGAAACAGGGATGTCTTCCTAGGCACTCTGGATGAGGATGCTTGGCGAAAATTCTTGAGCGATTTTAATCGAGAAGTGGACGACGACACCACATTGGACGATTTTAAGGAGGAGCTGTGGGACACAGTGGTGAAATTCGGAGAGCCTGTCCTGATGGGGACAGGCCTGGAGGAGAAAGCTAGAGGAGAGCTGCTGAGCAAGATGGTCGAGTTGAGGAAGGCATCACGAAAGACCAAGGAAGACAAATGTAAAGACAGCTCTACTCTGAAACAAAAAACTGACAATAAAATAATTGAACATGTAAGGGGGGATAAGGTCGGAACTAGTAATATATTATTAAAAGTACTAATATCCTTAAGGCTCGAGCAGGGGGGAGGCAAGAGTTGGAAGGGTTGGTTGGAGACAAGGAAGTCGAATCAGTGATGATAACGACAACGCCCCCGAGTAAAGACGTGAGGTCTCGCAAGAGGAAGAGAGACGTGGAGGGATTGGGCAGTCCTTCAGCGGATGCGGTTTCGAAGAGGAACTTGAGAGAGACAGCCCCCATGGTTCTGGCACGATGGAAGACAGCAGCCTACAAGAGTAGCTACGAGCCGAGGAAACTGCTCGACGTAGAAAAAGAGATGGAGATCCCCACCAGCTCAACAACGGAAGAAGACTTCAAACCTCAGAGGATAAAAATGAAGCGAGGTTCGACGAGCGGGCAGACCTGGGAAGTGGACGTCGGTAAAGAATGGGTCTCGAATGAACACCAGGTTACTGGGAAGCAAGTGACTACCGATCCTCCTGAGAAGAATAAAACGAGGAACACCTCCCGACCGTGGTGGGTGGCCCTGGAAACGTTGCAGGAATTGGAAGACTGCCTGAAGAAGCTCGACAGTGGAGTGTCACGCAAACGACGCAATTGGGCTACCCAGCAGAAGGCTGGTATCAATAAATTGGAATTGGGGAGCCAACTGAAGAGAACTTGGCAGAACTTGTTAAAAGATCATTTTGAAGAAGCGATGAGAACCTCCTCATCGGCATCGCCGTTGATGGCGAATCCCTTTATTAGGACCGCAGGACAACTGATGTTCGCGTGGAGCCTGTTGGGGATAGAGTTAGAGACACTGACCTCGTACGACAAGTTGAAGTTGGGAGGCAAGAATCTAGAGGTATATCGAATGCTGGTGCAGCACGTTGCTAGGGACAACTCTGGCTTGAGTCTGGCAAGGAGGAAAGATGCTACCTGTTTCTTGAGATGGACAATGTCGATGATGACTGACAGTACCATCCTAGCATGTCACCAGAGAGCAATTGGAAGCAAGACGCTGGAAAGGAGAGTCTCCACAGTCATCTTGAATGTGTACCAGAGTACTGTGATAGAAAAAGAGGATGGTTCTAGGCAATCTCTAGAGAGCCACAGGAAGTTAGATGAGATACGGAGATTCTACTACAAGAAGTTTGAGGAGAAACACGACGTTCACCGTAACGTGGCTTCGTCAGGAGAGTACTTGAAACCCAACAAAAAGGGAGAGTACCAATATGTGTCTGGAGTGATGGGGATGGCATACAACCCTTTCTTGGACTTAGAAGCTGGAGGTGCCCACAGAAACTATGAGGTTGCGGAGCTGCTGAAGTTCTGGACAGAGAAGATAATAGAAATAGACACTGTGGAGAGAGAGAGACCTAGCCTAGGTTTGATTCTCGAGAAAACACCGGAAGTAATAAGTGTGCCACGCTCAAGTAAAAGAGTAGAACTGAAAATGGGTAACGGGAACGGCATGTTGACCACGAATCTGGGAGTGGTGTGGAAATTGCTCAGGCCCTCCTGGTGTCCACATCCCCATGCGAGCCTGATCGAGGAAGTCACGGAGCGAGTGAGACTAGCGCCGACAGAGGATGAAGATTTGGCGACCTTGAGTATAGTACATAGACTGATCCTGCCTCATGTGAAGGAGTCAAGTGAGGTGACGAGTGGAACAGGGTCGGTAAAGAAGATGGAGCCGGGCAGTTGTCTTGACTCGACGTGTGGGAATGGCGAACACACCTGCGATGGACGATCATGCGTCAGGATACAGTCTTTCCAGAAAGAAGACCTAGTCACCTGGTTTGAAGACATTACTGAAAGGGAGAAAAGTGAGATACATATAATGGATGAGTGTTACGCGAGTACCACGGTGAACCTAGCAACAGCTCTAGGGTTCTTCTCATGAATGTGCAGTCTCCAGTCATTAGAGAGGGTAGAGTCAGAACACCACTTGGTGACCGCGTTGAGCTTGGAGTCATGGCCCGGAGTGTTGTAAGTGACCCAAAAACACATCAAGAGTTGGAAGGTTGGACTCGAAGCGGAAATGGGATTTCCCATGAGCGAAGCCTATAGTCTGCCTCTAAATGCGAAGTCCCTGGTGGGGTCAGTGATGGCCAACCTATGTGGCAGCCACTACCCATTACACATGGCGATGGTAGAAGTGTCCAGCCAGAGGGTATTGATAGACAAAGCCTTCTCAGTACCCAAATGTGTAAGACTGGCTCGGATGTCACATCATTCACACAAGCTGTTGAGGAAGATCCGAGGAACAGTGCCGAAAGAGCAAAGGGACGACTTGAGTGAAATCTGGGGTGAAGAACTTCTAGGCTTGGAGAGCGAAAATACAAGTGACCACGAGAGACAAAACGTGATTGGGAAACCCATGGTAGGTGCTCCAAACCTGGAAGAAGTCGAAGTGATACACGAGAAGATGATGGAACTTGAGCCTATCCTAGAAGCCTCGCGAGAACGCAATCTTAGGAGTATCGACCTCACACACTGGGATTGTCCATGCCACTGTCTAGCGCAGACAGTGTGGTACCCAGACCACGCCAATCTCTGCCTGATCTGGGATGTAGAAGAAATCAGGTCGTTGGGACTACCCGAGCATCAACAAAAAATGACCATCTTGGTGGTGAGCACAATGCTGGCTCTACGATGGATGGAAGAAAACATAGCAAAGTATCGGGAATCGAAGACGCCAACAGCAGAGTCGATTCACGCGATAGATTACAGCAGGAGGCTTGAGTTGTTCGAGACTGCATGCAAGATATTCGCCATACCAATGGAAGTCAGACACATGTGGAGCCGCTTGAGATTCTTTCCTTGGTTTCGCGCGACGTTAACATCCTGGTTATATGTGGTGACGAAGGATCACATGAGGAAACATCAAAAGGAATATCGACAATTCCAGGCCGAGATAGGACCAGATGCCTTCAAGAGACCTCTGCTGACCCATCGAAATGCGATCACGACGGGGTGGAAAAGAGTGGGTAGAGTATCTAGAGACAACACTAGAGCGAGGGAGTCGATACTGGAGGAGGACCTAGCGAAGAATGTAAGCCTGAGTCTTCACAATTCCTTCTGTTTGAACCGGGAGTCGAAGGTGAAGAGATTACCGAATCAAGTGAAGAGATTGCAAGAGCAAAGGGAGTGGATGCGATCCTATGAACAGCTGAAGGCTTGGGAGGAGATTGTGATCAGCTCCGATGACGAAGAGGCACTATTGAAACAGATCACAGTGTCAAACATATCTGGATCGGGTACCTGGAGGGCGAAGAACACGAGGTGAGCCGGTGGCTCAAAAGGAAATTCTAGAGTCTTGAGTCTTGAGAGGGAGGGGGCTCAAGGGTGAACTCGGATGAAATCTGGGTTCACGAAAAAGAAATTTTAACGAATGAGATATGGTTATTAATATGCTATATCTATTATATGACTCAAAATGCTGCATGACAATTTCCTGATTGAATAGGACAAAAGAAATTTTTAAATTACCAGCTTAAAAAGCGAGAATTCAGAGGTGCAGGTGTGTGCAGATTTTGATTGCTGTTTAGCGCTAGTGTGAAAATTTTAAATGGTTGTGAATTTTGGAAGGTAGATAAACTTAAGTCTGCTGCAAACTTCTGTAAATGACCACTGGCACTGTATCTTGAGTGACACTCGGGCTTCTGGGGATTCACTGACAGAGGCAGCACGCGATTAGGACACCCATCTTGAGTCCGGGGAGTATGTGCCAGTCGGTCATATCTGGAAGTTTGACCTTGAGGGACACAAAAATACGTGATTTTGGAGTGAAGTTTTAATTTTCAAAATTTCGAATGGAGCCTGTCATGCTCAGTTTTCTCGCACCAACTGAAAACACAAAAGTGAAGAATCAGAACGACCGATTTACAATCGCGGGAAAGTACTTGAATAAAACAGCGGGAAATTGATATTCGCAATTTCCCGATACAAAATAGGATACGAGTAGAGCTGTCTTATCCTGAAATAGGAGGAGAAATAATCAAAAGAAGAGAGAACAACTGTTCGAAACGAACCAGAGTGAGCCTTCAATGGAAAGGTGGACAGCTTGAGTGTCCCAATGGTTCATACAAAAACTCCAATTCTAGAGTCAGAACTTAATTCTGTTATCAAAACTGATCAGTATTAAACTTATATAGTTATATTATCTAATTCTCGAGTTGCTTATCAATTCAATTACTCCCTGTGCTTGAGTGCATCAACATGTGAGTCCCTAATTTAATTTTCTCGAGTGTGTTTTATGATTGTTATGTTGAGATAAGGCGAGTTTTAGGTTGATCCATCTGAAATGGATCAAAGTTCCACTGTCCAATAAAAAGTAACTTAACGGATTGTTCCGACCCTGTTTTTAACGGCGTTCGTGTATTTTGGGTATTTTGAGACCTAAGTATGGGAACGTTCCCATTTTCTAGAGTGGGGGGATATTTTGGTAGTAGCCTTTAAGCTGTAACGGGTTCTAGTCTCATGTCGCAAGCGAACCGAATTGGCTCCGACCGTTCTTGAGGTAGAAAAACACAAGAGATAGTGTCCCTGACTCTTGAGCCAATGGTTATAGGGCCTATTTTTCTTAAGCCTCATATGTGACCGAAGTAGGCGACTGTTACATTGCTGAAGTGTACTAGAGTGAAATTGCTATCCGCAATTTTACCATAACAATCCAGCGAAAGTAGAGCTATCTTGTTCCCGACAGAGAATCAAGAGTTACAGAGGATAGTAGAGAAAACGATCAATTTGCCCAAAGTGACCCTTGAGTGGAAAGTAGCCTAATTGTTGTGATAAAATTATTAAATAGTTTGTTGTTCAAATTTACCGCTTGTGTGTTTTCATATCATATGCGCGCTGGGCTTTCCTCTTCTGGTTATCTTACCAAATCTCGCCTTCCCAGCCGTAGGCGAGTGAAGTTTCCCTGGTGTAACTAGACGCAAGAAAGAGTGAGCTGGTGAATCGACCTTCAAATCGACGTCAGGTTGTACCACTCCTTTTTTGTTTCTTTTTTTTTCATCGCCTTTGCCTCAGCAATTTTAAACCCTAAGTGAAAGTATTCATAAATCACCCCAAAGAGCTTCCTTTCTCGCCCCAGTTGTCTGTGTTTCAGGTTGATGCCGCGATTTCAGGCAAGACGCATCCCTGAGTTCTCACAGAAACTAGTAACCGGGACTGCAAGGACCAAATGTGTCAAACCAGCTCTAGTAAAATCAACAATTCACCCCTATCGCGGCGCAACGCTTCATGATCTGTTTGAAATAATTTTACAATACAGACCAAAGCGCCTAAATACAGTAACAATAGTTGCTGGATACAATGACAACAGGCTGCATCCACAAGAATTAGAACAGCAGTGGAAAAACTTGATTAACCTCGTCACTAAAAAGTTTCAGCCCAAGACACTGATCATCCCCAAAACAATTCAGAACTGTAATAATTCCAAAGTTAACCGCAAAATTTATATTCATAATCATGTGCTGTTTAATTTGATAAATAGATTTGTACACCCCATTCAATTATTTTTTCGCCTAACCTCAACCTAAATCTAACCCCTCAAATGTTCTGCCGTGATGGCATCCATTTCTCGTTCTACGGTAAGGATTTCTTTACAAATTTTCTTGCAAATTTAATCTATAAATTCTCTCGCTAACTTGACACCGCCGTCCTTCCTAAAATGGCTACTCAAACACACTGCCTTATTTGTAAAAGCAGCCTGCGAGGCGGAGGTGTTTGGCGCTTCACATGCCCAGGCTACATGCATGTAAAATGCAGCGGCCTAGCCCGCAGCAGTGATCACTATGACGATTTCAGTTGTCATCGCTGCACCTCCCAATTTCATTCAGCTAACGACAAGCATGAATGCAATACCCAACCGTAGCTAAACCACGCTCGCCCAAATGCACCCTTCCACTGCCCCACACTCACAAAACTCAGGAGAGTCTTCCAATATAGAACCTAGAACAATACAAGACCCATGGTCAAACCCCTGTCCAAAATATACACCGAAGTGGTCCACTGGAAACTGGTCTTTATGATCTTGTCAAAAAATAAAGTTGGTTATAACTTCATTGAAACCCTCAATTGAACTTTGAACAGCCTAATAGAAAACAACGAAAATACCTTCGCAATGCACACAGCAATGATTTTTCCACACTTAATAATGCGCAAAACAAAGTCCAAAATTGATGGATCTTTATCCAAAACAATAGCAAGGCGACTTAAGCAAGGCAAGACGGAGACATGGATGGACTATATAACGAAGGAATGGCGCTGCAAATGCGCTTGTTGAAAGGAAGTAGAAGAAAAACTGAAACTGAAGCACAACAGTTCAACAAACTAATGCTAACGACAAGCATGAATGCAATCCCTGAGTTCTCACAGAAACTAGTAACCGGGACTTCAAGGACCAAATATGTCAAGCCAGCTCTAGTAAAATCAACAATTCACTCCTATCGCGGCGGGTGACCTGAAGTTTCAGCCCAAGAATCCCGATTACTAGTTTCTGTGAGAACTCAGGGTTGCGTCTTGCTTGAAAAATATCAAGAGCAATTGCAAAACTAACAGACACATCTAAAGGCGTTCTTTCGCTCGACGAGATTGTCAAAGGTAAGACGGTAGAACAGACTCTCATAGAGAAACACCCACCATCTAAACCAATTGATGAGAACTATATTACACCAGTCTACAACGAAACAATTCCTTTCCATCCATCGATATTTGATCAGATAAACGGTCAACATATCAAGAAGGCAGCCATGAGAACGCACGGATCGCATGGTCCATCTGGCCTCGATGCAAATGAATGGAGACGTACTTTAACACACTTCGGGCGACAATCAGTTGAAATTTCAAAAACAATTGCTAAAATTGCCAAAAAATTGGCCACAGAAGAACTAAATCCAGAACTAATGGAACCATGTAACGCATGCAGATTAATACCCTTAGATAAGATTCCAGGGGTAAGACTTATAGGTATAGGATAAGTTATGCCTACGATAATAGGGCGAACAATAACTAAATGCCTAAAAAAGGAACTCATGTCGCTCGGTTCAAACTACCAACTCTGCCTAGGACAAAAATGTGTCATTGAATATGCAATCCACACGCTAAGAGATCAACACAGCAAAACTTCGGCGATGCTGTTTACTGATAGATGTCGAAAAACCTTTCAACTCGCTGAATCGAAAGATGGCATTAAAAAACATATCTAAATGCCAACTCATTGTCAAGGATGAAAAACTCGGTGAAGCTCAGAAAATCTTCGCGAAACAGGAATCACTATAAAGACAGGAGCCCGAGTGCTTGGTTCAGTTATAGGAACAGAATCTGAATGTAAAAAGTTCCTCGAATTTCAACAGAATGAGCAAAACAAAATTTTGAAAAAACTAACGAAAATCGCTAAAACCTTCCCTCAAAACGCTTATGCCTGCTATACTAAAGGAGTTCAAGAAAAGCTTTCATTTCTTGCCAGGACAACGCCTAACACTATGGAAAACTTAGAAATATGTGAAAATTTTATCAAAGAACAATTATTACCTAACCTAGTCGGTAAAGACACTTTAAACCCCCAGTTCCGTGAGATATCTTCCTTAACCCTTAAAATGGGTGGACTTAACAACATCAAGCTGCCATCCGATCATGAAAGCTACCTAGAATGGTCTAAGGAAACATCACTAGTACTGGAATCTCAAGATCGTATTACAGCAGTAACACAGCAAGAAAAAATATGTACGAAATCAAAAAATTGAAAACAGATAGAACGAATCGAAAAAAAAACAAACCTCATTAACTCCTTAAATGAAACAGATAAATACGCAATCGACCTGGCCTCTGATAAGGGAGCCTCTAACTGGCTCAATGCTCTACCACTGAGCAGATACAACTTCAACTTGAATAAATCAGAGTTCAGAGATGGTATTTACTTAAGATACGGATGGGAACCAACCAAAACCCCACTCACATGTGCATGTGGTGCTGATTTTAACTTGACACATGCGCTTCACTGTGCAAAGGGTGGTTACAGACGCATAAGACACAATGAAATTAGAGACACATTCGCCAACCTCATGAACGAGGTTTGCCATGCCGTCGAGATTGAGCCGAAACTTCAGCCGTTGCAAGGCGAAAGCTTTGTCAACAATTCAACTACAACTGAATATAAGGCACGACTTGACATTAAGGCAAACGGACTCTGGGGTTCACAATTCAGCCGCGCTTTCTTTGAGGTGATAATTTTCAACCCCCATGCCAAAACTTCGCAAAAACTGCATAAAGATGCATACAAATACCACGAAACGCTGAAGAACTCCAAATATCAGCAAAGAATTTTTAACGTAGAGCAGAGTAGCTTCTGCCCGCTAATTTTTGGATGCACCGGTGGCGCTGCTCCAACAGCCACGCGGACGATGCAGCGATTGGCCGAAAAACTAAGTGAAAAAAAAAGAGACAAGAAAACTATCCAGAATCTATAAACTACATAAGAACTAAAAAAAGCTTCGCGCTCCTGAGGAGCTCTATACTTTGTATAAGGGGGTGCAGATCGCTACGCAAAGTTCAATTTATCGACAACTCCATAAGCGCTATTGTAGAGGAAGGACGGCTAAGATAAATTAAAAATTACGACGATGCATTTAATGCTGATTTATGCCTTCATTGCTGATATATATGCATTTTTATATCGCTGGTATGGCCCTATCCAGCTTGTGCACTTACCGTAACTAAACGGAAGGGCCCCTTTTGTAATTTAGTTTTTTTGAGTGGAAAGGTGGACAGCTTAAGCTGCCCGATGGTCCAGACAGAAAAACTCATTCTTGAGTTCAAACTTATTCATTTTACACTTCTTGAGATAGACTTAGTTACCCTAAATCAATTCTAGAGTTCCTTTACAATTTAGTTATTCAATTCTAGAGGTCGTGTCGGTATGTGTGTACCCAATTCAAATTCCCTGAGTGTGTTTTATGTGATTATGTTGCGTTATGAAGAGTTTTTAGGTTGATCCATCTGAAATGGATCAAAGGTCCACTGTCCAATAAAAACTAACGGTATACTTAAGGTTCCGGCTCTGTTTTTAACGGCGTTCGCGTGTTTTAGGTATTTCTAGACCTGAGCATGGGGGCGTTCTTATCTCTAGAGTGCGGGGTATTTTGGTAGTAGCCTTCAAGCTGTAACACGGTTTGTAGTCTCATGTCGCAAGTGAACTGAATTGGCTCCGAACGCATGAGGTAGAAAAACACAAGAGATAGTGTCCCTGACTCTTGAGCCAATGGTTATAGGGCCTATTTCTTTTAGCCTCATATGTGACTTAAGTAGGCGACTGTTACAAACTTACGGTCTTCTAATACAACAGTGCCATTCACCCTGGATTGGCACAGTCGAACCCTCCGACGAGAACGAAAATAGGCATTAGCGACGTTAGCTTCGAAATCATCAAGAAAAAGAGGGTAGGAACATTCCAGAATTTTAAATTTTCAAATTTTTGATTGGGACTGGAATAATTCTCAGAAATGTAGAAACGGCCATTTTAACCACAAAAAGACAGCGATGCCCTGAATAGTTGAATTAACTTCGATTTCATTACTAATTCAGAGCAGGAGTAGTTGGAAAGAGGAAAAAGTCAATCCATCTCCAGCGGAATTAGTATAAAACTGTCTCTAAAAACATGGTTAATAAGAATTTTGCGAGCCGTGTTTTTAATAGTAATTACGTGGTCTGGGGATCCGAGACCCAGCTATGTGTTTATTTTTGCATGTAAACCAAAACTGATGAAAAGTAGTTTGACTGTTGGCCAAAAAATATGTAACATTCGTCTACTGCAGTCACACATGAGGCTTAAGAAAAATAGGCCCTATAACTATTGGCTCAAGAGTCAGGGACACTATCTCTTGTGTTTTTCTACTTCAAATCAGTCGGAGCCAATTCGGTTCGTTTGTGACATGAGACTACGACCCGTTACGGCTTAAAGGCTACTACTAAAATATCCCCCCCATCTAGAATTAAGAACTTCCTCATACTTAGGTCTCTAGATACCCAAAATACATGAACGCCGTTAAAAACCGGGTTGGAAAAATCCGTTAAGTTACTTTTTATTAGACAGTGGAACTTTGATCCATTTCAGATGGATCAACCTAAAACTCGCCTTACCTCAACATAACAATTATAAAACACACTCTAGAAGTTAAAATTAGTACTCACATTGTAGCACGCTCAAGAAATGGGAGTAATCAAGTCGGTAATCAACTCGAGAATCAAATAATCTAACTAAAATGAGTTTAATGTTTGTCAGTTTTAACAACAAGAACAAGTTTGTACTCTAGACTATAGTTTCTCGTGAACCATTGGGACACTCAAGCTGTCCACCTTTCCACCGAAGGTTCACTCTAGTCCAGTTTAGAATAATACTCCAGTCAAGTCACAATAATCCAGTTCGTGGGAATACGCTTCTTTCTGTTTCGAATGGGACAGCTCTACTCTAGATTATTACTGTGACGGAAATTACGAATAGCAATTTCCTACTGATTTATCTTGCAACTTTCCCGCGATTGTCACTCGATTGTTCTGACTTCTCTTTTTCGGTTTTCAGTTATTGCGAGAAAATCGTGCATGACAGGCTCCATTCGAATTTTTGAAAAATTAAATTTCACCCCAAAATTAAGTGCTCTTGCTTTTCTCAAGGTCAAACTTCCAAATATGATCGACTGGCACATACTCCCCGGACTCAAGATCGATGTCCTCATCGCGTGCTGTCGTCTGGCAGTGAGTCCCAGAAAACTGAGTGTTGCTCAAGGTACAGTGCCAGTGGTCATTTACAGAAGTTTGCAGCAGACTTAAGCTTATCTACACCCCAAAATTAACAGCCATATAAAATTTTCACACTATCGCTAAACAGCAATCAAAATCTGCACACACCTGCACCCTTGAATTCTCCTTTTTCAAGCCAATTATTTAAAATTTCTTTTGTCCCACTCAGTTAGGAAATTGTCATGCAGCATTTTGATTTATATAATAGATATAGCATATTAATAACAATATCTGTTTCGTTAAAATTTCTTTTTTGTGAACCCAGGTTTCACCCGGATCCACACTCAAGCCCCTTTTCCCTCTCAAGACTCAAGATCCATTCGAACCATCCGCTCATTTCACACTCTTCGCCTTGGAGGTGCCACACCCTGAAGTACTAGATACGGCAAACTGTCTCAACAGTTCTTCTTCATCATCGGAGCTAATCACGATTTCCTCCCAAGCCTTCAGCTGTTCATAGGATCGCATCCATTCTCTTTGATCCTGCAACCTCTTTGCCTGGTTGGGTAGTGCCTTCACCCTAGATTCCCGGTTCAAACAAAAGGAGTTGTGCAGGCTCAAGCTCACGTTCTTCGCCAGGTCCTCCTCTAGTATCGATTTCCTCGCTTTGGTATTGTCTCTAGACATTTTACCCACTCTCTTCCATCCTGTCGTGATCGCATTTCGATGGGTTAATAGGGGTCTCTTGAAAGCTTCCGGCCCAATCTCGGCCTGGAACTGTCGATACTCCTTTTGATGCTTTCTCATGTGATTTTTCGTTGTCATGTACAACCAAGACGTCAGCGTCGCCCGAAACCATGGAAAGTACCTCAAACGGCTCCATACGTGTCTGACTTCCTTTGGTATGGCGAATCCTTTCACCGCAGTCTCAAACAACTCGAGTCTCCTGCTGTAATCTATCGCGTATATCGACTCCGCTGTTGGCGTCGTCGCTTCCCGATACTTCGTTATATTCTCTTCTATCCATCTCAGAGCCAACATCGTACTCACTACTAAGAGCGTCACCTTCTGCCGGTGATCCGGTAGTCCGATCGACCGAATTTCTTCCATATCCCACACCAGGCAAAGGTTCTTGTGATCTGGATACCACACCGTTTGTGCCAAACAGTGGCATGGGCATTCTCCATGGGTGATCTCAATGCTCCTGAGGTTACGCTCCCCCGAGGCTTCCAAGAGAGGCTCAAGCTCTATCATTTTCTCATGCATCGTGTCATTATCTTCCATGTTTGGAGCACCTCCCACAGGTTTTCCGATCACGTTTTGTCTCTCGTGATCGCTTGTGTTCTCACTCTCCAACTTCAAAAGTCCTTCTCCCCAGATTTCACTCAAGTCATCTCTCAATTCTTTTGGTACTGTCCCTCTGATTTTTCTCATCAACTTGTGCGAGTGATGCGATATCCGAGCCAACCTCACGCACTTGGGCACTGAGAAGGCCTTGTCCACCAGTACTCTCTGGCTGGATGCTTCCACCATCGCTATGTGCAGTGGGTAGTGGCTTCCGCACAAGTTGGCCATCATTGACCCTATCAAGGATTTTGCGTTCAATGGCAGGCCATAAGCTTCGCTCATGGGAAACCCCATTTCCGCCTCGAGACCAACCTTCCAGCTCCGGATGTGTTTTTGAGTCACCTGCAACACCCCAGGCCATGATTCTACGCTCAACGCCGTCACTAAATGGTGTTCAGACTCTAGTCTTTCCAGTGACTGCAGACTACACATTCTCGGGAAGAATCCGAGAGCTGTTGCTATGTTCACCGTAGTTCTCGCGTAACACTCCGCTACCATTTGCACTTCACTTTTCTCCCTTTCCGTGATGTCTTCAAACCAAGTGACCAGGTCTTCTTTTTGAAAGGACAGTATTCTGACACATGACCGTCCATCGCAGGTGTGCTCTCCGTTCCCACACGTCGAATCCAGACAGCTACCCGGCTCCATCTTCTTTGCTGACCCGAGCTTGCTCGTCTTTTCGCCTGACTCCTGCGTCTGAGGTGAGATTAGCTTGTGCAACACACTAAACTTTGCCAGATCTTCATCTTCCGTTGGTGCTAACCTCACTCGCTCGGTGGTTTCCTCGATCAGACTCGCGTGGGGATGTGGACACCAGGAGGGTCTTAATAGCTTCCATACTACTCCCAAGTTCGTGATTAACAAGCCATTTCCATCGCCCATGTTCACTTCAACTCTCTTGTTCGAACGCGGTATGCTTACCACCTCTGGTGTTTTCTCAAGAATTAGGCCCAGGCTCGGCCCCTCTTTCTCTACCGTTTCTATTTCCATTATTCTTTCTGTCCAAAACTTCAGTAGCTCCGCCACCTCGTGGTTCCTGTGAGCGCCTCCAGTTTCTGAGTCTAAGAAGGGATTGTAGGCTATTCCCATCACTCCCGACACGTATTGGTATTCCCCCTTCTCGCTGAGTCTCGAGTACTGCTCTGACGAGGCCAGGTTACGGTGAACATCATGCTCTTCTTCGAACTTCTTATTATAAAACCTCCGTACCTCGTCTAGCTTCCTGTGGTTCTCTAGGGATAGTCTGGAACCATCTTCCTTTTCTATTCCTGTACTCTGATACACGTTCAAGATGATCGTTGAGACTCTTTTTTCCATGGTTTTACCTCCGCTTGCTCTCTGGTGACATGCCAAGATGGTACTATCAGACATCATTGACATTATCCATCTCAAGAAACATGTGGCATCCTTCCTCCTAGCCAGGCTCAAGCCTGAATTGTCCCTGGCCACGTGTTGCATCAATGCTTGATACACATCTAGCTTTTTGCTTCCCAACTTCAGCCTGTCATACGAGGTCAATGTCTCCAACTCTATTCCCACCAGACTCCAGGTGAACATTAATTGTCCTGCAGTTCTAACGAAGGGATTCGCCATTAATGGTGGTGCTGATGAGGATGTCCTCATTGCCTCTTCAAAATGATCCTTCAACAAGTTCTGCCAGCACCTCTTCAGCTGATTCGCCATTTCTATTTTATTAACCTCGGCCTTTTGCTGGGTGGCCCAATTGCGTCGCTTGCGAGCTACTCCACTGTCCAACTTCTTCAAGCAGTCCTCCATTTCCTTCAATGTCTCGAGCGCCACCCACCACGTCCGGGAGGTGTTCCTCGTCTTGTTCCTCTCCAATGGATCACTCGTCACTTGCTTGCCCGTGGCCTGGTGTGCCTTCGAGATCCATTCTTTGCCGACATCCACTTCCCATGTCTGTCCGTTCGTTGAACCTCTCTTTACGTTTATCCTCTGAGGCTTGAAGTCTTCCTCCGATGTCGAACTGGTGGAAGCCTCTATTTCCCTCTCTACTTCAAGTGGTCTTCTGAGCTCAGAGCTGCTCTTGTATGCCGCCGTCTTGCATCGAGCCAAAACCATGGGCGCCGTCTCTCTCAAGTTTCCTTCCGAAACAACATCCACTGAAGGACTACCCAATCCCTCCACTTCTCTCTTCCTCTTGCGAGTCTTCACATCTCTGCTTGAGGGTGTTGTGGCTATCATCACTGATTCGACCTCTCTGTCTACCCCCAATCCTTCCAACTCTTGCCTCCCCCCTGCTCGAGCCTTAAGGATATTAGTACTTTTAATCATATTACTAGTCCCAATCTTATCCCTTTTTATATCATCAACTATTTTATCTACAGTTTTTTGTTTCAGAGTAGAGCTGTCCTCACATTTTTCTTCTCTAGTCTTCGATCGTGAATTCCTCAGCTCTACCAGCTTGCTCAGCGGCTCTTTTCTCGCCTTCTCATCCAGGCCCGTTCCTATCAGAAGCGGTTCTCCAAATCTTACGACTGTGTCCCACAGTTCCTCCTTGAATTTGTCCAGCGTCGTCTCGCTGCCCACTTCTTGATTGAATTCTTCCAAGAACTCCTGCCAAGCATCGTCCTTCAGGGACCCCAGGAACATGTCCCTGTTCCCTTCGAAAGTGTTCTTTTCCCTTTCCTCCGAGCTCAAGAGTATCATCCCCATATTGAAGGTCTCATTTGCCAATGGCAATTCCAGATTCTTCCGGGGGGACGGATTCAGAGGTGGGGTGGCAGTATCTGCCCAATTCTCCTCGTTCAAGTCTTTCAACAGCTCTTGAGTGGTGAGCTCCTCCCCTGATGGCCCTGGTTCAGGCGTATTCCCCACTTCCATGTCTTCACCGGCTTCACTGAGAGTTTCATCCATACTCTCTTCTTCTGACTCATGTCTCCTTCTCTCGAGAATTCTTTTAAACCGGTCCTCAACGGGTCCACTCCTCTTGTCTCCAGGCGTGTCCACTGACAGTGGTGATGGTGTCGTAGGGTCCAATTTCTTGTACTCCGTCAGGGCTACGTGCAGTTGACCTGCTGCATCTAGTTCTTTTCCCTCCTGTCTCATTTCCACCTGTTCTAAGCCATAGGGTGCCCTGTACTTTCTCGTTGCAAATTTCATGTCGTCCACCAATGCGACGTGCCCCTCCATCATGATCATCCTGCCATCATCCCATATGGGTAGCATGTTCTCAAGTCCCTCCTGCTCAAGAGCTCTCAAGACCTTTCGCACCTCATATCCGGGGGGCTGCGAACCTCTCATCTTTTTCGCTTGCGTCGTCCACGAATTTACCTTCGCCTCGCTAGTATGGAAGTAGACCGCCGCTGTGTAGCCGATGAACAGGGGGTCCCAGCCATCAGTGAAATACTTCTGCATTTCCTCCGTCGTCATCCTCGCCATTATGGAGGGAATTACCAAGGGGCTGTTCATTCCCAAGGTCATCCTCCTGACTATCGGGTACTCAGGCATGGTGGCTGGGAGGATCTCTTTCTCCATTATGGCCTCCAGCTCCCTCTTGACCAGCGCAAAGCATTCCTCCCAAGCAGGAATCCTCAAGATCTCTCGTCCGTCTGCCGTCAATGGGTTCAAGTTCCAGAACTTGGGATACGTTTCGATGGGGCCCTCTCGCTTGCCTCCCATTCTACATTGCATTTGCCCCCTGAAGTTGTACACTATCAGCTCGGCATCTTTCACTTTTCCAAAGAGTACCGTGTTGCTCATTCGCGCTCTGAGCACCTCCTGCTGACACCAATTGAGCGCCGTCCCATCCAGTATGCTGATAAGACTCAAGTGCGTCACAGAGTGACTATACGTCGTCACCAGGGGATCTGGGAATGCGTACATCACTGCTGGACCATAAATGCAGGTCACCACCTCCTCTAGACCCCGGACTATCCCCATAGGGTCCGACCTCATTGCCAGGCATAGGTCCGTCAACAGAGGCATCCCCCTATTCATCTTCTTCCATTCTTCTTTCGAGGTCGGATTCTCATCTTCACCTGTCATGTGCCGATTCTGCATCATGAGGTATTGTACTAACAACGTCTTCAACCCTGCGGCACACTTGTAGGAGTAGGTTTCAATGCTCGAATGGACTCTCCCCATAGACAGAGGCTCTCCATATTCCATCAATCGATGAAACGACACCAATTCCCCATGGGTCAAGAGTAATAGTGCCAGATACCCATCAACTCGAAGTGTCTCTACTCCTCGACTAAACATGTATGCTGGGCCCATGTTGAACAAGTATCTGGGGTAGACCAGGTACAAAGCCAAGAGCAGGCTGATGGGCATGCCCAGTATCTCCTGCACGAAGGCTACAAAGATAGTCGCCGTGGTGCCGAACATTCCTGCCATGAATTCCTTTTCCCAGCAAGGACTCAAGAACTTGAGAATCTCATGATCCCTCCTAGTCCTCAGCTCACCCTTGGCGTGCTCTCTCCAGAACCCTCCAATCGTCACTTCATTGGCGGCCGAGACAAATCTAGCCACCGTCATGTCTCTTACTTCGGCCAGCTCCAGTTGTTTCTCCAGAAAACTCCAGACTTGTTTCACGAGGGGTGGTGCTTCTTCCCTCGTCTTATTCGTGGCGTTGTCCAGCCTTGGTGTCAAAAATGGCCACCAGCCATTCTCTTGCGTCAAGCGATATTTCATCGATTCTAATTGCTTTTCCGTCTCAGCCACATTTCTTCTCTCGTAACTAGGACCTCTAGACTTGCTGGTGGAATTTGTGATCTTCACATCCATGCTCCGAAACCACAAGCTGGCCGTCAATTGGCTTATCGCCGGGTGATCGTCCCCGATGACAGGGCTGAACTTAAGTTGCCTGGCAAAGTTCGATATCTCTAGCAAGAGCACCTCATCTAACACGATCAGGATGTCGGCTAGTCCATAAAAGCCCCTCAGTGCATGAGATATGTCCGCCCATGCCGCCGCCAATTCTGACTTGCGAAGCCTCAGGTTCGATGGCTCCAACTCCCGATTGGGGGCTGCCATTAGAATCCGCCATTCATTCCCTTCTGCTATTAGGATCAAGACCGCGTACACGAATTGTAGGGCGGGTGGCATATTCGCGTATCCAGGGGATGTGGTGAACACCACCTTCGTCTTAGATCCAAATCTCGAGATAACATTCTCTTGCACTTCATTCATCACTGCAAACAACGCCTGAATGGCTTCCCATATCTTCCTCGATGTCGGAATTTCATTGCCCTTCAGCTGCTCAAGAAGTCCCATCGCGTGCAGGTGATCATTCATTCCTGCAAACAACAGCAGCTCAGGCTCACAGGGCATCTCCGACTTTATTGCCACCACCAGAGTTAACATCTGGTTTAATTCAGCTCCTGGCAAATAGTATATCAGAGTCTCCGGCCAGAACAACTTGGGAGACGTTCCTTCGAAGTCCGATCCCGCCACAATGACTACTCTCGCAGCAGCTGGATCTGCTCTATCATAAACTGCCAGGGTTTTGGCCAGCTGGATGCTGCCACAGGGCTTCCCGTACCTGGGATCTTCCGCCAACTTCGAGCCTTCGTAAGCGGCATCTGGCAATTCCATTCCCCCCGGATTGAGTAGCTTGTCCACCACTTTTAACTGTGCCGGGGTCGCCAACCTAATCCTGGCGATGCTTGTTCGGTGTTTGGGGGGTTCTACTATGAGTCCAGGACTCCCCAACAGCTTGAGAGGTCTGTAGTTAATGGGTCCCATGATCGCTTTTGTGGGAATTCCGGTCAGATCTGTGGACTTCATCAATTTCGTTCTCGAGAAGTGTGCCTCATGAGCTTTCAACCAGTCCACGCAATGATGTCTGTTTAAATCCTCGTGCGACACTCGTTCAATCCCCAGGGTCTCCGCCAATTCTCGCCTGCATTCCAAACCCTCTAGGTCCAGTTCTTTCACCTTCTCAGGATATCTCAAGCGAGCGGTCTCCCTAGATCTCTTTTCCCGCTTGTTCTCTGCCACTACCACTGAGGATATCGCCGAGCCTGGAGGTGTTGATGACGTCACCTCCTCAGACTCCATTGGCGTGACACTCTGCAATCTGGTCTGGTTGCTCCTCGAACTGTCTCTAGTGTCAACTCTCGTTCCCAAGCGACCAGACAAGGCCCTTGAGTCAAGGAATGGTGGGTTTGGGGGTGGTCCTAATGTGAATTGGGCTGTCTCTAGCAGATCCGCCTCTAGCGTGTTTATGTGTTCTTGGAAGACGTCGTTCAGCCACTCCGCTCCCCTTGGCCTATCGAAGTGGATTCCATCATTGGAGGTGTCTTCAGGGAATCCCTTTTTCTCCATGCGCTCCGCCACGTCCAACAGTCTGACAGGGAGCACACTCTTCCGGTGGATATCTCGGATCACCTTGTTTAGGTTCGGCACCTTCTCATTCATCTCCAAGGCGTGCTGATCAAACATCATATTGTAGGGGACAGTACATACCGTCAACAGAATGGGGTCCATCTGGATCCTCAGCTCCTCAAGAAGGCAGCTCATCTTGTCGTGCAGCCTCGTTATTTTCCTCGCTTCTCCCCTTGATACATCGTTAGTCCCGATCATCAGGGTCACCGTGTATACTTTAGTCATCCCTAGCATGTCGAGTGTTGCCAACATCTGTGGCGTGGCAGCTCCAGCGAAACTCAAGATTCCTGTCTGCCAATGCGATTGGATCCGGGTCAACACCCGCACCAGGCTGTCCCCTACGATTAGGTGAACTGCACCTTCTGGCACACGGGGTGGCGCAAGATACTCCACCCAGGCTGCATCATGAAAGCAGTCCCTCCTGGCTTTCTGTTCCGCACTCCAATCCAGCCGATTGTGCCTGTGGTACCTCTTCTCTGTATTTTTCTTATAATTCGAGATCACGACGCTCCTGACCGGCTGTTCCCTCCAAGTTGGGGGAAGCTCCGGTCTTGCCGAACTTTCACGACTTTTCTGCCGTAATTTCTCGCCCAGCTCTTTCAGACGCGATGAGCCGCCGCTCACCTGACTGTCACTCGAGGTCGAGGTTGGGGTATATCCCGGCAGTACCACATCCATCAGTGGGCGTACGGGTTGCGTCTCTAGGCTACGCAAGGAAGGCGTTGCGTCATTCGGTATCCAGACTTCCAACCCTTCACTCATGTGTTCGCGGTCCTCTTGCCCTGGGGGCTTCATCCACCTCCATGCGTGACTCTGGCCTCGAGCTGGTAACCACTCGCTTCTTTGGTCTGGCTCCCTTCTGTGCATCAAGCTCGCGTTGTCGTTGCTCTATTCTCTCCAACTCCGACTTCAGTTGATCACGATTCGCGGCGTTCTCCCGCACCCTTAGTTCTTGCTGATGTTCAGCTTTTAGCATCTCAAGTAACCTCAGAGTCTGATCGCGCTCGTTGACCGCCTGGTCTCTCTCCAGCTGAACCTTCTCCCGATCCATCTTTGCCTGATCCCGATCGATGTTCGCCTTGTTCCTTTCCTTCTGCGCCTTCTCGAGCTCTTTCTTTAGAACACCAATATCCGGATATGCCTCGGTCGTCTGTTGCGCTCGCGTCATCGACGGCACCCTACTCGAGCCCTGGCCTGTAGGTCTTGCTGTTGGCCTAGCTGGTAGTGGGAATTCCCCTGCGCCATATTCAGTGTTGTTACTCAGGCCAGGATTCCTTGCCAAGTCAAAGCCCCTTACTCCTCCATCCACATTCCAAGACAACCATCTGGTCTGTTCTTGGTTTGATATACCCTCGGTGGTGTAGCCGATCATCAAGACAGCCTCCGTCGCAGACTCCCTGCATTCACCCTGGTCTTCCAACTGGAGGATGGCATTCAGCATTACCGCTATTCTCTCGTCTATCTGGGTATAGTCCAGGTCCCTCAGGCGTCTGTACAGCTCATCAAGAGTAGGCTTCTTCAGGGCCGCGGGCATGGATTTCCAGAATCTGTCTGCCATTCTTTGTGAGTTCGGGATGTATACAGGTATATGTTAACCAGCTCAAGAATTACCTTACCGACTCAAGTATTACCCAACTCAAGAATTCTCTAGAAATGTTCCCTTGCAAACACTTGCTGTAGGTGTCGATTATCGCGAGTTCAATCAAGATTTCTCTTTCTGTCTCTCGCTTGAGTGTAGTTGGATTTGAAAACAGAAACCACATTAAGACCTAACATGTCATGCTCCTAACCTAGAAACCCCCCCCCCTTTTACCAGTATGGTTAAAATCGTATCATTTTCATTCTACTTAAAACGATTCAATTTGGAATTTCCTTAAAAGCATGCAGATTCATTTTATGTTTTAGCACCGTTAATTCTTTTTAAAATTTAATTGTCATGCCAATCACGTCTTAAGATCCCTTTACCTGTGCCGCACCCCAGTACCTAACTCAAGACTCCTCCCTCACACCCAACTCGAGACCCCCGTGCCCCCAACTCAGGCGATGCTCAAGTAGTATTTTTTGTGCAGATACACCATTATCTCAGTTTCCGCAAAGACTACATGTAGGATAGCGTACAATTCCCTCGAGCTCAGTTTGCCCCCTTTTTGGGTCATACACCGACATTGAGACCTCCGTTATTCCTCTTTCAATCATGAAGTCTCGTAGTCTTGTTAGTGCCAACATCACGTGTTCGGGATCAATTGTGTTCCTGTCATTGACCCTCGTCACTAGGAAGCACAGATATTTGCCCGGGACTTGTGCTACTGATGGTGGAAGCGCTGCCATCCCTCCTAGTCCTGGTCTCTGTCTGAACAGAAACTCCACGTTCTGGTACTCTCTTCTGAAGTCAGCTTCCAATCTTGATTTGAAACTCATGTCCGCCGTGATGCAGATCGCGCTAGTCCTGTTTGACAGGATGAAGTCACTATCCGTTATCATGATGTTCTCCGAGTACTCATTGGGTATTTCAAATTTCGTTTTGAAATTCCAACCTATGGTAGGCTCCGGCTCTTCTTCTTCCAGATCCAATTCGCTTGTTTCTCTCACTTCCTTGAGCTTCTTTATTATCAAATTTTCGGTGTGGGTGAGTCCTACCCCCACTCCCCGGACAAAAATATTTATCGACGTCCCCGTCGATGTTGTCGGGTCTGAATTGTCCTGAGGAATGTCCAGTGGCCTGTCTGTTGCCGTCCATCCGAAAAGAGGGTCCTCTGTCTTCATGTAATTTGCCGCTGATACATCGACTTGTTGAATGCTTTGTCCTTCGTGGCTCTCGTCTTTGACATCGCGCATCCACTCTAGTATCCTCAAGTTCGTGTTCTCCCTCCTCTCTATCTCACTCTGCTCGAGATCCGTCTCTAATTCCGGTGTCGAGTGGTCTTCCTGCGGATAGTGTCCACCATCGTCAATGACCTGCCATTCCTCTCCGGCTTCCAGTTCGCCTGCGCTCAGTAGTTCCTCGCCCAATTTATCTGGCTGTATCTTATCGATCAAGAAGTCATCCCCGTACCTGTTGTACCTCATGCCGGTGCGTTTACGATTGCCAGTCCTGGTTTCCGGTGGTGTCGGTCGATCCGGCTCCATCCACTTCGGCACCTCATCTTGCTCCGGGTCGTTCCAGTCTTCTTCTACAAATGATCCTGCATCAGACTCCCCTCCTATCTTTTCGTTGTCGTCCAAACTCAAGTTCTCATTACCATCATTTTTCTCTCTGGTGCCTTTTTCATTCACTTCACACGCTGGCTCTACCACTAGGTACTCAAGACCCTCCATGTCCTTCGGTATGCACCAATCCTCTGGGGACGGGACGTGAGGCTTCAGATTTTCATAATGTCCCGCTCGCCCAGTACTCAAGCGATAGAACCGTCCTTGTTGATGAACCTCCGTTATCATGAATGGTCCCCTCCACTTCTTGAGTAGTTTCTTTGTTCCCTTGGGCGGTATGACATTTTGGAAGACCCACACGTATTGGACCACTTCATATGGCTTTGCACGTAATCTTTTTTCGTCATATTTCCTGCGTTGCCTCATTTGCGCTTGCGCCGTGTTCCTCCTGCATAGCTCGTTCAACTCCTGTTGTCTTTTGATCGCTTCTTTCACGTATGCCTGAGGCGACGTCCTTTTCCCTTCGTATTCCGGGTAAAAGAATATCAGAGGCATTGCTCTCTCCCTGCCCGTCAACATTATGAAAGGACTGATGCCCGTCGTTGAGTGCTGTGTACTGTTGTAGGCTCCTACTACCTGTGGCAGGTATTTGTCCCAGTCCGTCATGTATCTTGAGCAGTACACCCTTAACATGTTGACCAGTGTCCTGTTCTGTCTCTCTACCAACCCATTGGTCTGTGGATGATAGGTCGTCGAGTGTGCTTGAGCAATGTGCGATCTCTTCATCAATTCTTTTGTCAAGTCCCCCACGAAAGCTTTGCCGTTGTCCGACTGGAAAGTCATTGGACAACCATACCGCGATATCCAATGCGTTATCAGATGATCACATGTCTCTTCGGCCGAGGCTGTCTGGCACGGAACCGCTTCCGCCAACTTTGTGAAGTGATCTATTATAACCAGTATCTGGTTATATCCCGACTCTGTCATGCAGATTTTTTGATGGTCTATCTGCACCACTTCATTGAACTCTGAGCTCTCAACGGACTTGAGGGGAAACTTCATCTTCCTTGGGTCTTTTACCTGGAGACATGCCAGGCAGGCATTCACCCATCTCTCGCAAGCTTTTCTCATTCCTGGCCAATCAAACATGTGAAGTATCCTTTGTTGTACTTTGTCTATCCCCTGGTGGCCCATCTGGTCGTGTGATCTGAAAAGCACCTCCGTCTGGTACAATTGTGGTAGTATGATGAGGTTGTGTTTGTGTAATATCTTTTCCTCATCTCTCCTCTTGCACGCTACCACCCCATCAGCTGTGTGATAAAGTAAGTCTTTCTTTTCTTTGTAGAACTGGCTCAAGATCTTGTAGCTGTCTTCCTCAAGTTCCTCCTTCTCCTTGACCCCCGACTGGATCCATTTGGAGAGGTTACTTGTCATTTTGTCATTCTTCTGGGCTCTTATTAGGTCTGACAGCCTATATCTCGCCTTGACATGCTCCTTTAGCGCCATGATCTGTCCATTCATCTCACCAGGGTTGTGGATGTCATCACTCAGTTTCACGCATATCATCCTTTTCACGATTTTCATATCATCTTCTGGCACCAGATTCGTTCTGATGTTTGAGTTGCATGATATTTCCCTGAATGGTTTCCTTGCAACCGCAATTTTCTCAAGTTCCTCACCACCTCGCATCTCCTGTATGTCCATGTTGTATGTTCCTGAAGATGGATCCGTCTGTAACTCCCTGTCGTGGTGCCTTGTCTTCTCTTCCGCCAATATCATGCACAGACTGTCTTGGTTTTCGCTGCTCTCATCCGAGTCTTCATCCCATCCTTCACGCTCCCCGGACAATTTTCCTTCTCCGGTTCCGTCTTCCGTGAACCTGGAACACTCCCCGGACTCTTGACCTGGTCCCAGGTGTTCAGTATCTTCTTTGAACGTCACTTTCTTTTTCCTAACCTTGGTCTGCTCCAGAATGTCTTCGGGGATTTTGTCAACTAGTGACCGCACGACATCTTTGCTGTCAGTGACGCTTCCTCTTGATGAGTTAGTATCGTTCACTGTCTCTTTTCTCCGAAGTATAGTGACTTCCGGTTCCTCTTTACCCTTCTCTTGGGTCACGGGCTTATCATCTGATAGTTTCTCGAGCAACCTCATTAAGTCATCATCTATCTGTGCAGTTCCTGCTTCCACCTGGTTAAGATCATAGCCTTTTGCCTTGAGCGTCTCCTTCACGATCTTCGACTTGAGTATAATTTCAATCGGAATCCTCTTGCTCTTCTTCAAGATGGTCTTCTCTGGAGGCTCTTTAGGCAATTCAGGATGATCTTCTATCGGTTTGTCTGACTTGTCCAGCCATCTCGTGAGTGGAAGACTGTCGTACGTTTCCTTGTCCATGAATGAGAAGCCATCTTTGATTTCAGGTCTGTCTGCTTCTCTTTGCTCTTGTCTCTCATAGAACTCCGTCTTCTTACTCAAGTTGTCGGCATTCTGATGTTTATCTTGCGTTCTATGCTCAATTATCATGTTGTATCCGTCCAGGCGAACTATCCACCTCCCAATGTAACTTTGGTCCATTGAGTACGTTTTCAGCCAGCTCAGTGCTCTGTTGTCGACTCGCAACTTGAATGGCTCACTGCCCAGGTATGCCCTGTATTTCTCGACAAAGGACCACCGCGAACATCTCTGCTTTCGGTGCTCCGTACTTCATTTCTGTGTCGCTCAGGACTTTGCTCCCGTACGCTATTGGTCTCAAGACTGTCTTCCCATTCCATTCTTGTTCTTGGTGGAGAATCCCAGAAATCGCGACTACCGACGCATCCGTGTCCAGCACGTACATCCCCTTCTCAGTCGGCATACCCAGTACTGGTGCCTCACATAGCTCTTTCTTTATTCTCTGGAATGACTCTTCTGCCGCGTTGTTCCACATGAACTTCTTGCCCTTGTGTCTCATTAATTGTTGCATCGGGTATACATTGTCCGCATAGCCTTTGATGAACTCTCTATAATAGTTAGCGAAACCCAGGAAGCTCATCAACTGGTGCTCTGTCTTCGGTGATTTCCAGGTCAGGACTGCTTCCACGGCGTCCGTATCAGGTCTGATGCCGTGCTTGTCTACCATCCTGCCCAAGTATTTTATTGAGTCCTTGAGTATCTCGCACTTTGATGGTTTACACTTTAGCCCCGACCTCTTCATGCATGCAAACACTTCGTCTAGTCTCTCAATGTGGTCCTCTAGTGTTGGCGTGGCTATTACCACGTCATCCACGTAGCACATTACCAGGTTGCCAGACTTCTTCGTCACGCCTATCAGCGCGTGTGCCATCAACCGCTGGAACGTGGCTGTGGCATTGCAGAGTCCAAACGGCATCCGTTTCCATTGAAACAGACCCAACTCTTGTCCCTGTCCTGCTTCCTTAATGGTACCTGCCAAAAGGCCGAGCCTAAATCAAGAGTCGTAAAAAATTTTGCATCACCTAACTTCGAGAGGCTCTCATCAATTCTAGGTATGGGATAGGCATCCTTCACCGTGACGGAGTTCAGGTATCGAAAGTCACAACAAAACCTCAACTGGTCGCCTTTCTTTTTGGCCATCACTACTCCACACGCCCACGGTGATTTGGATGGTTCTATCATGTCATACTCTAGTAACGTCTCGATTTCTTTTCTACACGCGTCCGATTTGTGTGGGGTCATGCGCCTCGCCCCCTCTCTGTGTGGTACCGCGTTTTCCTCAAGTTCTATTTCATGCTCAACGAAATTACAACACCCGATATCCGCCTTATGCCTCGAAAAAACTTCCTCGTTCTGCTCTAGTACGTCCTTGATGGCTTCGAGCTGTTCATCTTTCAGTTTGCCCCTCAAATGTTCAATCTCCGGCAGAACCGGTTTATCAGTTTGCATTTCATCTAGTGTGGGTCGCTCTGGAAAGTTCGAACAGCTCGACAGCCCATCGTCCGTTTCTGACTTAAGTGATTTAATAAGACCTGAAGAATCTTTTATTTTCTGCAATCGTCTCAAGATACAAATTTTGTCCCTGTGATTGGGACAATCAACAACTTCATTTTGTTTTGAGTTCTCAATTGTTTCATATCGAGTTTTAACCGGTAAAGCATATCCCAGTTTCCTCCCTCTCTGTATCGTGATCGGTATATCAAGGGTATTCAACAAGACACTGACGCAGAGGCCGCTCTTCGTTATCGAGAATGATCTTCCTAAAACAGCAGCACTTTGACTATTAGGATTCGGAACTATACACACTTGCTTGTTGTCACTTAGTTCATTGTAATTTTTCATCCTCAAGCTTACGATTGCCGCTTCATTAGCTTTTAGCCTCACCCTCCTACTCAAGAATACCGGTGCTTTGTTTTCATTTGCCATTATTAAATTTACCGGTTTGATTGCGTACCTCCTATCCGGGTTCCGTATCCTGAACATTGCGTTATTTAGGTCAATCGTTACGTCGAAATTCCTGATGAAGTCTCTGCCCAAAGTGAATTGGTCAGATTCATCTAGGTTTTCTACCACGATAAAGCTCATCCACAGGTTACGTTCCCCTAAATTGAGGGCTATTATCGGCGTCCTGCCCAGCACCCGAAGGGCCCCTTTGTTTGCAGCTGACAGCCGTATTCTCGAGTCTATCAAGTCACCTTTGTCAAAGCCCATCCTTTCCCAAGTTTCGATTGGTATGACGCTCAAGACTGCTCCCGTATCAAGTAACCCACGCAACTGAGTCTTTTTGCCACTTATATCTAGCACGTGCCCTGTCACATCTGCCTCCGTCCCGATGTGCATTGCATCTTCTTCAAGCATGGCGCAGTGTCCAATCGATCTCACTTTCAACTCTTCTTTCCCTACGTAGATTTGCCCAATTAGGTCTTCGTCACATGTTATCATTGTCTTGGTATAGATGTTGATCCCATCTATATTTAGCATCACCTCGTGTGGACCATAAGCTTCAGTATATCTGTTATCAACACGTACCGACTTGCTGCCCCCTCTCATGAGTAGTGCTCTCAGCGCTCTAGAAGTCGTTTGTGGGCTTATACCACTCAAGTAATCTGCGTACACGTCAATGTGCATTATTGTCTGGTCGCTCGGTTCGCTCAAGTTTCTGGTTACCTCGTGGCCGCCCACTGTGACTATCGACATTATTCTCGCCACAATTTTCGATATGCCGAATGGCTTTCCCGTCACCATTTTTACAGTGTTACAATTCCCGGTTTTTGTTGAGCCCGGTACAGCCTCTGGTGTTGGGTTCAACAAAAACCGGGAATTGTAACACTGTTCTTGCCCTTGTGTCTCATTAATTGTTCCATCGGGTATACCTTGTCCGCATAGCCTTTGATGTTATCTTGCTCTAGGTGTAATCTCATCACTTCCACCCAAGTGTCGATGCATCCATCGGAGTCGTATTTGAATTCCTTTGGCTT
Organism: Symsagittifera roscoffensis; assembly: GCF_963678635.1. Classification (NCBI taxonomy): domain Eukaryota; kingdom Metazoa; phylum Xenacoelomorpha; order Acoela; family Convolutidae; genus Symsagittifera; species Symsagittifera roscoffensis. The sequence goes on along the minus strand of NC_087069.1, from coordinate 41,781,187 downwards.
CTTGAAAGTTTTTCTTGATTTTCCGTCCCTCCTATCGCTCGAGTCAGTGTTCCTCGTGGCGAAGGCCTCTAGAGTCCTGTTCATCATCTCCCAAGTGCTTGCCCATGTCATAGCATCCGGACCTGCGTTGCTGTTAGCTGTTGAGTCCCCCGGGCCAGTCGTTGTACTTGACGTTCCATTCTTCATGATTGTTTTAGCAGCTGTTGGTGCTATGCTCACCGTATCCCGGGTTAAGGGCAACGGTGTCGATTGCCGTTTGCCCCTTTGTGGTTCCACAAAGTCAACTCTGGTGCCTTGCGTGCGATCCGCTGCCGGTCTTTCTTGTGAGGTAGAATTTCTCAAGATTGCATCCAATTTCGTCTGTATTGCACATGAACTTTCGGCCTGATTTTTGCTCATTGTGTCCATTCTCTTTTCCAGGCTACTTAATTGGCTGTTGACATCATCATATCGGTTTTTCAACTGTTGCATATCTTTTTTGATGTTCTTATCGCGTTCTTCATTGGTGGCTTCTACCTTATCTGACATCTCCTTGAGTCTCTCATCTGTTGCCTTAGCCAGGTTAAAGTTACTATCCAGATACTCGTGTTTGTTGTATCTTAATTCTTTTCTTATCACTTCTCTGTCCTCTTCGCTGTGCTTCAGTTTTTTGTCGATCTGATTCAGTTTCGCCATCAAGTCACCTAGCTCAATAGTAGCCTCTTCATGGTCAGCCGTCGGTCTGTCTTCGGCCGTAGCTGCTGCTTTATTTTGTTCCTCTCTTGGATTGGCTTCTGTCGTCTTCGTGCTCACTGTCCCAAATGTTCGTGCTCTTTCAGCTTTTGGTTCTTCAGTCATGTTTTCTTTCGTTTTTATTCCGACCATCATCGCCAACCTTTCTGTAAAAGATGTCTTTTTTACTTGAGAGTCTTCTTCCACCGTTTCTTCGGTGTTGCCTATTGCATCTTCCACATTGTCTATTGGTGAGAACTCTATGGGTTTCGGGTTTGGTTCTTCTGCATTGGGCATTGGAGTTGACTCCGTCGTCTTTTTCTCCAGTTCATCTACGCTCTGGTCTGGTGTCTCTAGTTCGATTTCGATTGTAGGCTCCACCTGTTTTTCCCTCGCATCTTCTCGCGTCTTGCTCTCGGTGCCACTCCTCGTGCTGACCATGCTAACTGAAAAGTTATTTTTTGTTTTGCCTGGGCCCCTTGATGTCGTTCCACGCAGCGACGAATTATATTTCGTGTTTGATCCACTTGACCTTCTTTCGAGCACCGGTACCCTACTCCGTCTCATTATTTCTATTTACAATTGCTCTTATTTACAATATTATTATATACACAATTCTATTCTAAGAATAAAAAATTTTGTGGAAACAAATTCTTAAAAGAAAATATACAACGTGATAAAAACCTTGTTCCAGTTCTCTTTCTAAAATCTTCGAGTAACTTTCTTTATTTGTGGTCCCAACCGTACCGGGTTCCAATTAGTCTTGTTCTGTCTTAATTCTGTCTTAAAACAACTTGTTGTAATTTTACTTCAATTTTTATACTGTCCTAAGACTTCCAGTTACCGTCCCTACTCTTCTTTGTACCGTCCCAGGCTTCTTTCTACTGTCCCAAGACTGTTCGGTACTGTCCCAGTACTTCGTCAGTGTCCCAAGACCCTTGTCCTGAGAGTACTATCCCAAGGCTACTGTCCCAAGGCTAGTGTCCCAAGACTACTGTCCCAAGACTACTGTCCCAAGACTACTATCCCAAGGCTAGTGTCCCAAGACTACTACCCCAAGACCACTGTCCCAAGACCCTTGTCCCAAGACCCTGTCCCAAGACCCTTGTCCCAAGACCACTGTCCCAAGACCCTGTCCCAAGACCCTTGTCCCAAGACCACTGTCCCAAGACCCTGTCCCAAGACCCCTGTCCCAAGACCACTGTCCCAAGACCACTGTCCCAAGACCACTGTCCCAAGACCACTGTCCCAAGACCCTTGTCCCAAGACCCTGTCCCAAGACCCTTGTCCCAAGACCACTGTCCCAGGACCCTGTCCCAAGACCCTTGTCCCAAGACCCTGTCCCAAGACCCTTGTCCCAAGACCACTCTCCCAAGACCACTGTCCCAAGACCACTGTCCCAAGACCACTGTCCCAAGACCACTGTCCCAAGACTGTATCAAGACTGTTCTGGTCCAACACTGTCCCAGGACTGCACTGTCCCAAGACTGTCCCCAGACTGCTCTGTCCCAAGACTTCTTTGGCACTGTCCCAAGACTGTTGACAAGTGTCTGAGCGGTGGGACCTCTTTCTTCTTCGTTATGGGGACTTCTTGATTCACTGTGCCTCGTGCCACCACTCAAGCTCTAGTAAAATTTTCCCAAAAACCCTCTCGTAAAAGCCAAATGCTGACCCCCCTTTTTCTTATTTCTTTTTAATTACCTCTCTTTCAATGTTCCAGGCTACTTGAGACCAAAACCTGTGCGCAGGTAAATTGTGATCACCTGTTCGTATAAAAACTAAACACAAATCCTCACCAAATTGCAAAAAAATCCAAGCTAGAAAAAGTAATAAAAACGGAAAGATGAGCCCACCTAAAATTCAAAGGTGACCAATGTCTACCTTTTGTCGAAGAAAAAAAAATTTTGTCTGGTACCTAATTGCCACGCGTTTTCCTCCCCCCAACTAATAATCTTATTGGGTATCACCAGAATTGTCTACGTCCGTTCCCCCCTACCAATCCGACCAGGGTACCTTCCTTAACTCGAGTTCAAATTTCGATATCCACCTATTATTACCAACGCGTGTTAATGTCTAATGTAACTAAGTCAACGATGTCGACTAATTAGTTACTCTAATTTTCCCCCTTTTTTACAATTTACAACCACCAACCTCTAACTTAACCAGCCCCCCTTCTAACCTCCCCCCTTTCTAGCCCCCTTTCTTAAGCCTAAAAATTACCTTGAGCGCCGGGTGCTAAACCTCTCAAGAGAAAACCGTAGACCTGTTTCCAGGCCTGCTTAAGTAAAAACGTTCCTCAAAACCGGGGGATTTCGCTTATCCAATTTTACACTTATCTCCTATAATGTAATTTGGATTTTAACGATACCCGTTCTGCCCAACTTGCGAACTCGAGATCTGCCAAATCCTTCTTGGCTGCTTTCCCACTCGACTGGTCACCTGTTCCAGTCCAGTCTCCTATTGGTTCAGCTCAAGTGTTCCTGAACCACTTTCCCACTCGGCCGGTCACCTCTTCCAGTCGAGTCTCCTATTGGTTCAGCTCAAGTGCTCCTGAACCATTTTCCCACTCGGCTGGTCACCTCTTCCAGTCAAGTCTCCTTGTTTTCCAGCTAAGTTCCAAGCTATCTGAAAACCCTTGACAACGCCCCACACTCGGGCTCTTTATTAAGGTTACTGGGTTAAATTACTATGTTGATCGAAACGATCGAACTTGTAAAACAGTATGGGTATACTATTTAATTAATATAAAGGTTTGATCCAACTAATCTGGTGTCAAAGTCACTGTCTTTTTTCGTTTTATGGTTTTTCCTTTTTCTATTCTTTTTTGGTTTTTGTTTTGCTTTTTGTCTTTTTGCTCGTGTTTTTGTCCCCCTAGTTGCCCCCTTTACTCGGTTAGCTAAGCCTCGTTCGGAGAGCGTACCAGGAAGTTTTCTCGAGTTTTCTTAAAAAGCTATCACGGTACAACCGGAAGGTTTGCACGTTCCTGTCGAACCGCACCGCCGGTACTCTAGAATGGGCATTCAGCCCGAAGCTGTCTCAAGTGGGTTCGACTCCGTAGTCTTGATGTCGTAAACACCCAGGAGCGCCATAAAAACACTATGTAACATTCGTCTACTGCAGTCACACATGAGGCTTAAGAAAAATAGGCCCTATATCTATTGGCTCAAGAGTCAGGGACACTATCTCTTGTGTTTTTCTACCTCAAATCAGTCGGAGCCAATTCGGTTCGTTTGTGACATGAGACTACGACCCGTTACAGCTTAAAGGCTACTACTAAAATATCCCCCCACTCTAGAATTAAGAACGTCCTCATACTTAGGTCTCTAGATACCCAAAATACATGAACGCCGTTAAAAACCGGGTTGGTTGGAACAATCCGTTAAGTTACTTTTTATTAGACAGTGGAATTTTGATCCATTTCAGATGGATCAACCTAAAACTCGCCTTACCTCAACATAACAATTATAAAACACACTCTAGAAATTTAAATTAGTACTCACATTGTAGCACGCTCAAGAACTGGGAGTAATCAAGTCGGTAATCAACTCGAGAATCAAATAATGTAACTAAAATGAGTTTAATGTTTGTCAGTTTTAACAACAAGAACAAGTTTGTACTCTAGACTATAGTTTCTCGTGAACCATTGGGACACTCAAGCTGTCCACCTTTCCACCGAAGGTTCACTCTAGTCCAGTTTAGAATAATACTCCAGTCAAGTCACAATAATCCAGTTCGTGGGAATACGCTTCTTTCTGTTTCGAATGGGACAGCTCTACTCTAGATTATTACTGTGACGGAAATTGCGAATAGCAATTTCCTACTGATTTATCTTGCAACTTTCCCGCGATTGTCACTCGATTGTTCTGACTTCTCTTTTTCGGTTTTCAGTTATCGCGAGAAAATCGTGCATGACAGGCTCCATTCGAATTTTTGAAAAATTAAATTTCACCCCAAAATTAAGTGCTCTTGCTTTTCTCAAGGTCAAACTTCCAAATATGACCATCTGGCACAATAGTAACTCTATTTTAGCCCTAAACTGACCAGAAAACTAACTGGCTAGGTCTAGACGGTTTAAAACCAGTAGGATTAAGGTAACTGACGCTTGCCAGTCGTCAATAGGTGCTTTTTTAAGTCTCCGTCACTGTGTAATGTTTGGGCGAATGTTACATAGAAGCTTTTATGGCGCTCCTGGGTGGGCATGTTAAATGCAAGACCATCATGATCAACAAACGTTTCAGCGACGAACCCTCAGCTTTGGGCGTAAGCCCGAGTTAGAGGCCTTATATTAGGCGGAATGGTACGATTTAGTTTTTTATTTTAGCGGAGAACGAAAATTCCTGAGGCCAAATGGTTATGTGGGAAGTCATGAGCCAGCTTATGTCAAGGCCCTGGGACCAAAAACAATTAAAGACAAAGCGTAAAACCAAACAAAAAAGTGTGTAACCAAGAAAAAGTCAAAAACAAGTTTACTTGAAAACATAGAAGTACAAAAAACTGCAAAAAAATCCAAAACTATCAAAAACAGTAAAAAACAAAAAATGACAGTTTATATATTATTTCCGTACGAGATATGATCTGACTTTCTTTTCTGTTGTTGTTTCAGATTGATATATATCAGTTCTGATCGAAAGACTGAATGTTTTGTTGGTTGGTTAGGTACCCTCGCTTGAGTTTTGTTTGAGTATTTAGGCACGTTAATGCTGATTCTGCCGGTGACCAGAGGAACCCGGCATTATGACCTGAAAGAACCCGGTAACGACTTTGAAAGCGAAGGAATCGAAGAAACCCAGAGAAACTCGGAGCAATCCGAGGCCAAAGCAGGATAGGAAAAGTTGATCAAATGGACGTCCAAATCGGAGACCAAGAGCAAAAGTTGGAGAAAGGAACAATTCTCTCTAGTCAAGCAGGGCAAGAACACAATGATTTCGAGCATAAGTCCCAGGGAAGAGCAACCAAGTTCAGGAGCAAGAAGGAGTTTTAAAACACTGATGGTGAACGCATGACGTCGCTCCGAACTGATGGGTTGTCTTCTGACTTTGACCATACGGGACTGATGCACTCGGACACGGACTTCACACCCAGCCCCAGACAGGAGAAGAAAGCGATGTCCAATTCTGTAAGAAAGCGATGTCCAATTCGCCGTCAAGACCGGTGTCACATGGGATAATGGGAACATCCTCAATATTTGATAGGCTAATGATGTCGATGGGCACGCGGAATGGTAGTGCGTCATCGAGCACTGGGCTATAACCTCGATGGGCGTCATCTGAACCCAGAGTTGGGAACGGCCAGTGATGTGAGTAGCATGTTTGCCAGCGTAATGACAGGCCTTGAAGAACTACGACAGGATATGACAAAAAAGATCGAACGAGAGAAAGAAAGGGCTCAACAGGGCCATGAAATGTTTTGAGACGAGCTGGCAGAAGCGAAATCACAAGCAACGACCAATCAGGCCCAGTTGGTTCGAAACACCGATCAGTGCCTTGCAGAAAACTTGGCTCTAGCAACCAAGGAGTCAGAAGAAGGAGACAGTAGGATGACAAGAGAGATGGAGCGATTAATGAATGATCATGGCAACACCTATGCCCATACGACGACTAGCTCGGAGAAAAGATAGGGGGCCAAGGCTGATTTTATGGTGCGAAAGCTTGATGAAATCTTGAGCGGCAGCAACCTAGAAAATCGCCCGAGATCTTGGATGGATTAAAGAGTGATGAAATGAAGACCATGTTGGCCACCCACTTTACCTTGTCAGCGAACTCTATACCCATGCCCGATGACTTACGCACGAAATTACTTGAATACTTGTTCAGAGATCCAAGGGCGCAAAATCGCTGAGGCAATTACGGCAACTACAGTGGGATGAACACTGGCACGAATTCTGTTTGGTATAAATCTCCTGAAGTCATGGATAAAAGGAAATCATGCGCCAATTGTGGTTCGCTGGATCATCACGTTTCAGCCTGTTCCACTTATAAACAAAACATGTAAGCTATTGCTTTCTTTCTTGACGATGTTGACGCAACCGACGAGGACCACGAAGAATACGTGAGAGGTCTGATAATGATTTATGGACCACGACGTTTCTTTTAATCTGGAAAGACAATTCAAATCGGAATGCACTCAGTTTTGGGATGCAGTGGCGGACGCGAAGCATCCTCGCCATGAAGAGGCGCTTTCAGAAGTCAAGGCTAGTTGTGCACGCCTAATGAACGAAACTGAGTTGCTGAAGATAGAAGTGACACAAAGCACAATCACAAGCAAGAAAATGAAGACCTTGCCAGATAACGCAACTGCCTCGAGCCTGGAGGCTGATTCAGCTAATCCGCTCAAGGTAGACATAGCCTAGCGGCTCGGACCGCACTACAGAATGTTCAAAAAGAGTTTGCTACAAAAAAGTTGAACAATGGGGGAGGTGTGAACTGGAGAACACAGAGTTGCGTGAAAAACTTAACATCCTGGAGAACACAGTGAAGGAAGAGGACAACCCGAAACTCAAGAAACGGGGTTTGAAACTGAATCTCATTTCACGGAAGGCCTTCGGGATGACAAGAGAGGGGAAAAATAATGTCAATCAAATCGTTCGCGGGTCATCAGGTGGTGATGAACATAAGTGAGCCGTCAGAAATCACCCTGGTACACCTGGACGTGCTGGACGTTCAGGGCAGAGAGCTCTCCGTGAAAGGACTGCTTGACACCGGAGTGGTGGCCAGTGTCATTCCCATAAGCACCTGGACCGACATGAGCTTCGATAGGTCGGATTTGATACCGACTAATATCAGACTGGCAGCGGCCAATCGAGGTGCAATCTATGTGGCCGGAAGAACTCCCATCATCGCGCTGCAACTGGGAGGGAGATATCTCTGGATGAGTGTTCTGATTGTCGAGAACCTGGATGAGTGCGACCAGTTCATCCTAGGACGAGATTTTGTTTTCACTTTCGACGCCAAGACTGAGCTCACCGACGGATTGATACGAATCAAGGACCCAGAGAAGAAGTATCAAAAGAAACTTGTCAATAAGATCTTGATTAATCAAGCAAAGGTGCCAATTTTCCTTGATCGGAAACTTAGGTTGAAACCAAATCGAGCTGTAATAGCGACGTTTAGGATGAGGAATTTATATGAGCTTAATAACAACAGACAGGTGTGTCTAGTCCCCAAACCAAACAGTAAAAGGTCAGCTAATTTAGGAGGAATCTTCTCACTCAATCAGAACGGACTGTGTGTGGATGTGTTGTTGAACACACAGGCAACAGCGGTGACGATACAACGAGGAAAGAAGCTTGGCTATGCATTGCCTCTAAACACGAAGAATCAGAATTATGAGAGTTTGAAAAGTTCAAATAATTGCATGTTCATTGCATTCCTACCAAGAATGTGTTTTGAAGAGAGTAAATGAAGTGAAGTCTTTTAAAAGAGTGTTTTCAATGAAATCAGAGACAAACGATGGGCTCTCTAATTGCTCGAATTTTCCTGAGAGACCAACAGAAACAGAATTAGCGGCAATTAAACCAATCCTACCCGAGATAGAACACCTAAAAGGCAAAATATCGGACAAGGAAGTGGACTCACTTAGAGCGGTGTTGAATTGGAACGCAGACGTTTTTTTGATGCACAAGGCTGACATAGATTGCTGCAATTTTCTTGAACATGAGTTAGAGATAGAAGAGGGCTCGGTACCTCACAGGGAACGAGCTTGGAGGATGACCCCACATAAGTCAGAAGCATGCGGGAAAGAGATCGAGATGTTAATGAAATATGACACGATTGAGCCGTCGAAGTCCCCAAGGAATTGTCGCGTAGTCATGACCAAGAAGAAAGGTGGGCAACTTACGTTTTGTTGTGATTTCTGCTACTTGACCGCAGTAATGATAAAATACGCCTACCCGATTCCCCGCATCAATTAAATTTTCTCCAAGTTGGGAGACGCAAAATTCTTCATGACGTTGGATTTGGGCTCTGCGTCCTGGCAAGTGCCCCTCAGAAAACAGGATTGAGAGAAAACGGGCTTCGCATGTGAGCTGGGACATGATGCCGTTTGGACTATGCATTGCGACGGCTACGTTTCAATTGTTGATGGTCGAGGCACTCACGAACGTGACCAAAAAAGTGGGAACCTCATAATATGTTACGTTGATGAGGTTGTGATCGCAACACCAACCCTAGGGGACCACTTAGAGAGACTGGACGAAATCTTTACTTGCATGAAACAGGCCAGCCTGAAATGCAAACCCTCAAAGTATGAGATCCTGAGAGACTCAAAAAGTATCTGGGTCGTCTTGTGGACAAACACGGAGTCAGACCAGATCCTGAAGCGGTTGCTGACCTGGAAGGCACCGAAGACCAACACACAGGTTTTTTTTCGATTCCGCTAGTTACTTCCGAGAACTTATCAAAGGGTCTGTCGACAAGATTTGCCCTATGCAGCAAATGATGCGAAGTAAGGGCAAGAAACTCAGCTGGACTGACGAGGCTCGACCTCTTTTGATAAAATCAAGCGCGAACTGTGCGAGGCTTCACTCCTCGGCATGCCGATCGAGAAAGGAATGTTTGTGCTAGACACGGACGCATCAGTCGTCGCCATCTCGGGCATACTCCATCAGGAACAAGAAAGGAACGAAAAGACTGTTCTCCGACCCATAGCCTATGGGAGCAAAGTTCTAAGCGATACCGAAATGAAATGTCGTGCACAGAAGGTGGATATGTTCGCAATAATTACTTTCGTGGAAAAGTACAGATCCTACTTAGGGAGTGCTACCTTCAAGTTGCGCGTAGACAATCGAGCTCTCGTCTGGCTAAACACTTCTTCGATGGATCAAAGCTATTTCAGTCGCTGGATTGTACGCCTGGATGACTATCACTTGATTACAGAGCATCGAACATGTGACAAGAACCAGAATGCAGACAGCCTCAACAAGAAGACGGAGTTCTATGAGCAATTAGAAGAGACCGAAGCTAACCAGGCAGAAATTAAAGATGGTTTTTCCTTTCTGGACAAAGACACCTACAACAACCTGCCACTGGATAAGTCTGGGCATCCCATACCACGACAACGCGAACTTCCTGCGGAAACAGCCGCCGAAATAAAGGTTTTAGCAAGGGTGATCTGATTACATTGGATCTATTAGTTCGCTCCAACCTGGTACATCAAGATCTTACCAGACTGGGCATCAACAGTATAGCGCTACTGAATAAGACGGTGAACGAAAACTCAGTGATCTGCTTGATAGAGTACTTGAATGGTAAGATCATGAGTGGATGGAAACCATGCAGAGGCTGAACATCAAAGAAAGAAAGGAGAAGAGACCGATAGCCTTCCGGAGTCGGGAGGTTGAACAGGATTGTCGATCGATAGTGAGTGAACCAGCTGGCGAACTCAATACCCAAAGATGTCCTTTTGAGGACTTCGTACGTGGAACGTCAACAACTAAACAGTATTCAAACTGCCCAAGAGGTCAGTGCTAAATTAAAATCTAGCATGGCAAGAAGGGTTCAATTCACCGAAGCAAAGGGGGAGTATGCGCAGTGCTCGTACTGTTCATCCGCAGATAAAACATTGTCCGGGGAGTCATGCGTCATCGCGAGAGGCCAGGATGACTTTCCGAGAAGTCGTTGTCAGAGCGACCGAGGGACAGAATGTTGTCTAGGGAGTCGATTTCAGAGCAACCAAGGGACAAAATTATGTCCGGGGAGTCGACAAACATCAAGAACAAATCAGAGGGCGACGGTGCAGACACCATCAGCTCGAGTGTTGACTCGAAGCCTCAGTCTTGAGAGAATGTATCGGAGTTTTCCTCCAACTGAAACGTGACGGAGGTTGGGATTCATTCTCTGCTAGTAGTATGGAAGCATTGCGGGTTGGATAGAGAGATGCATCAAGATCCAGACAGGGACAGATATATCTCCGATGAGGGAGGGCACTGTGGTCGATAATGCAGCAGATGAACTGGAGTTGATAGCAGCGTCGAAACGTCCGTTTAGATTACTCCCGCATGCTACGGTCGTCCGTACCAATCTGGAACCCTTTAAGCAAGAGGTGACACCTTTGAAAAAGATATGGTGTCAGAAAATGATGGACGATGCCCATGCTCCGGAGATAATCAGCGGACAGGTAAATGTGATGAAGACATATCTGACGGCCAGGTACTCTCGGATCTTATAAAGGCTCAGCGAAATGATAGGATGACAAGCAATTTAACGAGGTGGATAGAAAACGGAGCACCTGACAAGGGTGACATGGAAGAAGACAGCTATAAAATCTTGAAGTATTTTACCAGAAGAGAAAAGATTTGTTATACTTGAACAAACACAGGGTTTTGGCCTGCAAGCGCAACGAAGAAGATAAATTCCTTTACATTTACAACTCGATAGTACTATTACATCTGTATTAAACTTAGTTATTGTTTCGTTCACATGACCAAATGTGCCATCAGGGCGTGGACAAAGTATATAACAGAATACAGAAGCGGTTTGAATGCCCTGGCTTGAAGAAAGCCTGCTATATGGATTTCTGCATGCTCATCATGTCATCAAGCGAAGGATCCAGTAAGCTGAGATTTACCCTTCAGTCGATAGAGTCATCAAGATTCAATGAGGTGGTACAAATTGATCATCAGAAAATATGAATGACGGCCACGAGCTATAACCAAGTGCCGGTAATGATCGATCATTTTAAGAAATACGCAGAGGCAGCTCCCTGCAGACGGCATCAGCGGAGTAGACAAATGTTTGGATAGCAAGGCACCGCTGCCCAATCACATTCCAGTCAGACAATGGTAAAAGATTCATCGGAAATCTCGCAAAGAAGATGATGAAGAGGTCGCGAGCGGCGCAGGCCCACTCGACCACTTACCATTCGCAAACAAATGACCTGGTCGAAAGGCAAAATTGTACACTTGTTTCCATGTTAAAAGTCTATTGTTCACGATACATGGCCGACTGGGATAAGCTCTTGCCGCAGGTAAGGCGCGCGCACAATAGTACTGAACACTCCACTACGGTAATATGCAAAAGAGATTCAACAAAAATGCGCAAAAACCTACTCGGTTACGGACTATGTCTGGTGTTCCAGGATATGGTTCCTCAAAAAGCAACCAAAAAGTTGCTGAAAAAATGGCGTGGTCCATTTCAAATAGCTGAAGTGCACCAGGGTGGTCGTTTTTATCGCCTGAGTACCGGACGCATAGCTCATTACGAGAGTATCAAACCGCATAAGGCCTCATCGGAGGACTGGTGCATTCCAGCTGACATGCATTATGATGACTACTTGATAGTTGATCCTGCCTGCGACGTGAATGAGAGAGGCACACGCGAAAAGAACGATGGAAATGGAGTGATAGATGACTGTGATCTGCCATTTGACCTGGAATTAACCGAGCGAGTAGAGTTTGATGATAAAACCATACCGTATGCTGAAGAGGACTGCGACAGCCCAGAGCAGACCAAAGTTGGCAGAGGAGTAGAACCTGACTTTCCCTTCACCCTGGAGACGCAACAGGGCAAGAGGGGAAGGAATAAAAAGAAGTACAACTCATATAGTGTAGATTTTGTCGTAGACAGAATTATTTTGGACGACGTGGCGGTTTCGATAGTGGGTGTAGACGAAATAAGGGTGTCACAGGAGATCGACCTGATCAATGATGAAGAACAGGACTGGATCGACGATTGCTCGGAACCGGAAAGGGAGTTTGAACCTGAGGTGGAGCAGATGCATGAGCAAGAGTTGACAAATTTGCGAGTGCTCGAATGGCTCCATGATCTACCTGCAGATCCCAAAGAGACAATCCTGACGATTCAGGATGTTGATCAGACAAGCGTCAATTACATCAGTCACGACAACACCGAGTACAACTGGATCTCTCCAGATGGTAATTTTCGTGTCCCCAAATCCAACCACGATCTGTTCGATCCTGGGCGATCGACGGGGACATCGTTAGATATTTTTGTCGGGGAGTGGGGGTAGGACTCACCCACACCGAAAATTTTATGGTCAAAAAATTAAAATTGGGAAGGGAAACATGAGAACTGGAAACGGAGGGCGAGAACGCTAAAAAACCAAATTTTGGACGATTTTATTAATCATATTTTGACCTTCCGAATCAGTACTCGAACAAATTGTCCTGACAGACAGTGATTTTACACTCACGGAACGTACGTGCGCCATAGCAATAACCGTGGATGTAAGTTTGAAAACAGCACTAGCTGTTTTTTGTGAAAACAGTGGCCTGGTGTAGGAGGGATGATAGCGCTGCTCCCTGTTGCATCACAGATACCGGGAAAATACTTGTGTTTTCCGGTGACTAAGGCCACGTAAAACCTGAAAGTTTAGTGCTGGCACTAACTTGAATCAGGGATTTCCTAGTTGAGAGAGGAGTGACATCGCTCTCCTTGCCGGTCTAAGATCCCAATAGCGGAAATTGCATCCCACGGAGCTATATGCTCTAGTAAATGTAATTATTTTGGAAACAGACGTAGAAGTTAATTTACATAAGAAGTATTATCAGAGCATATGCTAGAGCTAGGATTAGGGTTAAGAGTTTTCCACTAGGTTTAATTTTTAAATTAGGACATAGTTTTTAGGAAAAATATTAGGTACTTTGACTGTTTTGAGAGAATTAAATGATGCCTTGATGTTGAGATGAGATAGCTTGTATGATGTTACGTCTGCATGCCAAAGCTGGCGATGTTCCACAGAGGTAGTGTTAATGCTAGCTTTCGGCGAGTCCTGTACCGCCGAGCGCAGCAGAAATCGACTCATGCGATGGAAACGCGGAGAGATATGGAGACGCATTCTGCAGAGATATGGAGACAAGACGCATTCTATGGAGACTCATTCTGCAGATTCACCAAGTGCAGCTCAACCAGTGAAACTCTCGAAATGAGGGATGAAGACTGGGAAGAGTTGTGCGGGCTGCTCAACGAATACAAATAAAAGGAGATGAAATCCGCGAGAGGAAATCTGATGGCCTGGCACGACAAGCAAGCCATGCAGGAATACTAGAAGGATTTGTTGACGGTTCAAACCTAAAGAGAATGTGCTGTCATCGGAAGCAAATAAGAACGGATTGAAACTACTGAACAAAATTTCTTAGAAGATGGCTCTCCAGAAGTATTTCGATGAAACAATGCGCACTCCTTGGTCAGCAATGGCGTACATCGCAAACCCTTGTGTCAGGACAGATTTATAAGTGGGACTTGTGTGGTGTCTTGTTGGGATAAAAAGATGGGAGTATGAAGCCATTATCGAAACTAAGGCCAGAGAACAACAGTTAAAACTAATGGGAGCTCTAAAAGTGGTAATCGCCAGGGACTACTCCGCGATAACATGGGCAAAAGGGAAAGACGCGGTTGGTTTTGTGAAAGTCGTGGAGGATCGTATCCCCAATCCGGTGTTAGAGGAATGCGTAAAGGCTGTCAGACAGAGGGTGACGAAGCGTGAATAAGTCTTGTTGAGAGCCTTGTTGGAGCTCTATCAGAATATGCCACTTCGAATCCAAGCAAATTGATTTAACGACCTTGATAGCTACCGGAGCTTAGAGGAAGTCAGGAGGTGCTCTAATGAAGAATTGACACTCACTAGGGAGTTGTTGGAAAGAGTTCGGAGTTTGAAAGAGTATGCAACGTTAGGCAAGTCAATATGCGTCAGGTTATCCGGGATTGGCCTATAATCCATTCGACATCGAAGAAGCGAGGGACTCAAACTTCGACTTTGAGAAAGCGGTGATCCTCAAGTTCTGGGTGGAGAGAGTGCGAGAAATGGGGACGATAACATCTGAGCACCTGCATTTGAGGGTAATTCTGGAGGAACGAGTGGTCGAACCCTCGGTTCCCCCAATTGGAAGGGCTAGTAAGCTTTGAGTGTGGTTCGTGGGACGGTCCACTGAAGACCAACTTAGTGACGATGTGCGAACGCGGGTCTTATGTGGGACCTTACGCAGAAGTTGAGCTAGAAAAGAACGAAGATGAGAGCCTACATGATTAAGCTGTAACACACCTCCTATTGGTTCTGAAAATCATGAAGCAGTATGACAGACCACCCACGGAACCGTCCAAGGGGAAATCTCCAAGTGATTGGATGAAGGAGGGCACTTGCCTAGCTTCCAACATTGGAATAGAAGGACACATGTGTGGGACCAGTCACTGCTCAAACACTGAAAGAACAGCACTGCCAGTTGGCTAAACTATACGGAAGACTGATTATGTTGGACAAGAATGAGATGGAATTGATTGCGGATTGCCATGGAGTAACAGAGGTGAACCTGACAACCTTCTTGTGATTTATAGCTTGGTCAGCTCAATTGAGTTGGTGGAACGCCTGGAGCGGGCCCACAAGCTGGTCACGTCCTTAAGTGTGGATGTTTCCCTGGAGCGTTACAGACGGAGCAGAATATTGGAAGCTGGCGAGAGGCTACTGAGAATGAGATGAATCTGAAGCATAGCGAGGGGTACCATAAGACCGTAGGCTTGAAGTACCTGGTGGGATCCAGTGCAGCAACATACTGCAACAGCAAGTACCCGACTCACCTGGTGATTAAGGATGCCAGAACGCAGCATCGATTGATTGATCAACTCTTTTCGGTGCCTAAGTGCGTAAGACTGTCGAGAATGTCAAAAATCTCATGAGCTACTGACGAAGTCCCGGAGAGGTCTAGGGACGAACTAGAAGAGATAGCGGGAGACGATTTCGTGAAGTGGGGTGAAGGAAACACCAGTGACTTCAAGAAAAAGAAGGCGAGTGGGATGATGCCGAATGATTTCCCTACGATAGATGTGAAGGATGAAACGCATCAGACAATGATGGAAATCGAGCCCTTGTTAATAGCATTGGGTTATCGAACTCGAAGATATGTCCTGTTGGCTCATGGGGAGTACCTGGAAGTCTATCAATCTTTCCTGCTAGACGTAGGACAGGGAGCCTATAAGAGGGCCTAATAAGTAGGAACGCTGTGACTACAGCGGTGAAACGAGTACCTGGGATGTCTTGCACCACGGAACACGAGAGAAAAGAGGTCTTACAAGCTTACCTGAAACGAAATCTGAGCCTATGCTTGCACAATAGCTTCTGCAGGAACCGAGAACAGAAGGTGAACGTGGGACTACTGCCCTGTTGCAAGCAGAGGTTGCAAGAACAAGAAAGCTCGGGCAGGGCCCGCAACTCCGTTGACATGCTGCAGAAAAAATTCAATTTCTAATGCAACTGTGTAATGTTTGGGCGAATGTTACAAACGAGAGACGCTTCCGAATTTCTGCTTCTTCTTCTTCAGCACCACGAGGGGATCGCTTTCTTCACTTCTAGACTTCCCTAATAGTAAATTACGCCCTGGAACGATTGTAACAGCACAATCGCTACGCCTCTAAGAAGACTTTTTCTTCAAATAACGATTGCTTGTTATTTCTTTTTATACAGTCGGTTGTCTGTTTCTGCCGTCTCTTATTTACAGCAAAAATTTTGTTCCTAAATTTTGCACGTGATCGTTTTTTGCGAAAACAAAAGTGTTAAGTGCCATGCACGCTCAATTCGAAAGTTTAAACTGATTCCGCATTCTCGAAAGCATCATTTTCTTTTTCGTTTCAAAACACGAATAGCGTTCATCATCTTCTTTTGCAACGTGTTTTAAACGTAAGCAAAATCGATAAAAGCGTTGAAAAAGAATCTGCCATTGGTATGTTACAGAAAGGGTGTTGGGAATTAAACGGACAAAAAATGCATCTCTTGAAAAATGATCATCTTGAAAACATTGACTAGAGAAAATAATTTGACAATTGATTAAACTCATGACCTGGAAAATAACAATGGAATGAGTTTATAAAGGAAAAGAATTTTTCTTTCAGCTAGAAGAGATTTTTCTTCGTATGAATCTTTCCTTTTCATATAAACTGAAACTCATAATGTCTTCGAACTTAGGTTTTTCGGATGACATTTTCTTTTTAAACGTACATTCTCTACGAAACAGTCATGACCAGCTATGTGTATTTTTTCAGTCACTCACAATGCAGCCGTTAATAATTGCATTATGCAATACTTTGTTTACCAACAAAAATCCTGTAGATTTACATCCATTTACAGAGTATCAAACGGTAGTTTGTCATAGAGATAGGTAAAGAAGCTAGCATACTGTCAAAGGTGGATTTGATTGTAGCAACTGTAATTTTCAATTGCGAAGTTGAGAAAATAAATGTTACACTGCAAGATCAAAAAAGAAAGAAAATTATCATTTTATAAATCGCCTTCCTTTCTCTTAAATTGAGTCATTTTCTTGAAAAAATTCGGAAAAAATAGATTGAAACAAATGAACCAGGTAACGAAATTTTTCTTGTTGCAGATTTTATTTTAGTTTTGCTGGAGAGCATCAATGGATTGGAAAACAGTTTCGAGGATTACAATTTTTATCTCAGCTGCTACGTTAGAGTGGCACCGGCACCATCAACTTGTAAAGACAGTTTTAGCAGCAAACTTGATATTGAAGTGAAAACCTTGAAAACTCTAATTAGTGATCTTTACGCTGTGTGCTGCAAGCTGCCTCTAGTAAAAAAAACAAGGGTTTTGAAAAACTACCGGTTTGGGTTTTCAGAAGTTTACAAAAAAAAACGAATTACGCAAAAAAATATTTTTTCGCGATCAATTTTGAGGAAGTTAGAACCTGCAATCGCAATTGAAATGATTGAACATTTGAATTAAAATCTTTGAAATTTTGATAGGTTCGCGCGGAATGATTTTCTAAGCAACCTCAATATTTCAGGTTGGGTAACCAAAAAAATAGGAAACTAATGTCATCATTGCCATCAACTGCATGCAAAAAATGTTGGTAAATATTACCTTGAAAACTAGGTTTTTCGCTGTTTCCGTAATTATACAAAAATGGAAATATGGAAAGCTAAAAGTGGTTCTCACAATGCCAAAATGATTAAAAATTGTAAAAAAAAAAAGTTATGCTCGGAGTGTTTCACACATTTCAAGGTAGAAGTAAGTAACCAAAAAGGGACTCAATTGTGATGAATAGAATGATTTTTTTATCCATTGGGTGAAAACTTGTTGCATCGATGTCAAGTTTGCACAGAACCCCAAATTTTTTGATTGATAGTGGCGCCACATGAGTAAAAAATAACTGATTGAAAAGAATATTAAAAAATATTTAGAAAAAAAACCTTCCGCTGGTCAAGCCTCAATCAGTTAGTTTTATATCTACAATGAGCAAAATTTTGGAGATAAAAAAATTTTCAGCGAATGCTTACTTTTTGAAAACATGATAATTTGGTTAAAAAATAGTTCTCATTCGATGAAATGCATTCCACTGCTCATGCATTAACATCCATCACAGAGTTAATGCAAAAAACCTCGGGTACAAAAACCGAGATGGTCCTTTTCTCCAGTCTACTTAAATTATTTGACACAGTCAATCATGACACTGTCAAAACATCAAGTTTATGGTTTTAAGAGGAAAAAAATTGTTTTTGTGAGAATTTATTTGACTAACAGTAAACAGTATATTGTTAATAAATAAGATGAATCATGTATCCGCAAAATGAGAAATCCCCAATACACTTTCGTGGCTGTGCGCAAGCAAAAGTAGATATAAAACTACATCAATTGCCCGTAACTTGTTACCACCCCTTTTTCAGATGAGAAATATAGAAATATAAAGAAGAATTTGATATTCTCAAATACAATCTTTTTTGGTATGAAAAACAATTTGCTACCAGCTGATTTGATAAAAAATAGCCCAACCAACAAAAAGTTTAGTTAAAATTGTTTAATTTAAAAATTTTCATGTCAGGACAGATTTATAAACGGGACTTGTGTGGTGTCTTGTTGGGATAAGACGATGGGAGTATGAAATTACTTGTGTTTTCCGGTGACTAAGACCAAGTAAAACCTGAATGTTTAGTGCTGGCACTAACTTGAATCAGGGATTTCCTAGTTGAGAGAGGAGTGACATCGCTCTACTTGCCGGTCTAAGATCCCAATAGGGGAAATTGCATCCCACGGAACTCTATGCTCTAGTAAATGTAATTTTTTCGGAAACAGACGTAGAAGTTTATTTGCATAAGAAGTATTATCACAGCATATGCTAGAGCTAGGATTAGGGTTAAGAGTTTTCCACAAGGTTTTTTTAAAATTAGGATTTAGTTTTTAAGAAAAATATTAGGTACTTTGACTGTTTTGAGAGAAGTAAATGATGCCTTGATGTTGAGATGAGATAGCTTGTATGATGTTACGTCTGCATCCCGAAGCTGGCGATGTTCCACAGAAGTAGTAATAATGCTAGCTTTCGGCGAGTCCTGTAACGCCGAGCGCAGCAGAAATCGACTCATGCGATGGAAACGCGGAGAGATATGGAGACGCATTCTGCAGAGATATGGAGACACGACGCATTCGATGGAGACGCAATCTGCAGGTTAACCAAGTGCAGCTCAGCCAGTGAAACTTTAGAAAAGAGGGACAAAGACTGGGAAGAGTTGTGCGCGCTGCTCAACGAATACAAATAAAAGGAGACGAAATCCACGAGAGGAAATCTGATGGCCTGGCACGACAAGCAAGCCATGCAGGAAAACTAAAAGGATTTGTTGACGGTTCAAACCTAAAAAGAATGTGCTGTCATCGGAAGCAAATAAGAACGGATTGAAACTACTGAACAAAATTTCTTAGAAGATGGCTCTCCAGAAGTATTTCGATGAAACAATGCGTACTCCTTGGTCAGTAATGGCGTACATCGCAAACCCTTGTGTCAGGACAGATTTATAAGTGGGACTTGTGTGGTGTCTTGTTGGGATAAAAAGATTGGAATATGAAGCCATTATCGAAACTAAGGCCAGAGAACAACAGTTAAAACTAATGGGAGCTCTAAAAATGGTAATCGCCAGGGACTACTCCGCGATAACATGGGCAGAAGGGAAAGACGCGCTTTGTTCTGTGAAAGTCGCGGAGGATCGTATCCCCAATCCGGTGTTAGAGGAATGCGTAAAGGCTGTCAGACAGAGGGCGACGATGCGTGAATAAGTCTTGTTGAGAGCCTTGTTGGAGCTCTATCAGAATATGCCACTTCGAATCCAAGCAAATTGATTTAACGACCTTGATAGCTACCGGAGATTAGAAGAAGTCAGGAGGTGCTCTAACGAAGAATTGACACTCACTAGGGAGTTGTTGGAAAGAGTTCGGAGTTTGAAAGAGTATGCAACTTTAGGCAAGTCAATATGCGTCAGGTAATCCGGGATTGGCCTATAATCCATTCGACATCGAAGAAGCGAGGGACTCAAACTTCGACTTGAGAAAGCGGTGATCCTCAATTTCTGGGTGCAGAGAGTGCGAGACATGGGGACGATAACATCTGAGCACCTGCATTTGAGGGTAATTCTGGAGGAACGAGTGGTCGAACCCTCGGTTCCCCCAATTGGAAGGGCTAGCAAGCTTTGAGTGTGGTTCGTGGGACGGTCCACTGAAGACCAACTTAGTGACGACGTGCGAACGCGGGTCTTATATGGGAACTTACCGCAGAAGTTGAGCTAGAAAAGAATGACGATGAGAGCCTACATGATTAAGCTGTAACACACCTCCTATTGGTTCTGAAAATCATGAAGCACTATGACAGACCACCCACGGAACCGTCCAAGGGGAAATCTCCATGTGATTGGATGAAGGAGGGCACTTGCCTAGCTTCCAACATTGGAATGGAAGGACACGTGTGTGGGACCAGTCACTGCTTAAACACTGAAAGAACAGCACTGCCAGTTGGCTAAACTATACGGAAGAAAGATTATGTTGGACAAGAATGAGATGGAATTGATTGCGGATTTCCATGGAGTAACAGAGGTGAACCTGACAACCGCCTTGTGATTTATAGCTTAGTCAGCTCAATTGAGTTGGTGGAACGCCTGGAGCGGGCCCACAAGCTGGTCACGTCCTTAAGTGTGGATGTTTCCCTGGATCGTTACAGACGGAGCAGAAAATTGGAAGCTGGTGAGAGGCTACTGAGAATGAGATGAATCTGAAGCATAGCTAGGGGTACCATAAGACCGTAGGCTTGAAGTACCTGGTGGGATCCAGTGCAGCAACATACTGCAACAGCAAGTACCCGACTCACCTGGTGATTAAGGATGCCAGAACGCAGCATCGATTGATTGATCAACTCTTTTCGGTGCCTAAGTGCGTAAGACTGTCGAGAATGTCAAAAATCTCATGAGCTACTGACGAAGTCCCGTAGAGGTCTAGGGACGAACTAGAAGAGATAGCGGGAGACGATTTCGTGAAGTGGGGTGAAGGAAACACCAGTGAGTTCAAGAAAAAGAAGGCGAGTGGGATGATGCCGAATGATTTCCCTACGATAGATGTGAAGGATGAAACGCATCAGACAATGATGGAAATCGAGCCCTTGTTAATAGCATTGGGTTATCGAACTCGAAGATTGTCCTGTTGGCTCATGGGGAGTACCTGGAAGCCTATCAATCTTTCCTGCTAGACGTAGGACAGGGAGCCTATAAGAGGGCCTACTAAGTAGGAACGCTGTGACTACAGCGGTGAAACGAGTACCTGGGATGTCTTGCACCACGGAACACGAGAGAAAAGAGGTCTTACAAGCTTACCTGAAACGAAATCTGAGCCTATGCTTGCACAATAGCTTCTGCAGGAACCGAGAACAGAAGGTGAACGTGGGACTACTGCCCTGTTGCAAGCAGAGGTTGCAAGAACAAGAAAGCTCGGGCAGGGCCCGCAACTCCGTTGACATGCTGCAGAAAAAATTCAATTTCTAATGCAACTGTGTAATGTTTGGGCGAATGTTACAAACGAGAGACGCTTCCGAATTTCTGCTTCTTCTTCTTCAGCACCACGAGGGGATCGCTTTCTTCCCTTCTAGACTTCCCTAATAGTAAATTACGCCCTGGAACGATTGTAACAGCACAAACGCTACGCCTCTAAGAAGACTTTTTCTCCAAATAACGATTGCTTGTTATTTCTTTTTATACAGTCGGTTGTCTGTTTCTGCCGTCTCTTATTTACAGCAAAAATTTTGTTCCTAAATTTTGCACGTGATTGTTTTTTGCGAAAACAAAAGTGTTAAGTGCCATGCACGCTCAATTCGAAAGTTTAAACTGATTCCGCATTCTCGAAAGCATCATTTTCTTTTTCGTTTCAAAACACGAATAGCGTTCATCATCTTCTTTTGCAACGTGTTTTAAACGTAAGCAAAATCGATAAAAGCGTTGAAAAAGAATCTGCCATTGGTATGTTACAGAAAGCGTGTTGGGAATAAAACGGACAAAAAATGCATCTCTTGAAAAATGATCATCTTGAAAACATTGACTAGAGAAAATAATTTGACAATTGATTAAACTCATGACCTGGAAAATAACAATGGAATGAGTTTATAAAGGAAAAGAATTTTTCTTTCAGCTAGAAGAGTTTTTTCTTCGTATGAATCTTTCCTTTTCATATAAACTGAAACTCATAATGTCTTCGAACTTAGGTTTTTCGGATGACATTTTCTTTTTAAACGTACATTCTCTACGAAACAGTCATGACCAGCTATGTGTATTTTTTCAGTCACTCACAATGCAGCCGTTAATAATTGCATTATGCAATACTTTGTTTACCAACAAAAATCCTGTAGATTTACATCCATTTACAGAGTATCAAACGGTAGTTTGTCATAGTGATAGGTAAAGAAGCTAGCATACTGTCAAAGGTGGATTTGATTGTAAAAACTGTAATTTTCAATTGCGAAGTTGAGAAAATAAATGTTACACTGCAAGATCAAAAAAGAAAGAAAATTATCATTTTATAAATCGCCTTCCTTTCTCTTAAATTGAGTCAATTTCTTGAAAAAATTCGGAAAAAATTGATTGAAACAAATGAACCAGGTAACGAGATTTTTGTTGTTGCAGATTTTATTTTAGTTTTGCTGGAAAGCATCAATGGATTGGAAAACGATTTCGAGGATTACAATTTTTATCTCAGCTGCTACGTTAGAGTGGCACCGGCATCATCAACTTGTAAAGACAGTTTTAGCAGCAAACTTGATATTGAAGTGAAAACCTTGAAAACTCTTATTAGTGATCTTTACGCTGTGTGCTGCAAGCTGCCTCTAGTAAAAAAAACAAGGGTTTTGAAAAACTACCGGTTTGGGTTTTCAGACGTTTACAAAGAAAAACGAATTACGCAAAAAAATATTTATTCGCGATCAATTTTGATGAAGTTAGAACCTGCAATCGCAATTGAAATGATTGAACATTTGAATTAAAATCTTTGAAATTTTGATAGGTTCGCGCGGAATAAACTGCTAAACAACCTCAATATTTCAGGTTGGGTAACCAAAAAAATAGGAGACTAATGTCATCATTGCCATCAACTGCATGCAAAAATGTTAGTAAATATTACCTTGAAAACTAGGTTTTTAGCAGTTTCCGTAATTATACAAAAATGGAAATATGGAAAGCTAAAAGTGGTTCTCACAATGCCAAAATGATTAAAAATTGTAAAAACAAAAGAGTTATGCTCGGAGTGTTTCACACATTTCAAGGTAGAAGTAAGTAACCAAAAAGGGACTCAATTGTGATGAATAGAATGATTTTTTTATCCATTGGGTGAAAACTTGTTGCATCGATGTCAAGTTTGCACAGAACCCCAAATTTTTTGATTGATAGTGGCACAACATGAGTAAAAAATAATTGATTGAAAAGAATATTAAAAAATATTTAGAAAAAAAACCTTCCGCTGGTCAAGACTCAATCAGTTAGTTTTATATCTACAATGAGAAAAATTTTGGAGATAAGAAAATTTTCAGCGAAAGCTTACTTTTTGAAAACATGATAATTTGGTTAAAAAACAGTTCTCATTCGATGAAATGCATTCCACTGCTCATGCATTAGCATCCATCACAGAGCATGTGGATTCCATTTGCAAAAAATAAGCTGGAATTTCTATTATTTATTATAAGAGACGTAAAGTTTTTGCAAAATTTTAGGTAATACAGTCGTACCTATTTTTTTATATGGACCGCTTGGTTATGGATGTACCAAAAAACAAGTCTCGAAAGGTTTGTTAAGAGAAAAGTATCCTCCGGACATCAAAAAATGTTATAAAACAAGAAATATGATCTCATATCACTGTGTTTTTTGCAGATAATGGCACTGAAACAGTATACCAGCTCATTCTTGGTCAGATTCTAAGCAAAACATTTTCAAAAACTTTGCAAAAAACCCCGATGCTTTTTCTTGGCTGTGCGCAAGAAGAACGCTGATATAATACTACATAAATTGCGCATAATATGGCGCAAATACAAGGAAAAGTATATTTCTTCAAAAATTGTCAAAATTTACAGTTTTTAGATGAAAAGCCGTTTGCTACCAATAATTTGATGACAAATAGCCCAATTAACAAAAAAAATTGTTATATATAGTAAAAACCAATGTGTTTTAGCTAAAAGACCATTTCAACTTAATTTGTGTTATTTTTCAAGGACCATCACAACTTTGGTTGATAGAGAATGTTTGATTGCCATGATTTTCTTGTAATTTACTAATTTTTTTGGTAATGAAATTCAATTCAGTTTTCATCGAAAGGCGGGACACATTTGTTTTTGTGTTTTTCATAAATAATAGCAACAAAATTGAACAGAACTAAAGTAAGTTTTAGGTATTGAAAGTTGCTATGGACCTCATCAAAGCATAGATGGCACTGTCGTTTCAAAACTGGTATAAATGTTTTTCTGACTATAAAAGCCATTACAACAATACTTCAAACCGGGTCTAGATATTGATTTGATGTTTTTATTTTCAACTGCAAACACAACCTCGATCGGAAAAAATTTCTCTTGGTCCATTTTTATAGCGAAACAATTTCTTAAGCTTTGCGAAATCCCCAATACATTTTCGTGGCTGTGCGCAAGCAAAAGTAGATATAAAACTACATCAATTGCCCGTAACTTGTTACCACCCCTTTTTCAGAAGAGAAATATAGAAATATAAAGAAGAATTTGATATTCTCAAATACAACCTTTTTTGATATGAAAAACAATTTGCTACCAGCTGATTTGATAAAAAATAGCCCAACCAACAAAAAATTTCGTTGAAATTGTTTAATTTAAAAATTTTAGTGTCAGGACAGATTTATAAGTGGGACTTGTGTGGTGTCTTGTTGCGATAAGAAGATGGGAGTATGAAATTACTTGAATCAGGGATTTCCTAGTTGAGAGAGGAGTGACATCGCTCTCCTTGCCGGTCTAAGATCACAATAGGGGAAATTGCATCCCACGGAACTATACGCTCTAGTAAATGTAATTTTTTCGGAAACAGACGTAGAAGTTAATTTACATAAGAAGTATTATCAGAGCATATGCTAGAGCTAGGATTAGGGTTAAGTGTTTTTCACGAGGTTTTTTTTTAAATTAGAATTTAGTTTTTAAGAAAAATATTAGGTACTTTGACTGTTTTGAGAGAAGTAAATGATGCCTTGATGTTGAGATGAGATAGCTTGTATGATGTTACGTCTGCATCCCGAAGCTGGCGATGTTCCACAGAAGTAGTAATAATGCTAGCTTTCGGCGAGTCCTGTAACGCCGAGCGCAGCAGAAATCGACTCATGCGATGGAAACGCCGAGAGATATGGAGACGCATTCTGCAGAGATATGGAGACACGACGCATTCGATGGAGACGCAATCTGCAGGTTAATCAAGTGCAGCTCAGCCAGTGAAACTCTCGAAAAGAGGGACGAAGACTGGGAAGAGTTGTGCGCGCTGCTCAACGAATACAAATAAAAGGAGACGAAATCCACGAGAGGAAATCTGATGGCCTGGCACGACAAGCAAGCCATGCAGGAAAACTAAAAGGATTTGTTGACGGTTCAAACCTAAAGAGAAAAGAATATAGCACCGTGCTGTTATCGAAAGCAAATAAGAACGGATTGAAACTACTGAACAAAATTTCTTAGGAGATGGCCCTCCAGAAGTATTTCGATGAAGCAATGCGTACTCCTTGGTCAGTAATGGCGTACATCGCAAACCCTTGTGTCAGGACAGATTTATAAGTGGGACTTGTGTGGTGTCTTGTTGAGATAAGAAGATGTGAGTATGAAATTACTTGTGTTTTCCGGTGACTAAGGCCACGTAAAACCTGAAAGTTTAGTGCTGGCACTAACTTGAATCAGGGATTTCCTAGTTGAGAGAGGAGTGACATCGCTCTCCTTGCCGGTCTAAGATCCCAATAGGGGAAATTGCATCCCACGGAACTATATGCTCTAGAAAATGTAATTTTTTCGGAAACAGACGTTGAAGTTATTTTACATAAGAAGTATTATCAGAGCATATGCTAGAGCTAGGATTAGGGTTAAGAGTTTTCCACAAGGTTTTTTTTTAAATTAGAATTTAGTTTTTAAGAAAAATATTAGGTACTTTGACTGTTTTGAGAGAAGTTAATGATGCCTTGATGTTGAGATGAGATAGCTTGTATGATGTTACGTCTGCATCCCGAAGCTGGCGATGTTCCACAGAAGTGGTAATAATGCTAGTTTTCGGCGAGTCCTGTAACGCTGAGCGCAGCAGAAATCGACTCATGCGATGGAAATGCGGAGAGATATGGAGACGCATTCTGCAGAGATATGGAGACACGACGCATTCGATGGAGACGCAATCTGCAGGTTAATCAAGTGCAGCTCAGCCAGTGAAACTCTCGAAAAGAGGGACGAAGACTGGGAAGAGTTGTTCGCGCTGCTCAACGAATACAAATAAAAGGAGACGAAATCCACGAGAGGAAATCTGATGGCCTGGCACGACAAGCAAGCCATGCAGGAAAACTAATCTGTCCTGGGTTTTTTTTTAAATTAGAATTTAGTTTTTAAGAAAAATATTAGGTACTTTGACTGTTTTGAGAGAAGTAAATGATGCCTTGATGTTGAGATGAGATAGCTTGTATGATGTTACGTCTGCATCCCGAAGCTGGCGATGTTCCACAGAAGTAGTAATAATGCTAGCTTTCGGCGAGTCCTGTAACGCTGAGCGCAGCAGAAATCGACTCATGCGATGGAAACGCGGAGAGATATGGAGACGCATTCTGCAGAGATATGGAGACACGACGCATTCGATGGAGACGCAATCTGCAGGTTAATCAAGTGCAGCTCAGCCAGTGAAACTCTCAAAAAGAGGGACGAAGACTGGGAAGAGTTGAGCGCGCTGCTCAACGAATACAAATAAAAGGAGACGAAATCCACGAGAGGAAATCTGATGGCCTGGCACGACAAGCAAGCCATGCAGGAAAACTAAAAGGATTTGTTGACGGTTCAAACCTAAAGAGAAAAGAATATAGCACCGTGCTGTCATCGAAAGCAAATAAGAACGGATTGAAACTACTGAACAAATCTTCTTAGGAGATGGCCCTCCAGAAGTATTTCGATGAAGCAATGCGTACTCCTTGGTCAGTAATGGCGTACATCGCAAACCCTTGTGTCAGGACAGATTTGTAAGTGGGACTTGTGTGGTGTCTTGTTGGGATAAGAAGATGGGAGTATGAAATTACTTGTATTTTCCGGTGACTAAGACCAAGTAAAATTTGAATGTTTAGTGCTGGCACTAACTTGAATCAGGGATTTCCTAGTTGAGAGAGGAGTGACATCGCTCTCCTTGCCGGTCTAAGATCCCAATAGGGGAAATTGCATCCCACGGAACTATATGCTCTAGAAAATGTAATTTTTTCGGAAACAGACGTTGAAGTTATTTTACATAAGAAGTATTATCAGAGCATATGCTAGAGCTAGGATTAGGGTTAAGAGTTTTTCACAAGGTTTTTTTTAAATTAGAATTTAGTTTTTAAGAAAAATATTAGGTACTTTGACTGTTTTGAGAGAAGTAAATGATGCCTTGATGTTGAGATGAGATAGCTTGTATGATGTTACGTCTGCATCCCGAAGCTGGCGATGTTCCACAGAAGTAGTAATAATGCTAGCTTTCGGCGAGTCCTGTAACGATGAGCGCAGCAGAAATCGACTCATGCGATGGAAACTCGGAGAGATATGGAGACGCATTCTGCAGAGATATGGAGACACGACGCATTCGATGGAGACGCAATCTGCAGGTTAATCAAGTGCAGCTCAGCCAGTGAAACTCTCGAAAAGAGGGACGAAGACTGGGAAGAGTTGTGCGCGCTGCTCAACGAATACAAAAAAAAGGAGACGAAATCCACGAGAGGAAATCTGATGGCCTGGCACGACAAGCAAGCCATGCAGGAAAACTAAAAGGATTTGTTGACGGTTCAAACCTAAAGAGAAAAGAATATAGCACCGTGCTGTCATCGAAAGCAAATAAGAACGGATTGAAACTACTGAACAAAATTTCTTAGGAGATGGCCCTCCAGAAGTATTTCGATGAAGCAATGCGTACTCCTTGGTCAGTAATGGCATACATCGCAAACCCTTGTGTCAGGACAGATTTATAAGTGGGACTTGTGTGGTGTCTTGTTGAGATAAGAAGATGTGAGTATGAAATTACTTGTGTTTTCCGGTGACTAAGGCCACGTAAAACCTGAAAGTTTGGTGCTGGCACTAACTTGAATCAGGGATTTCCTAGTTGAGAGAGGAGTGACATCGCTCTCCTTGCCGGTCTAAGATCCCAATAGGGGAAATTGCATCCCACGGAGCTATATGCTCTAGTAAATGTAATTTTTTTGGAAACAGACTTAGAAGTTAATTTACATAAGAAGTATTATCAGTGCATATGCTAGAGCTAGGATTAGGGCTAAGAGTTTTCCACTAGGTTTAGTTTTTAAATTACGACATAGTTTTTAGGAAAAATATTAGGTACTTTGACTGTTTTGAGAGAATTAAATGATGCCTTGATGTTGAGATGAGATAGCTTGTATGATGTTACGTCTGCATCCCGAAGCTGGCAATTTTCCACAGAAGTAGTGTTAATGCTAGCTTTCGGCGAGTCCTGTACCGCCGACCGCAGCAGAAATCGACTCATGCGATGGAAACGCGGAGAGATATGGAGACGCATTCTGCAGAGATATGGAGACACGACGCATTCGATGGAGACGCATTCTGCAGATTCACCAAGTGCAGCTCAACCAGTGAAACTCTCGAAAAAAGGGATGAAGACTGGGAAGAGTTGTGCGGGCTGCTCAACGAATACAAATAAAAGGAGATGAAATCCGCGAGAGGAAATCTGATGGCCTGGCACGACACGCAAGCCATGCAGGAATACTAGAAGGATTTGTTGACGGTTCAAACCTAAAGAGAATGTGCTATCATCGGAAGCAAATAAAAACGGATTGAAACTACTGAACAAAATTTCTTAGAAGATGGCTCTCCAGAAGTATTTCGATGAAACAATGCGTACTCCTTGGTCAGTAATGGCGTACATCGCAAACCCTTATGTCAGGACAGATTTATAAGTGGGACTTGTGTGGTGTCTTGTTGGGATAAAAAGATGGGAATATGAAGCCATTATCGAAACTAAGTCCAGAGAACAACAGTTAAAACTAATGGGAGCTCTAAAAGTGGTAATCGCCAGGGACTACTCCGCGATAACATGGGCAAAAGGGAAAGACGCGCTTTGTTTTGTGAAAGTCGTGGAGGATCGTATCCCCAATCCGGTGTTAGAGGAATGCGTAAATGCTGTCAGACAGAGGGCGACGAAGCGTGAATAAGTCTTGTTGAGAGCCTTGTTGGAGCTCTATCTGAATATGCCACTTCGAATCCAAGCAAAATGATTTAACGACCTTGATAGCTACCGGAGATTAGAGGAAGTCAGGAGGTGCTCTAACGAAGAATTGACACTCACTAGAGAGTTGTTGGAAAGAGTTCGGAGTTTGAAAGAGTATGCAACGTTAGGCAAGTCAATATGAGTCAGGTTATCCGGGATTGGCCTATAATCCATTCGACATCGAAGAAGCGAGGGACTCAAACTTCGACTTTGAGAAAGCGGTGATCCTCAAGTTCTGGGTGGAGAGAGTGCGAGAAATGGGGACGATAACATCTGAGCACCTGCATTTGAGGGTAATTCTGGATGAAAGAGTGGTCGAATCCTCGGTTCCCCCAATTGGAAGGGCTAGTAAGCTTTGAGTGTGGTTCGTGGGACGGTCCACTGAAGACCAACTTAGTGACGATGTGCGAACGCGGGTCTTATATGGGACCTTACCGCAGAAGTTGAGCCAGAAAAGAACGACGATGAGAGCCTACATGATTAAGCTGTAACACACCTCCTATTGGTTCTGAAAATCATGAAGCAGTATGACAGACCACCCACGGAACCGTCCAAGGGGAAATCTCCAAGTGATTGGATGAAGGAGGGCACTTGCCTAGCTTCCAACATTGGAATGGAAGGACACGTGTGTGGGACCAGTCACTGCTTAAACACTAAAAGAACAGCACTGCCAGTTGGCTATACTATACGGAAGACTGATTATATTGGACAAAAATGAGATGGAATTGATTGCGGATTGCCATGGAGTAACAGAGGTGAACCTGACAACCGCCTTGTGATTTATAGCTTGGTCAGCTCAATTGAGTTGGTGGAACGCCTGGAGCGGGCCCACAAGCTGGTCACATCCTTAAGTGTGGATGTTTCTCTGGAGCGTTACAGACGGAGCAGAAAATTGGAAGCTGGCGAGAGGCTACTGAGAATGAGATGAATCTGAAGCATAGCGAGGGGTACCATAAGACCGTAGGCTTGAAGTACCTGGTGGGATCCAGTGCAGCAACATACTGCAGCAGCAAGTACCCGACTCACCTGGTGATTAAGGATGCCAGAACGCAGCATCGATTGATTGATCAACTCTTTTCGGTGCCTAAGTGCGTAAGACTGTCGAGAATGTCAAAAATCTCATGAGCTACTGACGAAGTCCCGGAGAGGTCTAGGGACGAACTAGAAGAGATAGCGGGAGACGATTTCGTGAAGTGGGGTGAAGGAAACACCAGTGAGTTCAAGAAAAAGAAGGCGAGTGGGATGATGCCGAATGATTTCCCTACGATAGATGTGAAGGATGAAACGCATCAGACAATGATGGAAATCGAGCCCTTGTTAATAGCATTGGGTTATCGAACTCGGAGATATGTCCTGTTGGCTCATGGGGAGTACCTGGAAGCCTGTCAATCTTTCCTGCTAGACGTAGGACAGGGAGCCTATAAGAGGGCCTAATAAGTAGGAACGCTGTGACTACAGCGGTGAAACGAGTACCTGGGATGTCTTGCACCACAGAACACGAGAGAAAAGAGGTCTTACAAGCTGACCTGAAACGAAATCTGAGCCTATGCTTGCACAATAGCTTCGGCAGGAACCGAGAACAGAAGGTGAACGTGGGACTACTGCCCTGTTGCAAGCAGAGGTTGCAAGAACAAGAAAGATCGGGCAGGGCTCGCAACTCCGTTGACATGCTGCAGAAAAATTTCAATTTCTAATGCAACTGTGTAATGTTTGGGCGAATGTTACAAACGAGAGACCCTTCCGAATTTCTGCTTCCTCTTCTTCAGCACCACGAGGGGATCGCTTTCTTCACTTCTAGACTTCCCGAATAGTAAATTACGCCCTGGAACAATTGTAACAGCACAATCGCTACGCCTCTAAGAAGACTTTTTTCTTCAAATAGCGATTGCTTGTTATTTCTTTTTATACAGTCGGTTGTTTGTTTCTGCCGTCTCTTATTTACAGCAAAAATTTTGTTCCTAAATTTTGCACGTGATCATTTTTTTGCGAAAACAAAAGTGTTAAGTGCCATGCACGCTCAATTCGAAAGTTTAAACTGATTCCGCATTCTCGAAAGCACCATTCCTTTTTCGTTTCAAAACACGAATAGCGTTCTTCATCTTCTTTTGCAACGTGTTTTCAACGTAAGCAAAACCGATAAAAGCGTTGAAAAAGAGTCTGCCATTGGTATGTTACAGAAAGCGTGTTCGGAATTAAACGGACAAAAAAAAAGCATCTCTTGAAAAATGGCCATCTTGCAAACATTGACTAGAGAAAATAATATGACCATTGATGAAACTCATGACCTGGAAAATAACAATGGAATGAGTTTATTAAGGAAAAGAATATTTCTTTCAGCTAGAAGAGGTTTTTCTTCGTATAAATCTTTCCTTTTCATATGAACTGAAACTCATAATGTCTTCGAACTTAAGTACTTCGGATGACCTTTTCTTTTTAAACGTACAGTCTCTACGAAACAGTCATGACCAGCTATGCGTATTTTTTGAGTCACTCACAATGCAGCCGTTGATAATAGCTTCATACAATACTTTGTACACTAACAACAATCCTGTAGATTTACATCCATTTAAAGAGTATCAAACGGGAGTTTTTCAAGATAAGTTGAAAAATGGTGGACTGACATACTGTCAAAACTGGATTTGATTAAAGCAACTGTAACTTTCGATTGCGAAGTTGAGAAATTAAGTGTTACACTGCGAGATCAAAAATGAAAGAAAATTATCATTTTATATATCGCCTTCCTTTCTCTTAAATTGAGTCATTTTCTTGAAAAAAATCGGAAAAAATTGATTGAAACAAATGAACCAGGTAACGAGATTTTTCTTGTTGCAGATTTTATTTTAGTTTTGCTGAAAAGCATCAATGGATTGGAAAATGATTCCGAGGATTACAATTTTTATCTCAGCTGCTACGTTAGAGTGGCACCGGCATCATCAACTTGTAAAGACAGTTTTAGCAGCAAACTTGATATTGAAGTGAAAACCTTGAAAACTCTAATTAGTGATCTTTACGCTGTGTGCTGCAAGCTGGCTCTAGTAAAAAAAACAAGGGTTTTGAAAAACTACCGGTTTGGGTTTTCAGACGTTTACAAAAAAAACGAATTACGCAAAAAAATATTTATTCGCGATCAAATTTGCGGAAGTTAGAACCTGCAATCGCAATTGAAATTATTGAACATTTAAAAAAAAATCTTTGAAATTTTGATAGTTTTGCGCGGAATGAACTTCCAAACAACCTCAATATTTCAGGTTGGGTAACCAAAAAAATAGGAAACTAATGTCATGATTGCGATCAACTGCATGCAGAAAGGTTGGTAAATAATACCTTGAAAACTAGGTTTTTCGTTGTTTCCGTAATCATACAAAAATGGAAATATCGAAAGCTAAATGTCGTTCTCACAATGCCAAAATGATTGAAAGTAGTAAAAAAAAAGTTATGCTCGGAGTGTTTCACACATTTCAAGGACCAAGATTTCATATTTCACACCAAAACATGGACTCAATTGTGATGAATAGAATGATTTTTTTATCCATTGGGTGAAAGCTTGTTGCATCGATGTCAAGTTTGCACACAACCCCCAACTTTTTAATTCATATTGGCGCCACTTGAGTCAAAAATAACTGATTGAAAATAATTTTAAAAAATATTTAGAAAAAAATCTTCCGCTGGTCAAGACTCACTCAGTTAGTTTTCTATCTACAATGAGCAACATTTTGGAGATAAAAAAATTTTCAGCGAAAGCTTACTTTTTAAAAACATGATAATTTGGTTAAAAAACAGTTCTCATTCGATGAAATGCATTCCACTGCTCATGCATTAACATCAACATCCATCACAGAGTTAAGGCAAAAAATCTTGGGTACAAAAATCGAGATAGTCCTTTTTCTCCGGTCTACTTAAATTATTTGACACTGTCAATCATGACACTGTCAAAGCATCAAGTTTATGGTTTCAAGAGGAAAAAAGTTCTTTTTGTGAGATTTTATTTGACTAACAGTAAACAGTATGTTGTTAATAATTAAGATGAATCATGTATCCGCAAAATGAGTTGTGGTGTGCCAAAATGTTCCATCTTTGGGCCTTTGTGATCTCAGCTATACATAAATGACATCAATGGCACTGCTCTAGAAAGTAACAATAGATTTTCGCCGACAATAGCAAAATAGTTGCGCCTCTCAACAAAGCAAAAGATTTTGGGAACTTTCGGCTAATTTCCGATTCTTGGATGAGTGGCGCTAGAAAAACTAGCAATCAGTCAACTCATCAAAGTCTAAGTTTTGTATTTTTGCAAACGTATGGCGTATGATAGTTTTGTTTTGAAGAAGTCTAATATTACACCTTGTGAAAGTTACCAGAACCTAGGAGTTTCTATCGACCCAAAGCTTACTTTCCAAGAGCATGTGGATTCCATTTGCAAAAAATAAGCTAGAATTTCTATTACTTTTTATAAGAGACGTAAAGTTTTTGCAAAATTTAAAGTTGTACCATTTTTTAATATGGACCGCTTGGTTATGAATGTACCAAGAAACAAGTCTTGACAGGTTTGTTAAGAGAAAAGTATCCTCCGGACATCAAAAAATGTTATAAAACAAGAAATGATCTCATATCACTGTGTTTTTTGCAGATAGTGGCACTGAAACAGTGTACCAGCTCTTTCTTGGTCAGATTATAAGCAAAACATTTTCAAAAACTTAGCAAAAAACCCCGATACTTTTTCTTGGCTGTGCGTAAGAAGAACGTTGATATAATACTACATCAATTGCTCATAATATGGCACAAACACAAGGAAAAGTCTATTACTTCAAAAATTGTCAAAATCTACAATTTTTAGATAAAAAGCCGTTTGCTACCAATAATTTGATGACAAATAGCCCAATTGACATTTTTTTAAATATTTAGTTAAAACCAATGTGTTTTAGCTAAAAGACCATTTCAACTTAATTTATGTTATTTTTCAAGGATCTACACAAGTTTGGTTAATAGAGAATGCTTGGTTGCCCTGATTTTCTTGTAATCTACTAATTTGTTTGGTAATGAAATTCAATTCAGTTTTCATCGAAAGGCGGGACACAATTTTTTTTGTGTTTTTCATTAATAATAGCAACAAAATTGAGCAGAACTGAAGTAACTTCAGTTATTGAAAGTTGCTATGGATCTCATCAAAGCTTAGATTGCACTGTCGTTTCAAAACTGGTATAAATGTTATTTTTACTATAAAAGCCATTACAACAATACTTCAAACCGGGTATAGATATTGATTTGATGTTTTGATTTTCAAATGCAAACACAACCTCGATCGGAAAAGATTTCTCTTGGTCGATTTTTATAGCGAAACAATTTCCTAACTTTGCGAAATCCCCAATAAATTTTCGTGGCTGTGCGCAAGCAAAAGTAGATATGAAACTACATCAATTGCCCGTAACTTGATACCACCCCTTTTTCAGAAGAGAAATATAGAAATATAACGAATAATTTGATATTCTCGAATAAAAAATTTTTTGGGATGTAAAACAGTTTGCTACCAGCTGATTTGATGAAAAATAGCCCAACCAACAAAAAATTTCGTTAAAGTTGTTTAATGTAAGTATTTTAGCTTAAAAACTATTTCAACATAAACTGTATTAATTTCTAAGGACCACCACAAGATGGGCTAGTACGTCGCATTTGTTTGCCCTAATTTGCTTGAAAATTAAATGCAATTTACATTCTACATTAGATAAATCTTGCTCAAATACTGTACAAAACTTTTCATTTTTGTTGTTTTTATCGAAATTTCGGGAAGAAACTTTGTTTTTTGTCTGTTTTTAAATTAATCTTATAGCTGGAAAATCTAGAATTTAGAAGTCAACCAAATTTTGCTGTCATTTACTTTTTTCTGTTTGATAGTGGAAATTGCTTTCTTTTTAACAAATGAAATGAACTAAACTTTTTTAAAAAATCAAAGTCACACCGCGCCGTTTCCATCGAGATAAAAAACACAGCCATGCCAATTTGGTTTTTCAGACATAATCAACAATCATTTAAGCAATTCAAATGTGCCACCCGAATGGCTGGCCCGCAATTGCGTTTTAAAAATATGATTAGGTGAGACCAAAAACAATAAAAAAAATTGCCCAAACTTCAAGTAATACGTTATCCAACTAAGTTTTCTTGTCACTTATTCTTAAATTTCAAAAGGATATTTTTAACGTAGGAAATGAACTGAAGTTAAAAAAAAAATTTTGGTCGAAAGGCGAAAAAAGGAATTTGAGGCTGAACAAACTTTATGACTTTTCGTTAAAAAAACCAAAAAATTATATAAATTCACATATAAAAGTCTGAACTGCATGTAATGACTCTCATTTTCGCAATCGTGGCAACAAATTGTATGAAAAACAAAGCAATCAGTGAGAAAAGTTCAATCGAAAAGAAGATCTATGTCACCTTAAGAAAAGGACTTTTTCAGACCTACTACACTAGTGGAAAAAATTAAACACAGAGCTGCGTTTTTACTCACAAAGACTTTCAACACATAGAAAAGTTTGGACAACACTTGACTTTCCTTAGGTTTTCAATAGACAACAAGTGATCTGAACAACCTTCTCTGAAAGTCTCAATTTTTGAATAGGTCACTAATCAGTTTTTCCGGGTCTCAAAAAGTCAATTTTCATCATTTATGATAGGTTTTCTATAAAACTGATACCTTTCTCGAATGAGCGGATTTGAAAACTTTGACCATGCGATGTGAACTCATTCGAACGAGAAAGTTTCATTGTTCCGTGTGACAGTTTTCCTCAATTCCGTTTTTTTTGTCACTTTCAAACTTCTGAGATAAACTTCTTAAGAATCGTGAAAACAAATGACGGCTTTTTCAGACCTGCAAAAAACGATCACTAATTAAAATCAAAATCTTTCTAAGGAAGTAGTTCAGATCAGTTTCTGTCGCTCAATGTAGAAATTTTAGCTCGATTGTTTCAAGTAGCCTTTGAAATTGTGCATTTTAGGGAGTAAAGTCAGGAGTTTGCGTTGTAATTGCATCCCCTTTTGTACAAAAAGGTACACTCATGAGAACAAAAAATGATAAAACTAAAGCGGGTATTGATCATTTGCTCGCGGTCGATGTAAGCAAAATTGTTAAGCAACGCTGAGTGAATACATTACGGAACAAAATAAAGCTTCTAATTTCTGAATTTCAAATTGGCAAAATGATTTTGAAAACATTTGTTTCTTTGGTACACAAGGATAGCCGGTTACTGTGCTAGTAGCCAAAATTGTTCCGACCATAGTCTTAAAAAAGACAAAAAAAAATTAAAATTAGGGTCGTTTTTCCTGTGATAAAAAGATCTGAACATGAAAAAAAATATAAATTAAGCATATGGATTCTACACTAAAAAAATAGGCCAAATGGAAAACTGTTTTTTAAAAGAATGACTCAAAAATTGTAATATAATCGTTTGAAACGAAAAAAAAATGTTCACAAAACAATTCAAAAATTTCATTTTTTTTTGGCAGAATTTTTTGAATTTTTGAAGTTTTTGAGTCCCGAAGTGTTGCTTAAAACTACAAAAACTAACTTTACCCGAGTGAAGTTAAGTTTTTACGGCATTAATTAAGCATAATTAACCTATTGTGAGCCTGCACGCTCTTCTTATTAGACCGTTCTTGGGAATTTTTTTGTTAAATTGTTCATTTTTTCTCGAATCACGACTGAAAAGGCTTTAATATAATATATCACTCGACCTATTCCAATAATTGTTTGTGGTGTGTTCCTCGGTATTTTTCAAATAGCCGGAACAACAAAGTTTTATCAATCCGTGAGCAAACAACCAGAACTGAGTTCTATTAATTTAACAAATTTCAGTTTTAAGATCTTTCTGGTTTCTTCTTGGTCTGAAAATGTCATTTATACCAATTTCACTAAGTTTCTTATAAAAAATATAAACAACAAGAAAACTTAGTTAAGTTTTCGGGTCTTCATATTATAGCCCCCAGTAAATTGTTCCGCGTAAGTACGTCTAATAAACTAAAAATATTGCACCGTTAAGTAGTATATGCATGTACATACAACACTCGTATTACTCAGCGCGTAGTTCAGTTCTAATGTATTGATGCTTTTTTGAATGAATCATATTATTTTTCCTAAATCTGTTCGAAACTGTGGGGCTTTATTTTGTTGCTACTACGGTGGACGATGAAGGCTCCCGCACTGAAGTTTCATGGATAGTAATCGATTATTTTGGATTTTCATTGTCTGAAAGTGGACTATAATGATAATTTTTTTCTAATCAATAAAATCTCCAATTGGAGGGGGGGGGGGGGGGTACTTCATGGGGTGGAGGGGTACGTTGGGGGGTTACAAACAAGGGGGTACGTGAAGAACTGGTCAAAAAATCTGTTTTTGGGCACTTTTTGGAAAATTACTACATATTGGCCGCCCCTGGATTAACGTGTTCGTTCGAGTTTTGCAAAAAGTTGCAAAACTTAGAGTCATTTTTACAAAATTTAATCATTTCTTATGACTTTTATGTACGAAAACGAAACCATTATATTGAAAACAAAAATTGAGTATAATCGATTATAATGGATTATAACGGATTCAAACTTTCCAAAAATAATCGAGTATTATGGGTTAAAAATCAATTACAAGGTCTAAATATACCATGATACTCGATTATGTAGACAACATTTTAGTCAATGAAAATCCATTATAATCGATTAATACCCATGAAACTTCGGTGCTGGCTATAATGGGAAATAGAGAAACTTTCACTTTGAACAATCAATTTTTTTTCGCTAAAAATGTTTCAAATTGCATTAGCCACATTTATTCACCTCTTTTTCGATAAAAATTTCTGACTTCTGTGAAAAAATATTTGCAGATGACGAAAAGCATATGAGATAATTGTTCCGACTTTCATAACAAAAGTAACGGAATATTTGTGCTCGGGGTGTGTTTTTTTTCATCAGACAAATTTCGAGTTTTAAACTAGCCATTTTTGACAAAATTTTCTAATATCATTCGAAAGGTTTTGTTGTTTTGAGCCTAAATTTGAAAAGATATTTCACCTGTGATTTTTTTTCGTAAAGTTACGGGGGTTAAAACGATTGCAATTTTGGCCAATCTGGGAAAATTAACGCGCGATATATTTCGCGCTATTAACGCGTAAGCGAAATTTAATCCTTTCGGAAATCGTTCCAAAGTGGTTAAAAGAAGCCTATTTGCCATAATTGATTTGTTACTAGGAGCGAAATCTATCACTTTGTACTTTGTAAGGCATGTGGGGGGATAATTTTTACAAAAAATCTCAAATTAAAAAAAAAAAATTATTTTTAAATTAAATGTTTTCATGTTATTACTGCTCCATAGACCTGAAAAGGCAGTCGGAACATTCAGGGCTTCGCCCTGATGGGGGTAGTCTTGTTTGATCTATCATATTGATTAGTTAATTTGCTGGGTAAAATATCGTATGTTAATTTTTGATTCCGCTTATTTTGTAAGAAAAAATTGACACTGCTGTAAAATTAAGTGCAGATGATAAAATCTGCCATTTTATGCCCATGAAAACCCATTCAGTCCTTGTAACTGAATTTTTGATACTTTCGCCAAAAGTATCTTTTGAACATTTGCTACATCAAAACCAAGATTTTATTTTTTCGCTGAAAAGGTTCAACTTGTTTTTACCAATTTAGCAAATTTAATTGAGAAACTTCTCACAAGTCTGTGAAACCAAATACTGAAACCTTCTTCAATGTATGACCAATTGCTAAATATAACTGAACAGTGCAGCTTTCGCAGTCAAGATGTTTCATGTCGAGTGACTAATTTTTCAATTCCACTTATTTGAGAAAAAGATCACTTATTTGAGGAAAAGATATTTTTTTAGCAATTAGATAGTCTAGCTTCAGCAATTTTTTCAGTTCCACTTTATTTTCTCTTTCAAAATGTTTCTTTGCCCAAAAATTGCGGTAAATTTGCTGTAAAAAACTGCTGATAATAGACTTTCTAATTGCTAAAAAAATTGCTATAAGTCACACGACTATTAAACAAATATTATGAGCCGAAATCTTGGTTTTATACCACCCAGAAAAACTTGCAAGTGTGAAACTAACTATTGATGTTTCGTAGAAGTTGGCTCTGATCATTTTGTTTCGGTCCATCTAATAATTTTGATGCTAGACTTCCAAAAAATTTTCTCAAAATAAACAATTTTAGAGTTAAAATTTAATTTTAGGTTCAGTTTTGATTATTAGTGTTTATCGCCATATTGAGTTATGACCTTTTGGTTATACTCATAGAGTAATTTCAGATAGGGTACACAGTCTGTTCGTCACGCTATCTTTTTTTTCGGCCGGATAGATTCGTGCAACTTCTTAGTCTAATACCAATCTTAATGTTTTTCTTATGTCTTCTAATCTTAATAGATCTAGTGTAGACTGGTTTTTGCGGATTAATTCTTGGGGCTGTATCCAGAAGAAAAACAACAGTAGTCTAAGTTTCATTCAAATTGCTCTGGTGCTGAAACTACAAGTAGTTTTAGAACTTACAAATAAGTGTCATTGTTAGGGATGGAATATGACTGGTTAGTATTAATATTTTATAGGAATAGAGAATCATATTTATAACCAAATATGAATTTTAGTTTAGAACTGGTTCCAATATTTTCTATAAGAATTATATTTAGTTTGGTATAATTTGGGTTATAAAAAAATCATACTGATTGAAAGTTGAAGCTTCCCCGATTTTGGTCGGAACGGTTGGAACGAACCATTTTATGGCCAATACGGTCAAACCAAACTGAATTTGGATAGAGATAGTCGAAACACAAAGTACGCAGCTCAAATCAGGAAAAGTTTTTTTTTGCTGCGGCGTGGCATACATCGTGTTAGTGACTAAGCAAAGACAATATAGATTATACAATTATAAAACCTCTTACTCGACGGAGCGTCAATTAATGTTTAAAGGTTAGAAGTGGGTACTCATTCAGTAGTATGGCACCGTTCGACATCTCTTTAAAATGTATGGTCCCCGGGTGGAAAATTTTGACAACAATTTTTGATGAGAACCCGCATCCAAGTTTAGGCATAAGTAATCGATTATAACGAATTATTATGATGATTTTTGACAATTATAATTGAGTATAATTACCAAAATTAGGTGTTTAAAAGATTGTAATCGTTAAATTTTCCAAAAGATTATAATCTCTTATAATCGATTATAATTGATTATAGTTCTTACAGAAAACCCTTAAAATCAATTATAATCGATTATAGTAGATTATAATTTCTTATTTTGCCAAAATTTTGTCAACTCAAAACTATATTCGAATTATATCTTATGAGTTACTATTATTGTGTCAATAAAAAATTATCTAAAAGAGAAATCTTTTGAACACTTTGGTTCATCTGAACCCGAAGTAATACCACGAAACAAAAGTTTCATAGAGATCCTTTTATATGAGTGGAAAGTTTCCCGCGGTAGATGAAAAATAAATCTTCCGAATCAATCATGAAACTAAATCAAGTTGCTCATGTTTTGGTGTTTAAAAAAACCTAAAACATGCATCAAACAACAACTCTAATGGGGGAGAAATGAAAAAAAAAACTTATAAAATTGAATTAATTGGAAAAATTTAAAAATATTTTTCTCATTTTTCATTGGAACCAACGTCCACAAAAAGCATAAAATAAAAACATAGAATAAAAACTTCGAAGACAAAAATGGACAAACAAAAGGGATTATAATCAATTATATTCGATTATAATGGATTTTTGTGCAAAACTAATGATCTAGAAATTTGAATGAAAATAATGTATTATAATCAATTATAATCGATTATAATTGTATAGAAAAATAGACGAATAAATAATCGAAAATAATCGATTATAATGGATTATTGTTAATTCTAATTTGATTTTTAAAAAGAGAGACTATAATCGATTATTAATTGATTTAAATCGATTGTTTCTCAATTTTAGTAAGACTGGTACTAAAATCGTAATACAATCGATTATTAACGCTTGAAACCGGATGCGGGAAGGAGCTGAATGAGCCCAATTGTGAGTACGTTTAATCCCCGAGTAATTACAAAAATATGAACACATTAACACTATTAGGGCTCACTCATCACCTTCTATTCAGGTTTCAATCATTGAGCTCATTCATCACCTTCCATGGCATATTGAGGAGCCAATTTTGGGCTCATTCAGCCCCTCTGTACAAAATAAGCTCCTCGAAAGCTGTGAACGCTTTAACTGACCATCCAAAATGTGATAATGCCCATTTGTTTTGTTCGAGCACTGTCAAAGCAAACCAATTTTTAATCGAGACGGTCGAAACATAAAGTGAGCACCTCGACCCGGAAACCGCTCAAATCGTTTAAATCTTCAGCGGTTTTTGAGCGGTATCTCGATTCGGGATGCGCCTTTAGACAAATATGGCAACCCAGGTCGAGATCCTTTCTTCAAAACCGCTCAAGTTTTGACCTGTTTGAGCATTTTTTGTAGAAAATGCTCAAAAACTGTTCAAATCGCTCAATAAGCTCAAAAACTGGTCAAATCCTAGCAACAAACGATCAAACCGAAAGAACCGCTCAAACCGCTCAAATCTTTGAGTTTTTTAAAATGTTATCGATTCCGAAAATTGTCTCGCAATGTATCCGGTGCAAGTACACACAATCAACTCCTTATAAGTCTGAAATTCTAACCTTCTGTAACAACACAAAAAGGGTGCGGAACTTGGATTTTCTCAAGGGGCAGGGGTTTCAAAAAAATTTGACGTTTTATCGACTTTTTTAGGCCGACCAAACTGATTTTCTGAGCTCTCACAAATCATTATAAAGACCCTTCTTTTGCCAAATTTCTAAAAAAAAAAGGCCAAAAAAG
The DNA here is from genome assembly GCF_963678635.1 of Symsagittifera roscoffensis. Classification (NCBI taxonomy): domain Eukaryota; kingdom Metazoa; phylum Xenacoelomorpha; order Acoela; family Convolutidae; genus Symsagittifera; species Symsagittifera roscoffensis. The sequence goes on along the minus strand of NC_087069.1, from coordinate 41,738,930 downwards.
GCTTTTTAGGCCTTTTTTAGAAAATTTTGACCAAAAAATTGCGCTTTTTAGGCTGGCGCTTCCTCCTAAATCAGCTGGTGAACAAACTATATACCAAAAATCAACCTAAAACGTTCTAGGGTCCAAAAGACAGTCGTCAAGATTCATTGCGTCCCCTAAAAAAACTCAAATGAAAAACCGCTCAAACCGCTCAAATCATGCTTAAATTTTGGTTTTGGCGGGAAACCTCGAATAGGGGATCATTGGCCCGGGAGGTTAAAAGGCAACACCGGGAAATAACACCTGATAAATCGACTTCTTTGTGAACAGCATCACATTCAACTGGAAGTCGTTCCATAGAGACCAAATTACACGCTACAAGAAGTACATCGCCTGGCCCTCCGAATCGACAGTTACATTGTCCAACTGATCCACATAAAAAGTCGTCGATTGTCTGAACACTGTCAAACAGAAGCGAAAGTAAACATAAAATCATGAGAGGTTTCATGAGTGTAGAAGTTTGCATTTTTTAAAGATGCGTTCAGCTGATACAAGCACAAAATCATTGATTTTTGACTTTACCTTCGCTGTCGAAAATATATTTCAGTGGTTGATTGAAAGTCAAGCTCAAAAACCACGTCTGCAACGCTTTCATTCAAAACCGTAGATAAGCAACGACTATATATTGTATTGAGAAATTTTGTGAAAAATTGATACACGCAGTGTTGAGATGTGAACAAATTTCGAGATGCAATGTAAGCTGTTGCTTAGCTGGTATGAAACACATATGAAAAGTTTGAGCAAAATACGCACATTTGAGACAATTTTCACGCTCACACGTAATTTTACTTTCTAATTTCTGTTGGTTGATTGTTCTAGGAAACATATTGCTCTAGTGTTTCAATTTCATGTTTGAAACACAAGTAAAACAAATAAATATTGCAGTAGTGTTTCAAATATTGTCTTAGATTTTTAAATATTGCACTACTGATTCAAATATTGCATTAGTTTTTCAAATATGGCATTTGTGTTTCAGTTTTTTGCACTAGTTTTTCAAATATGGCACGGAAACATACTGAACACGTGCGCAACAGCTATATATTACGTCGAGAAACTTTGTGAAACAAAAAACAAGAAATTTCGAGTTTGAACTAAGTGCACATGTTTGAACGTTAAATCAAATAAACACCTGATTTTTTCCTTCTATTGGTTTTGTTTGATTGTTCTACGAAAGATTTTGTTCTAGTTTTTCAATATATGTTTTAGTGTTTCAAATACTGCAATAGTTTTTCAAATATCTCACTAATGTTTTAAATTTTGCACTAGTTTTTCAAATTTGGCAGGGAATTATATTTATGACAGGGAGGCACGTATAAAAATTATATTTAAAATACCAACGCGACCGAATTTCAAAAAAATTGAATTCGGTTGCGTTGGTCTATATAGAAATCGCCATATGTAGGGTGTTTCCGAAACAAGCTTTTTTAACCCTCTTTCATTTGAAAAATTTTGGCCATTCATTTTACAATAAGCCACAACCATTTGCCGAAAATCTGATTATGTATTTCATAATTTTTGGTTTTTTATTGTTCGATAACTCAGGCTCAAGGTTAATCGAAGTTTCACTACATTTTTCACTGAATAAACGTTTAATGAGCTGATTCAAACTAACAGGATAGAAGTACAAAAAAATGTTTTCAGGCTCGTTTTTTCTCCAATTCAGGTAACTTTGGACAGAAAAAAATGAGAACAAAATTTGATCGGAACTTTACCAGCATTAATATATTGAAATGTTTGCACATTTTCAAACTAAATTACATCCCTTAAAACAATTCAGTTCATTTGGTCCAAATTAAAGAAAAGAAACCAGAATAAATTGATCTAAGAATGCCTATAATTGACCCTCTTCATCTAAACTTTGTTTTAATGACGATGGCAAGACTTTTAAATTTAACAAAAAAAACTTGAGATAAATTGAGAAATTCATCAAATCTTGAAAAAAAACTATTTTTTTGAAGGTATTTTTGAATATTCTTTGTTTCAAATTCAAAAAATAGCTTCTATAGCACATTATAAAACAACATCAATGCTCAGATGTTCACAGAAATTAACTAAGATGTCTAGATTTTTGAAAAGACTTCTATTTCTTTTCTTTTATCGTGTAATCACATGAGTGTGCAAGTATTACTCAAGTTTAGATACTAGAAATTGGTACTTTGTCGGGTAATTTTTTGACATGACCTTCACATCATCGGGATTTCACTTTGTTTTTTGGGAAAAGTAGGAAAATGAGACAATGCTGCAGTAGGTTTTACAGCATTTAAAGGAGAAAGTTTGCGTTCTTATTCAACTAGAACACATTTTGATGACTGAAATTAGTGATCCAAAAAGAAATCATAGTGTTGTAAAACTTCAATAGAGTTTCTAGACTACAATTTCAGCAAAAACATCGATTATGCGTCAGCAGACATTGTTGTTGCTTTTAATTCATCCGACAATTATTTTAGAAGTTGGCAATGCTTTATTCCTTGTTTTTATTTCTTTCCAGAATAATGGTTTGAAGCAATGAAGCCAATGTACTCCAAATCGTTCAAAAGTTTTTTCTTGAAATTTTTGGATCTCCGTAATCAGATCTCCATTCTTTTCACAATTTCTTCAATTGTTATTGGATTCTGACTTTTTCAAAAAAAAATGTTAGGGACAAGCTTTGTTCGTCTGTCGTGAGGTGACTTTTCGTACCTCGTTTGTACATATCTATTTAGTCTTAAATGCTCTACAATAATTTCAAATGATGCGCGTAGTGGTTGTGCTCAAGAAAACATCTGATTTGTTAGTTTTGTTGCCAAAGTAGTTTTGTGCGTACTTACTCTATTCACGGTATTGAAGAGTGGAAACTAAACGTACACAATTATTTTTGAATTAGTCAAAACTCTTCTTTATTTTCATTTCGTTAGAGTTTGATCTATTTATATATTTGCTAGCAATTTCGTTACTTGCAATTTTGAGATTTTTTACTTATTTAAATTAATTTTTTTAATATTGTGTTAAAGTTGTAACTGTATAAGATCAAAAAGGTTGTTGATAAGTTGTATTGTAGACAAACTGTTAGGCATCAAATCGAAATCTTACTGCACTCCTTTATTTCAGATCCCATCGGACATTAGAGATCGCAAGGTCACGACAGCAGGTCCCCAGACAGAAAGAACAAGTTGATAGCACTTACATAAACTCAAACTGGTTCCTATCTCGAACAATTGATAGCACTTACATAAACTCAAAACTGGTCCCTATCTCATTCAGGCAACCACAAATAAATTAGAGCGTAGATATAAAATTTATCAACTCACTGTTACTTTTTCTATTGGATCATGTTACTAGTTAAGTTTTAGTTTACATTGAGTTTTCAGGCACACCTGCCAAACCTCTCTTAAGGTTTTCTCCTTTTTTCTGTTGTCCTCACTTGTGCTCTATTCGGTGGATCATAACCCCCCCCCCATTTTGTCAACTCCGCGTCTCTGCCGTGTTGATTTTCTCGTCGCTGCCTCGCACTCGCCTTTTTTTCGTTTTCCACCGACGGTTCTTGGTGACCTCTCCCTAGCCGTTCCCGACGGTACATCGTCTCCTTCGCTCGCCGCAATCTTCACCGGTTCGTTTCGTTCGATTTCCCACTCGCTATCTTCGTCGTCCTCGCTCTCGTCCGCACTGTATTCTACTATACGTTGTTTCGTCGATCTTCGCGCGTTCTCCATCTCGACCCGATTCTTCTCGGCTCTTCGCTTACTTTTTGTGGGTTCACTTGGGCCCGGGGTACTATGTACTCTTTTACTAGTTCCTGGGGTGCACGCATCGCTTCTATTATCAATTAGGCTTTCTTCGGCCGCCGATCTAAAAGAAACACCACTCCGCCTTAGTAACGACCCTTTTTCCATCTGCACCGTATGCTTAGTCAATTTTTCAATTTTTAATGGCAAACGTTTATACCTTTTTGGGTCCTTTGGACCCGTTTTTCCAGTCCTTTGGTAAACGGTCGTTGAGCTGGTCTTGTGCTTTTTGAGCCATGTTGGAGCTTTGGGTTCAGATCTTATTTCCTTGGGGTCAACTACTTCCTGAGCCTTGGGATCCGCTACCACCTCGTCATCAAAAATGATTGGAGCTTTCCTATTTTGTGGAGCGTACACCAAAATGCTTATCTTCTCCTAATCTAGGGTGAGCTCTACATCCGGGAGATTTCCCGCCTTGTCTAAACAAGATAACTTTTGGTTAACAACATTGTTCCAATTTAAATTTTTCAATGACGGTTTTTTCGTTAAATTTCGCAGAGCCGTATTTGCTTCTCGTCCATGATAGGCTTCAAAAGGCGTTAATTTAGTCTTAGAGTGTGGTACAAAACGTAACGCGCTGAGCGCACGGGATATCATTGCTCCAAACTTGTAGTTCTTTTCTTCCTGAAGATAAGTTAACACGTAGTTTTTTATCGACCCAATTGTTCGTTCGACCATTCCTGTCGCGCAATGATCCCTAACCGGAGATTTATTAAGTTCGATACCTTCGTAGTTACTGAAGTTTTGAATTTCATTTGAGAAAAACCCAGTAGCCTGATCCATATGCAATTTTCTTGGGTGTCCATGAGTATTTATGTACTTCCTTAGGAACTTCAATACATTTTTGGACTTGTTACTTGAACAAACATACGCCGACGGCCAATGCGAGAAAGTATCTACTGCTACAAGTACATACTTCTTGCGACCCCTTACGTAATTGACTGGGCCCCAGAAATCTAATTGGACTAAATCATTCGGTTCCTTAGACACATAAGTTTCCCCCATGTCACTTTTTGGAATGTCCGGTTCAAGGTTTTTACCTGCTTCTAAGCAACTTTTTCAGTATTTTGCTGTAGCAGCGATGTTGCGATGCATAAGAGGAATCCACACGTCTTTTGCGGCTGCAAACAGTTTGTCACGCCCATGATGGTTATAGTGTAGACGATTGAGGGTTGCTGATGACAGATCCTTCTGTATTGCTAACCGGCCGTCCATCCACAGGCAATTCTCACGTACTGCAAAATCGTTGTAGTGTTGAACGTAGTATTGTCCTAATCTTGTTATTATCTCCTTTGCTTGTGGGTTTTTGTCTCTGATGTTATCCCTGATGGTCTTCATAATTGGATCTTTTTCAATGTTTGCTTCTATCAGTTTTAAACTCAGAACTTCCGGGTGTTCAATCTTTTTCACTATTTTACTGTCTGATGGCACTATAGAATAGATCCATTTTTCGTTCTGTACAAGTGGGTAGGATAAACCGGGGAACTGGTGTGGAAAAGAGATGATCGTGTTTAATTTTTTAGAATTAGTCTGTTTTATATCAAGTTTTTTGGGTGGAATCATTTCTGTATCTGAATCCGAACTAACACTGGGAGGTTGATTTAATCGGTTCAGTACAACGTTGAGGTTCACATTTCCAGAGTTAGTCGATGTGTTGACGATGGCCGAAGTTGGTGGATCATTTTTTTCAGGCAAATTACTCATGTTCTTATCGTTTAAGTTACTCAAGATATTCAGAATTAAGGGCTTGCTACTGTAATTTTTTAAAGTAAAAGGCTTGTCACTGTAATTATTTAAGATTGAAGGCTTGCAACTGTAAATTTTCAAAATAGGAGGCTTGCTATTGTAATTATTCAGAATGAAAGGATTGCGATTGTAATTATTCAAAATTGAAGCCTTGCAACTGTAATTTAAGCAATGAGAACAAAGTCTGAATTTCTTTCTTCGGTATTTGCATATTTCCGCCGGTATTCAAATATCTCGACGCTGATTGGTTAATCGCCGGTTGCATGTAAACACGCCCTCTATTGAGCGTTCGTGCTCACGGTGAATATTTGCATATTCATGATTTCTTTTATTCTCATTGGATGAAACTGATTTCGTTGTGTCGAAACATGACTTCTCGCCCCCGTACCGTCGGTTTTGGCCTAATTTTATTCACTTTCTGACCCCTAGGTTTCATTTTATCGTTGGGCTTCAATGCCGCGTTTATCATCCTTATCTTCGCTACTGTAAAATTTTCATCGTAATGACTTGTCTCGGGTGCCTCTGCGGACGGAAATTGAGACAAATAGTCTGCCATCCCCATTTTCGCCCCTTGTCTATGTTCAACTTTAAAATCATATGGCACCGGTCGATCATACCATCGAGTTATTTGGCTGAAGAACGTTTTATTTCCCTTCGGTGACGAATTCAACAATGTAAAAAACGCTTTGTGATCCGATCTGACTGTTAAAAAGCGGCCATATATATAGTTTCGAAAATGTTCCGTGGCCCACACTACCGCGAGTAATTCTAATTCATTTGTAGAGTACTTTTTCTCAGCCGGATTAAGGTAACGGGATGCAAACGAAATCGGATGCCACCCGGATGCGCAATACTGTTCTAACACGGCCCCTAGGCCATCGTGACTAGCGTCACAAATAATTCTAGTTTCACGATGAATGTCGAAATGCCGTAATTCGACAATATTTTCCACGAGCGATTTTAATTGTTGAAACGCATTTTCGCAAACGGGCGTCCAGACAAAATTTTTATTTTGACTCAGTAATGGTCTTAAAGGTGCGCTTATTTCCGCGAGTTTGGGTAAAATTTTGAGTAAACTGTGCAGTGAACCCATTAAAGATTTCAGCTGCTTTCGAGATTTTGGGGTTTTCAGGTCCTCTATTGCTTGTGTTTTTCTTACAAGGGGCGTGATGCCATTTTCCCCAATCCGATATCCGAGCCATTTGCACTCTGTCTTTGCAAATTCACATTTTCGTAATTTTAACGCGGCATTTGAGACGTCCAGTTTTTTCAATATCTTTTCCACCAACGCAATGTGTTCGATCTGAGTTCCTTTTGAAGCAATTAAAATATCATCTATGAACGCGTTAGCTTGCGGAAATTCCTTAAGTAAATTATCAATTACTTTTTGGAATTCCGCCGGCATTGATGTAAGCCCGTAAAATCCGTTTTTAAAACGATAGGCTCCCGTGGATTTCACGCCGACTAGTGAGAAATTGCATTGCTCGCTTGTTTTTTGTTTTAATGCGACTTGTCCGTACGCATTGTCCCCGCTTTCTTTTCCGCAATAATCTGACTTACTCCGTCGACTAGTTCATCAATATTTGGCATTTGGTACTTAATCTTGTGTACCTGCTTGTTCAATTCTCTTGATTCCAGCGCTAATTTTATACTTCCGTCTTTTTTTACTGTAATCACGATAGGGGAGACGAAATACTGATCTGAGCACTCTTGTAATTTTATGATATGCCCTTCATTTATCAGCCGATGAATTTCTTTATCCACCTTGTCTTGTAGACTGATAGGCACCCTGTGCCCTTTTTGTTTTATAGGCCTCAAATTTTTGAAAAATTCAGCTCTTACTTTCGCGTTCCGGATCTTTCCTATTCTAGAAAATAAATTTGGGTACAACTTACAGAAGTATGTTTGCAATTCGTCATATTCCTCCTCCTCTTGACTGCTCCCTTCCCCTGTGATTCCCATCATTTTCTTCCGTTGAACTAACTCGAGGCCCAGGGTGCCCATCAGACCGCGCCCCAGGATTGACTGATGATTTCCGGATTTTACCGACACTTGTGCTGGTGCTGCCCAACCGTTTAACGACATCATCACTGCTACCTTTCCCAGTATGTTTATTCGGTTGTTATTGTAATCCAAGAATTCATCTTTTGAAGGCTGTAGTGGAATATTCGCCTTACCTAACGCTGTTTTTAGGTCCGTTATGCTAAAAATCGTCACTGGGGATCCACTATCTATCCACAACCACATCTTCCTTCCTGACACCTCAAACTGGACTCGGGCCCCAGGGATCTTCAGTTCAGTCTCACTCTTCTTCCTTTTTATTGACATTATCATGTAATCATCCGATCCTGACGTCATGGATATATTTTCCCCGCTTCCCTGCTAGTTCACCCACGACACTGGATTTTCATTCAAGTCAATCACATTCTGCGTACTCTGATGATGCTCATTTTCATCTCTAACTAAGCCGACTCGTCCTCGTCCTCTCCATTGGTTAGTACCCCTCCTAACTCCTCGACATGTTCGTTCAAAATGTCCCAGTTTTCGGCACGAGTTGCATGTTGCTCCCTTCGCAGGACAGCTTGCAATGTGGTCAAGGGTAAAATTTGGTGCATCGCAATTATAACACCTACGGTTATTGCCGCTTCCCCCACTACTTGGTCCTTGGGTGTATCCTCCACGTCCCCCGCGTCCTCGACCTCGGAAAAATCCTTGTCCTCTTCTTATGTTATTTACCGGTTCCTGTTTTATTGAAATTGCCGGAGCTGTTGAAGCTGGTTTTCCCGTATATGATTTGTATGCGCGCTCACCACGTTCATATGATAAGGCGATCCGGCAGACTTCCTCAGGTAACTTTGTTGATCGTGATAATTCTCGTTGGCAATCCGATTCCCGCATATTCATAATGAAAATATCACGAACATTTTCGGCCGCATTTGCAAAATCACACCCACCTGCTAGGGCGCTTAATTTCGCGTGGAATTTTTTGAACGTTTCTCTCTCACGTTGTTTTCGTCCGTAGAAAAGTCCCCGTTCATGAGTTACATTCCGCTCACGTTGAAAAACACTTTGCATCCCATCAAAGACCCGTGGGTACCGTACCGTTTTAATATTACCACCGGTTTTCGTGCTTTGAATATCCGTTGCGCCTCGTCTCCGATACAAAGATATAGATTAGACTTTAACTTCTTTTCCGAATCGAGACGGTTTTTCCCATTGACTTCCTCAGGCAACGCCGTGATAGCCGCCGCATTTAAAGTACTCGCAAAATAGAAATCATTGGGATCAATGTCGTATTTTGCTATCATCCCCCAGTGAAATTTAATTATCCACTCCTCCCAGTAAACTGGAAGTTCCGGTGTTCGTGAATCCCAAAATGCTATTATATTTAGTAGATTTCCCCCCTTTTTTCTCTGCTCGCTGCGCCATGTTGAAGTCGTAACTGTATAAGATCAAAAAGGTTGTTGATAAGTTGTATTGTAGACAAACTGTTAGGCATCAAATCGAAATCTTACTGCAGTCTTTTATTTCAGATCCCATCGGACATTAGAGATCGCAAGGTCACGACAGCAGGTCCCCAGACGGAAAGAACAAGTTGATAGCACTTACATAAACTCAAACTGGTTCCTATCTCGAACAATTGATAGCACTTACATAAACTCAAAACTGGTCCCTATCTCAATTGTGAGTTGATAGTGTTTAATGTAAAAACGCAACAAAACACTTGTCGCACTGATCTGTTTAGCACAAATGCGATCACTTAATTCATTAGCCTATTTCTAACTTTTTCCTGGAGTTAATTTCTTTGTTTTTCTCTAATCTGGGTAAAACTATGCAGCAATTTTGAAATGAGCTTGAAAGTGTTACCAAAAAAAAAATTTTCGGCTTCTTCGCCTAATTTATAAATCGATTAAAAGTGGAAAAGGAAGCAAAAACATTTAGAAAGAGTGCTGAAATTTGATTGGCTACTTCTAGCCAACCAGATTTAAGTAAAACTTTTCCAGTTCCAAGTGAAATATCGATTTTTGAGCAGAAAAACTAATTAAGACCCGAATTTTTGTTGCGGTTGACAACTGAGTTTTTACAGGTGCTAATGACTATACTTTTTATTGTTGGAAAGACAAGATTTGTGCTAAAAACATCTAACGCTGCGACGGTTGGAGCCACAAACAATACTGATAGAAATGTTAATTAGAATAGAAATACTGGAAACACAATTTAGCGATGTAAGCAACGATGTGTTCATCAAGTCAGACTCTCTCTCTTTTTTTAGTTAACCAGTTAGAGAACTAACCGGAAATTTAATTAATTAAAGTTAACTAAGCTTTGGCTATCCTACACGAGCTCACCTTTCTTTGGCAAGGATCCATATCTTAGATATTCTCGATTCAGTTCAAACTATTGATTTTTTCGTTTGAAAAATCGCAAAATTGTGTTGCAGTTGTTGAGAAGAGTCATGTTATTATTGTTCCGACTTTCAGTACGAAAGTAACGGAATATTTGTGCTCGGGGTGGGTTTTTTTTCTTCAGACAAATTTCGACTTTTTAACTAGCCATTTTTGACGGAATTTTTTTTTTTATATCATTCGAAAGGTATTGTTGTCTTGAGCTCAAATTTGAAAAAATATTTCAAAAGTGATCATTTTTTGTAAAGTTACGGGGGTTTAGAGATTGCCATTTTGGCCAATTTGGGACAATTAACGCGCGATATATTTCGCGCTATTAACGCGTAAGCGGAGAGTTAATCCGTCTTAGAAATCGTTCCAAATTGGTTGAAAGAAGCCTATTTGTCATAATTGGTTTGCTACAAGGAGCAAATTAATTAGATTCTTTGTACTGTATATGGCGTGTGTGTGGATGGTTTTCATAAAAAATTTTAGAAAAAATTTTTTTCATTTTTTTTAAATTTCATTTAATTTTTTAATTTTATTACTGCTCCATAAACCTTAAAAGGCAGTCGGAACATTCAGGGCTTCGCCCTGATACGAGCAGTCTTGTTATTTTTAAAATAACATAAACAAGAACTATTAATTGAGCGAAATTTTACTTAAATTGCATTGTCTCTTTGAAAATTATCGACTTGAAAGATAGAACTATCATAAAAACCATTGCATATTACGCGTATAATTTTTGTTTGGATGAAATGAGTAAACAATCATCCTCGAACAATTTTTCTAAAGTATAGTCAAATAAGCAATGAAAACCTGAAACCAGCGAAGTTTGTACCAGCTTTAATTATATTTTTTCTCTTCTTACCAAGAATAACTTTGTAGGAAGAAATGGGCCTAGTGATGATTTATCATGAAGAAAAAATCACTGAAATGTTTTTGAAAAAAAATTATTGGAGACTGAATGAAACTCAAGCTCAGGTCTGATACTTTATGAGTATCAAGCGTATCTTGCAATTTTTAAACAATTGTTGGACGTTTTTCCTTGACAAATCTGATTGACTTATTTGATCTCGTATTGCAAACTGTTTTCAATAGAAAAATGAGACCTTGATAATAAAGAAAGTTCTGGCAATTGATTAGTATTTAACCCATTTTTTGTATGGAGTTTATCTGAATCATGATAAACTCAACGTAACACTGACTTAAAGAATTTGAAGAATGGCAATTGAGATACTACAAAAAAGCTGCGAGACTGGTTGAGACTCAGATTGGAATTTGAAAATAAATTACTAAAACTGCTTTAATCTAAGCTGAACAAACTATCTAAGTTTTCCACAGGAATGAAAAATGGTCTGAATCAATTTTTTTTTCGTATAGTTATTGGTGATTTATATTGGTTTGGTTTACCGTGTAACCCTTAGTATACATTGTTCAACCATATTTCTCCAGAATTAGTTTTTGAGACTAAATAATTACAATCTCGTTCTCATTCTGACTGTGATTTCACGGCCCTACTAGCAAAAAACTTAGATTTTTCAACACTATTAGCTTTTTCAAAAAATTTTCACAAAATTTTCAGGCTAATTTAGTTTTTGGAATTTGACAGGATTAGAACTTCAAGAAATTCATCATCGTCAAAAACACTGAACCCATTTTTTGTAGTTTAGACTAATTCAACGCTATGAGAAGGGCATGTAAAATAAAAATTTTACCCCGATCTGTTTTTATTTTGATACTAGTTGGTATAAATTAGTTATTTTATTAAAAAAACGTTTTTTCCTTGCTGTGGAAATTGACTCCTTGCTTGAAAAAGGGGGAAAAACCAAAGAAATAGTGTGATTAGGTTTGAAATGAAAAAAAGTCCTACTGGCATTCATTCTCATACTTGGAGCAAACGGTTGGTTTTTGCTGCTGTCAGTAACTGAAACAGTTTATTTAGATATAAAACTGATTATTTTTCAATCGTTTAAGAGATTTCAGCAGACAACCAGGGCTCATAAACTCAGAGTTACAAATGATGTTTTACGCAATTACTTAAGCACTGCTTGGCTCAATTGGAACAATTCATCAGCCCACTTTAAACAAATCAAAACCACTTTCATTTTTTTTAAAACTAATCACAGGAAAATCTTTCTTATGTTTTCAACTCCGGTTAAAACTATTTCAACTCCACTTTAAACAAAACCTTTCCAATATCTCCTTGAAAGTTACAGCGAAATCTCTTGATTCTCAGTTTTTTAAAAGATTCAAACATGGTTCAAAAATCCAGATAAATTATTTTGAAATTCAATTGCTATTGTTGTGCTCAAAGAACATAAAGTTTACCAAAAATGCTGCCCCAATAAGTGTTGCTTTTGCTTTAACGTCTAAATCAATCGGGAAAGTCAGCATAAATGTGTCTGCGTTCGTAAGCCACTCAGTGGTAATGTCCTGTTTGATTTTGTTAATGGATCCGATGTTGTGGGTTTTGTCGGGAGTCTGGATTTGGAACTCGGCGGTCGAAGTACAACCTCCGCAGCAGTCTAAAAAATTATACTCCTTTTAGTTAATCTATTCTTTTACTCGTCTTATTTTTGTTGCAAGCAATTAAAACAATTGTTTTCAAAAACTGCAATGAGCTCAATATTTTCGAGTTTTGCAACATTAAATTATTTGTAAAACAAAATTGTAATTAATTTATTTTTTCGTTTATTTTTATTTATATCAGGAAAAATATCATCCAGATTTGTCTCATTCGAGAACATTTTTCTTGCATGTTTTTACATACAGTTTTTCGAGAACATTTTTCTTGCATGTTTTTGGAAAAAAAGCTATGTCATTACAAAAACGAGGAGACTGTTTTTTCGTTCTTCGATAAGATTTAATCTCTTATTTCTATCGGCAGGCTCTTACGGAGAGATAAAATTTTGAAAAATTTTGCAGCACAGCTAAAAATGGTTGTAAAAATAAAACTGACATATTTCATGTATCTGGTTGCGAGATTAAACCAACTGATTGTACCTTATTTCAGATTCTTTTCAAAAAAAAATAAACAACCAAGCTCCAGAAAAATTAGGCTAATGATGTGCAGCTCAAACTTCAAGAAATAAGTTATACAAGAAAAAAAACAATATCAGTTTTTCAGTCTCAATTAAGTCCCCATTAAATGCTTTTCAATTCCGAATTAGGTTTTCTTTGAACTAAGTGTTTCAATGCATATATTGTGTTTGTAAGAAATATTAAATCAAAATGCATTTGAAAAATGCCCTCCAGAGAAACCTGTGAGAATTTTTTTTGAATTCAAAGCTTAAGTACTAAACCTTTAATCGGTCAACTCAAAATACCTGAAAATAAGGTCAAACGCTTGTTGAAGTTTAAATTGAACTCGAATTAAAAGAAAACAGAAGTTATTGAAAGTAAGCATGGAGAAAGACCAATAAATTTGAAATATGCGACAAAATAAAATGAAACATGTTAAAACTTACTATCAGGTAACATGGAATTTTGGAAAACTTTTCAATCGTCTTACGAAAACTATTTTGCCTGCACAACCAAAAACTGACAAACTTGTCGAGTTATCTTTTTGCTGGAAAAAACCGCAAGAAAATGCATTGAAATTCAGAGTGGTGAGTTAGGTAAGTACTAGAACAAGTTCCTCATTTTCCAACTTTTGAAAAAAGTGAAGTAGTGTTTGTGCTCGGGGTATTTTTTCCCTGAAAAAATTGTTTTTATGATTTGGAATTTTAGTGGATTTTTTGTATCAGTCGAAACGTATTATTACACTGAGCTCTCAAATTTAAAATGGTTTTTCTGTGTGATCAATTTTGGTAGAAAAAAATTACAGTTGAAACATATATTTCAAAATTTGAGCTCGGTAAAACGGGAGTTTTTGACTGATAACAAAAAACCGTTACAGCTCTTACTAAGAATGCCGAAAATAGTCTGGAAAAAAAGCCAATTTGGCAATTTATGAACAATATAAGGCGCGAGCTATTTCGTGTTATTAGCACCTAAACGGATATATTATCCGACCTAGAAATTATTCCAAATTGAGTCGATGCATCCGTTTTGTCTGTTCAATTCGTTTTCTGATGCAAAATAAATTACTTTGTTTTTCAGCCTGCGTGTTGTGTTGGGAATGATTTCGAAAAAAAAACCCAAAAACACATTTTGCATGTCATAATTTTTTATTAGCGAGTACTACTAGAGCTTAGAAGGCCGTCGTAATACAAACAATTATGCTTTTATTAAATTTAACTTTACTTTGAAACAAAGAAATTTTTTCACAACAGTCGGCAGAGCAGTAATTCAGCGAATGAGAATTGGTCTTCTAGGGAAAGTTCTCACGTATACAAAAGACTTATTTTTGTTTAATCACCCAAAAAAAATTTTGCAGGATTCTTTACCCACAAAATGTTCATTGGTTGCAACAGTTTTCTTAATTTCAGATGTAAAAAATAATTTCGTTTGCTACTTCTCATGCGGGATGATAATCTTGAAAAAAAAGTAACACGGTCTGATCAATACGTGCCTAAAAACTGAGTGCTAGTTACAATGTCTGCTGAAAAATATTTTGAAATTTAAGCAACGCCATAACATCAGAAAAATTCACCAACAAGCCAAAAACACAGCCAGGTTTGCACAATTATGATGATATGAGCTTTTAACCCCAGTACACTTCATTATATTACATGGCTGCTGATGCCATGAAAGTCTGCAGCTTTTAATACTTGGCAATAAATTGGTTTAACTTACATAAAGTGCCGGCATCCTCGGTTGCAATGTACAGTATGAAGTTTCCTTGTTCGTTTGTCACTCTGAGTTTTGGATCACACCAACCTTCGTCGTCTCCTTTTACGAGTAACGAGGATTTAACTATCAAAAAACACTTCAGATGTTCGACCGCTTCACCAATTATTGGTGGGCTCTTTGGCGCCAACAATATAATTTAAATTTGAAGGAGAGCGCATGCCAAAAAAAGGCATTTTTTTAGTCAAAAATATCAAAAAATTACCTTGGCAGCGGTTCTGTCAGAAAAATTCCAAAAACTGCCCCTCCGTTTTTATAGTATACTTGCAGCGCTCGAAAAATCAGTTTGATCGACCAAAACATTTCGACAAAATTTTCTGATAATCCTCCCCTTTGAGAAATCCTTAGATCCACCCCTGGTTGCGACATGGTTTTGCATGATCTGGTCTTAGAACTTTGCTAGGTTGTTTACAGATTCAGTTTGATCTATGTTCAATGGATACGGAGGCTTCTACCAGACTTTTTTCTATAAAACATATAGTACCGTAGATATTTTTTTTTAGTTTGCATTCTGCAACTTGTCATCTTTACTTTTTCTGAAATTATTTAATCCTCGTAACACTATCCTGATCCCACTTTTCCAAGTACTTGGCCTGTCGGAGTTTCCACTGATAGCTCATACTGACAGTAAGCGTACTCTTTTCTATTGTGGTCACACTCTTTTCCAACTCCTGCCAAAAAGGCGTACCGAAAAATCATTTTGTAAAATATGAATGGACTTTTAAAAGGGTGAATCTTCTTTTTTGAATCGCACAGCCATTTTTCAAAAATTTTTCAATTCTTAAACTTGCAGTGCTGACAAAACCAAATTGTGGTTGGTCAGAATTTTTTTCCCATTTTTTCACTTCTCAAAGGCATTGGTTACGATTGTTATATAGATTTTATTTCAACTGACAATACTTTTAGTTCGAGTAAAAAACTGAGTACTGAAGGTAGGAGTTTTAATAAAAGTGCCAAAGGGAAAGTTTTTTGAGAGTTTGAGTTGCTGGAAAAGACGAGACCTGTATCGGATTATCTCCGAGCCGTTGTTGTCTGTGACGTGAAGAATAAATCCTCTGGACCTGGGATAGCATAATCGTTCACATGGTTCTGACTCTTCGCGAACAAAAAGAATCTGAATCATAACTTATAGATCAATTTCGTAAACATGTTTTTTGTCATTATTTTAAGTATCAATTTGAGTTTTTGTTCGAAAACTTAAATGTTAAAATTTCATGTTTTGATATCACGGTTGTGAGTTGCAATAAATCGAAAAGTTAATAACTCCTAGGTATTTTTTTCTTTTTTATAACGCTTCTTGTTTTCATTGTAAAACAGAAGCTCAAAAATGTATTTTTATGTACCTTTACTAAATGTAACATTAGATGAAGCAAGCGTACACAGTTTTTTATGAACTCCGTCTCTTTCTTTAAAACCTTTTTCCGTTATTTGATAAATTATCGATGTATTTGATGAAATAAAAAAGAGCGAAACAATTCTCCCAATTAGTCTCCCTTTGCTAA